>NW_021703781.1:76181453-76200826 GCF_005190385.1 Monodon monoceros
TGTGTGTGTGTGTGTGTGTGTGTGTGTGTGTGTGTGTGTGTGTGTGTAAGTGGGGAGGGATTGGCAGAATTTCAGCGGCAATGTTTTCACACATGTTCTACCACAAATAAAATGCTGGATTAACGAGCAATGACAGGAAATAATTCTCTGCTGTTGTAACCTAAGTTGAAGGAGATTTGCAGAACTAAATGGCTTAAAAATGGGCCAGCCTTCCTGCTTCCCAGAAGTCACACAGGGACAAAGCTCTGTACTGAGAAGGCTTCAGTTCCTGCCTGCAGCCCGAACACGGCAAATACAGCCGAGGTGACCTCCACATGGTAAGGACCCCCGGGAGGCAGGATGGCACGGCCGCCCCAATCTCAGCCTCAGTCTGGACCACGGAGCTCCCTCGAAGCCTGCGGTGGGAAGCCAGCACATCTTTCTCTGACTAATAACCCAGTGATAGATGCCCTTCTCCTCTTCCTGAGGCTTACAGCTGCTGCACATTTTTGAGATAATAGGAAGGTGGAAAGTCAGAGGCTTGGCTCCTGGTGACTCAGCCTAACGTCTTGGGGCTTACACTTGGGTAGTTTTTTTTTTTTTTTTTTTTTTTGCCGTACGTGGGCCTCTCACTATTGTGGCCTCTGCCGTTGCAGAGCACAGGCTCCGGATGCACAGGTTCAGCGGCCATGGCTCACGGACCCAGCCGCTCTGCGGCATGTGGGATCTTCCCGGACCGGGGCACGAACCCGCGTCCCCTGCATCGGCAGGCGGACTCTCAACCACTGCGCCACCAGGGAAGCCCAACTTGGGTAGTTTTGCAAACGTAAGCAATTCATTTAACTTTCTGCTCCTCAGCCTTAAAATGGGTATAACCACACCCAGCTCACACCGCTGACTGGTGAAAGATACATTCCCAGTAATCTCTAGGGTCAAAGTCAAGTCTGCCTCCATTCACTTCCCCCAAACTGGATATTCAGGGAGCAGTGCTATGCGGACCAGTCTCCATAGCTTGACCTCTGTTTTGCATCCAGCTTAAGAGGAGAGGACATTCTACCATGCCCTTGGGCAGTGACTTTTACCATCCCGACTCTGCATTAATTGCAGACAAACTCCTTCATTTTCCAGTGAGCAATATCTAATCCTACAGAGAGGAAATAAGAACATGGTCTGTATCGAGGGGTCCTCTTGAACTGCTGTCAGGAATATCTCCTGCCAGTTCATTTCCCCCTTATCGTCATGTCGGTAAGTGGTCATCTCAGTTACTCTAGCTGGATAGTTACATTGATTCTGCCCTGTAGCGTTTTAATGTTACTAGAGTGCCTCATTTTGTTGTTGTTTATTTATTTATTTTTTACTCCTTGGATAAAGATTTCCATTGTTTTCCCTACTGCACCTTGAAGAATGAAGTAAAGACTTTCTTAAACTTTTCTTTGAGAAAAAAAATTAATCACCTTCAAATGAAGAACTGATATGGGGAAACAATTTTCTCCAATCCCATGCTCGTAAAATCCCTTTATAATAAGTGTATTTCATGACCTCAGATAGATCCTCAAACTTCAAATGGGGGTGAGTTTTAATTATGTGTATTCTGCACTGATTTTCAAGAAAGCAAGTGTTTCTTGAGAGGGGATAGCCTTTCCAGATACATCGAATTTCTGTCAATTCCTACCACATCTGAAACTTGGGAACTTTTCACTGAAAGGTGCAGTTGATTTTAGTTTCCCGAATCACACTTTCAGATAGAGGCCTCCTCAAAAATAAATCCAAATTTCCTGTAACATGAGCTAGGAATTCTCGAGGAGGGTCTGCCTAACCCTATGCAATTCTTCCGGGATGGGTTCAGACTGGACTTTACTCCAGAATGTTCCCTGCCCACCACCCCTTCCAACCTTTGCTCCTTGTTCACAATGAATTATTGGTCATTTTTTTTTTAAAGATGTGAGATGCTATTATGGTGATGTTTAAAATTTTCTCCTTATCTTTTAGAGGCACAACTGAAGTACTTAGAGATGATGTTATGATACCCAGGATTGTGTAAATAGATGAGATTAGGTGCCCCTGTGGTGAGCCCCATGGCACCCCAAAATGTCCCCTATCAGCCCTGAGCTTCCAGTCTGTAATCACCAGTTTACTTGCCTGGGATCCCTAGCACAATATAAGGGCCTAGAAATCGAGGTTCCTGCCTTTTGTGTCTGTGGCCCCGCTCGGCACCTTGGAATCTGGCACACGGGTACCCAGAAAATACAAGCTGAGTAAATGAGTGGTTTTGCTATAATTGGTCACCCAGCCCTGTTTCCTGAGTTGGAGGCAGGGCCTGCGTCCTCTCAGCTTTCCTGAGAGAAGGTTGAACTTGGGTGGAGGCCATCCAGCTGTGATCCACGTCCAGACAGCTGTGCAGCAGGGAGGTATGCGATGAATGTTTCCTGAATTGAATTATACGGAATCGAATGAGCCAATTATCCACACTTCTGAGGAAGTGGAATGGCAATGCTTTCACCTTGAACGTGGTGATTTGATCTACTTGTAGATGTAGAATGCCCAACCTCAGCTGAATGTAAATTATCCACACCCCTGGTGAGCGAGCAAGCGGTAACCCTCGTTCGCTTATTTTCTCGGCCCGCAGTCTCCAGGGCGCTCTATGCACTGCCCTCCACTGTCCCTTGGCAGCCAGGCAGCGCACTCTGCTTGAGAGCCGTCTGCCAGTCTGGATGAAACAAAACCCAAACAGCCCCAAGCTCTGAATCTTAGTATCAGCATGAAAACTATGGCACCAACTCCCTTCAGATATACCAGATATCTAGATCTGTATATATCTCTTCAGATATATAGAGTGTGGAAGTGCTCTTTTGTGGCTGTTGAAGTAGAGCCCTTAAAGCATCTTACTAGAGGAAAAGCAAAGTGAAATCCTAAACAGAAGAGAATCTTCGACATCAGGTCTACAAGACCGCTGAGGTGAGCGGGTGAAGCTGCGGTGTGATCCGCCCCCCGGTGTGCTAGCGCAGGCTCCTTCTTAAGGGATTCCAAGTGCCTAGTAATTACACTAAAATAAAATGAGAGTTTATATACCATTTCTTTTTTAACAAGAAGCTCTCCCCTATTTTTTACAGACAGTAAACCCCTTAATTTGGCAAACTACAATAGCTCAGATGCTACGCCATCTTCTTAAAAGTGAAGAATTCTTAAAAGAAAACTCAGATCATGTTACTGTCCTGCCTAAAACCCTCCAATGATGGTTCCCTGCCCTGGAGACAAATCCATGTTCCTACCGCGGCGTGGACTTTGCGTGCTCTGGCCCCTCCTTTCTCTCCATTGGCATCAGTACCACTTCCCTCCAGCCCCACCCCGTTCCGATCCAGCCCCACCAGCCACTGGCTTCCCGTCAGCGATGCTCTCCCTTCTCATGGTGTCCCCCCTGCCCAAGCCCATGTCCTTCCATCTCTGCAGGCTCTCCAGCCCTCTCTTCCTGTTGGTCTTGGCTTAAACGTCATCTCCACAGAGAGGTCTCCCCCAAACCACTAATTAATGTCGGGTCCCCCAAGCCCACGTGTCTCCTTTCTATCCTCTTCCTTTTCTTCCTTCATAGCACTTCTTCCAACCTGCAGTTTTTGTTGTACTGTTTTTCCAGACTGTCTTCCCCACAAGAACGCAAGTTCCATGAGGGCAAGAAAAGGGTCTGTCCTGTTCGTGGCTGAAATAACCCCAACATCTATCAAAGCAGGTGGCTCGTTTCAGGAGATGAGTTACCGTGGGTTTCCGATCCAGCTGCATCCCCTCAAGAGATGGCTCTTTGACTCTAACTCTCACAGTAAGAGAAAATTTTCCGCAAAAAAATAAAAGGGAGCTCTGAGAGTAGTTTTTGAATGTCAATACTGCCTTTTTTTTCTACTCTAGGAAGTGACATTTACCATTATAGCAAATATTCTTTTCCCAAAGTGCTCAAATTATTCACGTTTTTCTTACTCCCATAAAAGTGGCATACTTAGTCCTCAACCCCTTGAAGACCAAATGCTCCAAGATGCTCATCAATGGATGGATTCAACTGAGTTCAATCTCCCACACGAATCCCCAGATATTGCTTTTGCCAAGGAGTAATTTCCAAGACAGGCCTTAATGTTAACGATCCAAAGACGTACAACACATTCACACACACGCAAAGACTTGCAGTAATTAATGATACAAACTGTAAGGACACCCCCGCCAACTATTCCCGTAACACGCAACTGAAGTCATGACACCCATGTTTAAAAGAATTCTCCTCCATCCTCGTAGTTTTAGGCCTTTGGGTCCAATTCGTCAACGATAGCTGTTGGTGAAATGTCAGGGTTAGGATTCTGGAATGTTTTGATAAAGAATAAACAAGGGGTATTAAGGGATGCATTTCTCTCCTTTAAACCATCTGCAACACATGGTTCTTTTCGATTCTGGGAGACTTTCGTATCGTGAAAGCAGTCCCTGATTCATCTCTTTGCAAGTCCCCTTTGGGGCTGAGACTTAAATCACATTTTTAACATTTGCCACTCATGTCTGAATCAGCAGTGGGGAGGAAGTTGGGAGGAACGTTCGGGTGTGGGCCAGTTGAAAATGAGCCGCTCACACAGACACCACGGGCACTTACATGGCACTAGAAGCGCTTTCCAGCAACTATAAGCAGGAATTCTGAAAAAACCAAAAAGCTTTTAACTCTTCAATGGTTCCAAGGTCCCTGTAAGCTAAATAATAATAATAACACCTCCATATATTTGTGGAGTGATTTACAATTTACAAAGACACGTGATCTCATTTAATCCACTCTCCCACTCTCGTGGGGACTCTATGAGGTAAGAGAATGACCACGTCGAGATAATACTGGAGATTAAAAGCAGCCTGGAAATTCTAAAATGGGTGATGGATGACTGAGATGGCCGGAACAGCTTGACCTCCTCCTTACTGTGGGCTTTTGTGATTAATTCACCCGCTTGCTTAGGAAGTTTCTTTCCATCTGAGAAAATTAAAAACACCACTCTCTGGACAGGAATGTGGGATCATAAATGAGAACCAAATAGAAAAGATTTACGTGAAAGCACAAGCTCAGCAAAAGAGGAAACTCAGAAATCGCTAATAAGGTATAAATCAAGGAAAGGCTATTAGCAAATCCTTGGTCAGAAGAAAGAAGCTTTTTAAATGATTTGCTGAGCTCTTAACAATACCATTTCTACCTATGATTTTCAAATATCTCCAGGGTAATTTGGCTTGCAATCCTTAAACGCTGTCATGAAGACTTTCCAATTTGAAGGGATTTACACAAAACTACAGAGAGTACCAGAAAGCAATGCCTTGCTATTGTGCCTCCAGAATTGTAGGACTCTTAGGGCTGTAGGGTCTTCCGCATCTGTGCATTCTCCACAACAAAAAACACAGGGGTCAAAGGATTTGTTTAATGTGTGAACAAACAAGTGAAAGAATAGGTGGATGAATGAATGGATGGATGGATGGAATGATGAAAAGATGGACAAATGGATGGATGCGTGGATGGATGGATGGATGGATGGAAGGAAGGAAGGAAGGACAGAAGGAAGGAAGGAAGGAAGGAAGGAAGGAAGGAAGGAAGGAAGGAAGGAAAAATAAAGACTGATCACTCATTTTACTGATAAAAACGTAAGAGCCAGAGGGGTTACTAATTTGCTTGTTTTACCAAAAACAACTAGTGTCAGAATTGAGGCTACCAGGCCTCTTCAATCCCAGTGTAGTATCCCCAATCTAGATTTTCCTCTCTTCCATTCGTCTCTTTTATCAAGAGTTGTGGAACATTAACAGTATTAACAATCCAATCTTAGTCTTTGAGAACCACTTTTGGAGGCATATAGGCTGGTATGTTTGTGCTTACTTAATAATCAGGGAGATTAAGCACAGACTGAATTTTCCGTGGCTACTTGGAGCTCATCAAGAACGAGAAAGCATGAAGACCACTCAGTTCCACGTCACCTTCCTGCCAATCTCCTCCCCAGAGATTCTGGACCCTATCTGGGCTGGTGGAATGTTGGAAACAGAAGACACCCACAGGCCCTGGCCCAACCTCACCCCCTAGGAAGGGATTCTTTGCCCCAAATACCCAACAAGCAGCTATTCTGCCCCTGCCCGGGGTGTTTAAATGACAAGGGGCACACTACTTCTGGCAGCAGCCTGCCTCCCTTTGGGGAAGCTCCCCTCATTGAGTTTTGCAACATTTCACTTCCTGTTGGTGTTGGGCCTAAGATACTTTCACTTCCTGCTCAGGTTCTAGGCTTCTGTCATCACAGACTCAGAGAGCAAGTTCCTCTACTAGGTGTTGGTGAGTCCCTGGAATTGTGCTTAAGACAGAACCTCGAGCAAAAACAATGCACACCTGAAGGCTTTGTGCTGACGGTGGTGATGGACCGGAGAAGCAGTGCCTTGCTGGGAAAAGACGCCTTATCGAGACCAGCTCCCGTGAAATGACATGATGTGAGCCATGAAGTTCTGCCCTACAGGCCATTCAAGAGGAGGCCCCCGAGGCTATTGGTTGTAAAAGCATAACCACGTTCTGTAACAATCCATCCCTCTGCCGGCACTTTTAATCCTCTTTAAGCAGGTGCCCCGCCCCCCGTGTACACCAAGACCTCACAGAGGCCAGCCTTCGGGCTGCCCGTGCGCACTTCCTTCTTGTTCCCAGTGCTACCTTTCAGCAAACTCAGAGAGCAGACTTGGCCTAGGAAGTGCCGTAAAGATAAAAGCACTGGGAAGGTCTCGAGGTATAAAAAAGAAGCCGGCATCATAACAAGTGCGTGTTTTCCTTCACTAGTGAAAAGCTTCCTATGTTAGCACACCATTCTAGTTTGGGAGGGGCCCGTAGAGGTGTAGGGACACAGCATAACCTGTAATCACTCCAAGTTGCATCTATTTCTACCTCCTCTGAATGCTGCAGTAATGAAACTGTCTTCCTTTTTTCCTGGGTGAATCAAGTCTAGCGTTTCAGAAAGGCATGAAATGAGGAAGAAAGACATAATTTACTGAAAAGGAAAAGTCCCATCATTTAAAACTTTAAGATCTGAGAAGGGGATGTGGTATTAGAGGCGGGGACCCTACAAATCCCCAAGCTACTGACACATTTCAGCTCCACCCCAGGGCCAACCCAGAGGGAAGACGCACGTCTCCGCACGGGACCCATCTAACCGTGCCCGCTTTGCCCCGTGGCTTTACCACGCCCAGACGGAGCTGTAGGTGCGAATCAAAACCACGTGCTGGGATTGTAGGGTAATTCGCGATCTCTGAACAAAGGCAGGATCCGTGCCCACCACTTCTCAGGGAGGCGCTCAGGCCTCACGCCCTGTGCTCTGCAATCTGGGTGCTTCTCTCAGGGAAGCACGGTCCACGGAATTTCTTTCGGGAAGCTTCCATGGGCGCTCTGACTAGAAAACCAGGGAGCTCTTTGCCCAGCTGTTTCCCAATACATATTTCAAGCTGCGTCCCGACTCTCAGAGCAGCTGGAAGCATCAGTACTTGCCCGGTTGAGGGATTCATGATGCAGCCTCCTTTGTCGGCAGCCGTTCTGCAGCTACAGCCCCTCTCCAGGGTGTCATGGTTCATCCCGAAATTGTGTCCCAGCTCATGGGCCAGGGTCACAGCCGCGCCAAGGGGACTGTCTGAATGGTCCTCAAAGAAAATACAAGAGCACAATGTATAGTTCACATCTTTTTGGCCTCTTTCCCAGCCACCCCCATCCCCTCAGCCCTGGCCCCCAGATATTTATCTTTTATAAACATTTAATGGAGTCCAATCTCCTACAAGGAACCAAGATAGAGCCCCATTATATAGTTCAAACTTAGAAAAAGATTTGATCTATTTTATTCAACTAGTTTGGGGCCCCCTCTGCCGAGGAATGCATTCCTCATGAATACACGTAGGATTCCTTGTGTCTTTACATGAAATAATCAAGGCAATCATTTCCCTCTCACTTCCTACAATCTCTCACAAGACACCATTCTACTGAATGAAGCAAAAAGTTGTCCAGTATCATAGGAAGAAGCAGCTCGTTGCTTCACGGGTAATGAAAGTACCGTTTTCTCCTTGATTGAGACGATGCTGGTATAAGGTCGTTAGGGGAAGCATACTTTGAACAGTCTAAATAAGATCTGAGCAACTGTTACTGAGTATGCCTCTTGCTGTCTACTTGGTAGAGAAGGGTCCTTGGAAAATTCATAAGAATTCACCATAAAAGCTAACGACATCGAGTAATCTGTTTGAAGACTCATTGGATTAAGATCGTAATCCAGTTGTGCCTTACTCTTGCTGGCCCTTTGTTTTGTCAGGTAGACTTTGGAAATGGTTGGAGGCATCCTGGCTCTCTGACTTTTGTTCTTGGGAGTCCACTCAACCTTTTGCTTGGTTTTGGAAGGCGGGTTCTCCACCCAGCAAGCACTGCTTGGCCACCCCTAACTTAGTGGAGTGCATGCATGGCTCGGCTAAAGAGATATTAGAAATTAATTTTTAAAATATCATTACTCAACTTTAACAAACTAAAATTAGTTGATTTGCAGAAATGGTGCCCATGATTGGTGTTTCTGCAAGAGCCTGCACACCACAGAGTAATGAAGGTAACATTGAATCCTGCTTTGTGCTACCCAGGAAGGAGATAAGAGGCTACCCAAGAGGTTTCCAGGAAACAGTGACACTGTGCTTTAGAGAACGCATTATTCCTGTACAGACAATCTTTGCGGGGCCTCTTGATATAGGTGTGTTCACATAAGGTTTTATAGGCTTGTTGGCGGTTAGAGCTGTAGCTACCTTTCTTACTGGCCCTCAGTCTAAGAAAAGGGTGGCATGTCAAGGAACCAAGTTATTCTTAGAATAGATGAAATTCCTAATAAATGACTTTGTTTAGATTTTAGTTTCCTGTTGTAGGAAGCTTCGCAAACGTGTTTCAGGAAATCGATTTTCTTCAATCTAAGAATGCTGAGGGCTGAATTTAGCATGCTTTGGCACAAAAATTCAAGGAATTCATCCTTAAAAAATGACTCTTCATCAGATTCTTTTGTATCACTGAATATCTTGGTTTTGTCTTGAATTGCCTAATTGTTTCACATTCTTTCACGCATAGGTGATTATACACAGAATGTCTCTTAAGAGACCCTGATAAACAGTTCATATTTCTAATAAGACAAAAACCTATTTCTTTATTTCTGGCGTTATCTCCAAACCTAGACTGTTTTAGTCCAGTTAGATACAAAGGCACGGCTTGAAGTGACTAAAATTAGTGATCTGTTCTATCTTGGAAAAATAGAGAAACAGTTCAGAACTCAAATTTTCAGTGTGATGTGGATTCCTGCTTCCTTGCGACGTGATTTCCTTCCTCTTAGATTTGTGAGTCCTTGAAAGAGGCACGGTCGTACGTAACACCCATGAACTCAACTTTAGAGACACAATAGGAGAAAGTCTAGACGCTTTAGATCTGGTCAAGATACTGATTTTGTTGAGCTCATGAATGTTATAGAAACTAAAGGAGCTGTGGACTTTCAGCCTACGTGATGCTTCTCTTCTGTGTGGAGTAAACAAACAGTGAGCCTAAGGATGGTCTTTACTGCTGGCCGGCCCATCAAACATTTCTTATTGATTAACTTTGGTTGCCTTGATTCCTATTGCAGTACATACATCTGCTTCTATTCCCCCACATTCATTTTTATCTTTTTTTTCTTTAAATAGGCTTCCCTGTCTCCTTTTAAAGAAGGAATCTTGACCAAATGCTTGCATGGAAACAGAATAAAGGACGTGAACTTTAAAAAGTTGCTTAATACCATCAGATCGGTTATAAGAACCTCTGAACACTCCACAGCTGCAGAACCTGCCATACTTATAAGGAATTCAGTTTCAGCTCTAAAAAATATTTACGCCAATTTTAAGTGGCAAAGTCAGTAGCGATGGACCATGGAACCATGAAACAGAAAATGATTCCCTCTTAAAACTTTATGGGCTGCTCTGTAAAAAGACCGTTGGGATCTGACTTGAAATGAACCTGGCATCAACAAAACCCAAACTTTCCAGTGACTTCCATGGTGGAGATCACTGGAAGGCTTCCAGGTTCAAAGGAAACCAGAGGGTAGCCCGTTGAAGCCAGAAGTCCACTGGGTGGGTGCCATCCCTCCAAACAACCTCCTCAGCCTACACATTTAGTGACTGTTTATGTTAATTACCAGCGCCACCCAGAGAAGAGGAAAATATTCATTGTGGATATTCACTAAGAAGATTAGGCTGCTGGGCAGCGCGTGGAGAGCAAATAAAAGTCAGCAGGACGCTCCTCCTTCAGCCCTTTAAGGCAATGGAATATTCACAAATGTTCTGTTTGAAAAACGTGGAGGAATTCATGGTTTCTTGGAAGGGCAAGCTTCTGTTTGTTTAACAGAGATGGTGGAATCGTCTCCGAGGACACTCCCTATCTGAGGGCCGGTGCAGAGGGGACACTCTGTTTTCCCATCAGGGGCAGTGACAGCATGGGGTGAAAACCTTTCCTTTAGTTACCTGATGAAGGGGAACCTGTCAAAGTTACCTCCCTCTTAAATTCATAAGAAACAAGTCCCCAAGAGTCTCCCCATTCTATTTCCTTTTGCAGACATACATAACATGACAAAGTGATCCTTGTAAAGCAATAAACCTAGGTCTCTGCCTTCCAAGAATAAGGTTAGTATAAAGACAGATTGGACACTGGCTAGGAGGTATGTCAAGCATTTGCAGTGGTAAATAGTTAAAAACCTCAGACTTTTGGCGATCGTGCCTGGAGGGAGAACCATCAGAAAGCCATTCTAACGGCAATATTTGGTGAGATCACAGCCCATCCCAGAAGCTGAGCGATGGGGGGAACCCCAGTGACCTGGCTCATCCCAGTGCTGGGAGGAATTCCTGGATGGAGGCGGGTGGATCAAAATCCCACTTGAAACTTTCTCTCCGCAAAAGGTGTAGACTGGCTTTCACTGGGCTGTTTGTACACACTCAGCCTTCCTGTGTGCGGCTTGATGTGTTTTATAAACAGTCCCTAGAGTACTGTCGGGTATGGGAGATCAGAAGCAGAGCTAGAAAAAGGGTAGAATTATATCTAAGAAGCATTAAAGAAAAGGACCTAATTCTACAACGTCTGGTGAAAGTAGAGATTTCCTGGGAAATCATCAAGAGAATTAGGTCTGGACTTCGCCGTCGGGTTCCTGGTGCTCCTGGCTTACCGTGACGATTCCCCCGGACTGTCCTGCTGTACACATGCTCATGATGGGCGCCATGCCGATGGTGGTCCCCTGGAAATAAACTCCACTAGGGAGAAAAGAAAGGACTTTCTTAAGTCAGTATAAGGGCATTTTCTAATATTTGAAATTCTGTGGGACGTTCCTACATTCCAACAGGAAAACTGCACAAGCACACGCAAAGACGAAAATAGCTGCATGAGGGTATGTTTACAGGTGATTTTTATCTTTGGTTCTTCTAAAATTTATCTTCCAGTTCACCATCGTCTCCTAATCCTTTCAGATTTTTGTTTTCAAGACTCGGGACAACAGCTAGTCACGACTTACATATTTATAAGTTGTATCCTGCTATTTTCTAATGAACTGGGCGGGGAGCTGTTCCTTTTAAACCATGTCTGCTGACATTAGGGCTGAAAAGAGTCACAGAGAATCACTGTTAACAAATGAAAGGCATTAGATGCTTTACTAGATTATCTGTTGCAGCTGAATTTTGCTTTCCTGGGTAACATTACAATTAGGCCAGAAACCCAAACTCCTCCCAAATATTCTGCTAATATAGCTTGCAAAAGTGAGATTGGCAGAAAAATGATTGACCCTCTGGAGTCAGTGGAGAAGTCAGCACCCACAAAGCCTTGGCATCCCAAGAGGAAGCTTCCGGAAGGGGAGCTCATGGCTTAGGCGTGGCTTTTCCCCTATATGGAATCTTAATCAATGAGTAATGATATCAAGGCCTCTTTAATGCAATGCTAGTAATTCCAACCTCATGCATTAAAAATTAAAAACCGTATTTGCTGAATCTCCTTTAAGGGAAAAAAATGACTTACCCATGTTATCTTGGCCATGTACATATACAGATATTACACAAATTATTTGAAAAGTTATATATTTAGCAGTGCTCAGTTGGATGAAATGGGATAAGTATATACAAAATATAACCTCACCTATGTATGTATGTATGTATCCAATCACCCATCTATCCATCCAGCCAACCAGCCATCCTATTACACGCATATGTACAGTAGTAGTGATTGCAGCTTTTATATTTACATCTATATAGACCGTTTTAACAGATACAATTATACCTATATATATATATATATATATATATATATATTAGGTTATATAAGAGGCTAATTTACTTCCAGATGTTCAAGTTGGACAGACTCCATTTGGGGGAAAAAAATCAAAACAAAACACTCTGACTCTATTTTTAGTAGTCCAGGCTTAATCAATGCATAAAATATGAGGCAACCACAAATATCCAGGGTGGGAAAAAAAAAACAGCCCCATGAAATGGCCAAAGTAAAGCATCAGGGAATGCCAACAGCCTCAGTTCAGATGAAGGCCTTTGCAAAAGTGAGGTTAGGGTAGGACTGCTTTTCAGCTTCCCATAAATGTCCAGTAAACTAGATCCAATTTGTCAAAGAAAAGTGTCTCTGACCCTAAGGCTTTCAATTCAGTGATATGAGCTACATGAGAACATAATAATGGCATAAACTGTTTAAGAATCTTAAAAAAAAGCTGTTCAGTTTAGGAAAAACCTACTCCATACCAACTTAGATTATGACATTTTTTGTTTAACTATAAAGGTGTCTGTAACATGTTACCAAGGTATTATACTATATCATAGGTGTGCTTTCCCTCATTTTATTATCTTCACGACCCTCATCACGCTCTGAAATGTCTTTGTTTGTTATTGCCTTCTCCCAGTAAACTGGAGACTCCCAAAAGTGGGGAGGTTTACAGTGTTGGTCACCATTATGTTCAAAGCCCCTAAAACATGTTTTGTTCCTCGTTCGTGCTCAATACACATTGATTGAACAACAGAGCACAAGGTTAATCTGCGACACTGCTGGTATTCTCTGATCTAGAAAACCAAGAGTAACGGCAAAACAGGAGGAATAAAGATTTTCTTTCTCCAGGCAGCTGACAATGATCACCCTAATGTACTGCCTTCAGATCTTGCATAAATATTGTTCACTAATAATGACAGAAAATGAGCTCTTAAAAAATATACTACTCAGGACAACTTTATATCAAGACTAAGCCTAGAGGGAGGGATAAATTGGGAGTTAGGGATTGACATATACACACCACTATATTTAAAATAGAGAACCAACAAGGACCTACTGTATAGCACAGGGAACTCTGCTCAATATTCTGTAATAATGTAAATGGGAAAAGAATTCAAAAAAGAATAGATACCCGTATATGTATAACTGCATCGCTTTGCTGTACACCTGACACCAACACAACATTGTTAATCAACTATACTCCAGTATAAAATAAAAATTGAAAAAAAAAGAAATGAAAAGGTCAATAAACAAATAAATAAAAACATGAGAGAAAAACATGAAAAAAAGAAAAGTATTTGTGAATATCAAAATGTTATTTCGATTGTCTTTATGACACATATAATCTGTAAATTAAATTTGAGAAGTCATAATAAAAACCTTCATGGATTAATAGTATTAAAAAAAAAAAAAAGACTTGGGACTTCCCTGGCGGTCCAGTGGTTAAGACTCCACGCTTCCACTGCAGGGGATTGAACTAAGATCCCGCATGCTGTGCGGTGCCGCCAAAAAAGAGAGGAAAAAAAGACTAAGCCTAGAAACAGTTGCATAGAGGAAATGTCCGGGTGTTAGACGAAGGAAATAAGACATCAGTCAGAGGGATAGTTTTCCCAGGGTATGCAAAGAAAGACTTTTCCAACAGCCCCCAATTTCAATCGAGATGGCCTCTCCCCTCCCCCCCACCCCGCCCCCGCAGTGTGGGCTGAGAAGCCCCCTTTGCCCCTGGTCCAGTCAGTGTGTTCTGCTGAACGATGTGCAGCTTCGTGGACTGTCGGGTGAGGCTAAGAGGGAGAGCAGGTGTGCTGAGATCACTCTTTTATTTTAAGCAAAGGAGAGACAACAGATGCCTTACCTGATAAGCTGTGCGTTGTCATGGGATTTGCGAGGTAGAAGCTTCATCTTTCTCCAGTCCAGAAACTCGTGGAGGCTCGTGAATGGGTCCTGACTTATGGAGCATTTGTCGATGTCATTCCACACCTCTACGCCCACCAACACGATTCGAATGTTCAGCGGTCTGTAAAACTGAGGGAGACAGAAGACAGGCATCCCTGGGGGATCACGTTAATGAGAACTTACCATGCCGGGTAGAACAGACTGGCAAGTTCTGAACGTCATTGCCGTGACATGAAAAATCTCTCTGTGCTCCCTTGTTCCCGTGGCATTAGAACTGGAGGAATATTTTCAGTGTCTGATGCAAGGTGATGTGCTAACTGGGTTCTCAAATGTGGTTGACCAATTAGATGTTAGAGTTGCCAGCCTTTTTGATGTCTGCCCTTATTTGTAGGGAAGCACACATTTCAACCGATTCACTGGTGATCTGAAATGGGCGTATAGATGTGTTATTATTGCTAAAGTCGTTACATTACAGCTAAAGACTGCCAGTTCATATCTACTGCAAGAAAAACAGTAAGTGAATTAGGGTCTTTCAGACACTCTTGCCAAGTGCAGTAATTTGTTCATTTTAAGAGAAATGTTCTACCCGTGAGTTACTGAAAATGAATCTGTATTAATTTTTCAGCAAAAAATCAGATTTTGCTGACCCTGTCATATTCTGTCACCTATAATTGACCCAGAAGGTTTTAATTGAATGAACAGATCAGTATCTTTCAGGGTGATAAAGGCATGCACAGAACCCTTCTCCAGGAACTTTGAGGGCCATCCTTCCCACAGCAGCGTCATGGGAAAGGTCTGGTAAAGGAAATTCCTCTGTTTTCTGGCATACCACTCACTTCAAGTCTTCTTGCTTTTCTGCTCCCCCCCCCCCATCTTTCTGTGTCCTGACTTCAACCTACAGCCCTTTCTCCACAAACAGATCATCTTGGGTTGGAAGCAGGTAGAGCAACTCTTCCAATGTCTATGGGATAGTTTTGTCCCAGACGAGCTTACTAGGGCAGGATGAGGGGGCAGGGTAGAGGTAAGAACTCCCCATTGCCCCCGACTACCTTGCTACCCCCATGGTATCACACAGACATGGAGACGGCTCTTTGCTCAGGGTCCAGGGGGTAAGGAAGTGGGAATCATCTGGCTGGCTGTACAGTCTTTCAAAGCCTGCAACGTGTAAGGCAGTGCGCAATGAGAACACCCTCATCTTCTGATACTCCAGGCAGCCAAGGAGAAAGATGTGGCAGCTGAAGTCAAGCTCCAGATGGGAGCAGGTCCTATTCTTAGTGGCTAGAAGCCTCTGGGCCAACAAATAACAAAAATCACAGAAGCTCCGCATCTGACAGTTAAGCCCCATTCCAATGTGCTGAGCTCAAGGGCAATAAACTCCATGAGGCTGAGCACTGACCCCGGGTTCTGACCCACAAAAGGCAGGTTCATCTTTTCCCTCGCTGATCTCTCCCCAGTCATCTGGTGAGCATTAGGTTAGCAGAAGAATGTGACTGAAGCACAAACTACATCACAGAGTCTAAACTGATCACAGCGGTCCAAGTTGGTTTCAAGCAGATAAC
The DNA here is from genome assembly GCF_005190385.1 of Monodon monoceros. Classification (NCBI taxonomy): domain Eukaryota; kingdom Metazoa; phylum Chordata; class Mammalia; order Artiodactyla; family Monodontidae; genus Monodon; species Monodon monoceros. Next base: position 76,197,177 of record NW_021703781.1, read on the forward strand.
AATTATGGGCATTACATTAATAAGTTAATGAGACAATTATACGACCTCAATGTGGCCTTACAGCTTGTTTTTAATCAAGAATTGCTTCGCCTGTGGTATCCACTTGCGAGCTCCCAGCCCAGGCTTTCCAGGCAAAATCAAGGTCCTGGCCACATCTGGACTCTGAGCGCACATGCCTGGTTGCTATGCTTCCCTGGAGAGCTTACCCTTTTGGCTGTGTTACAGACAACAGTGATCAGAAGGCGGAAACGCAGGCGATCCAGTGCCGACGTCCACACCAGCCTGCCAAGGGACATCCTCAGGGTCAGAGGCCCCGCATGGGCTGCAGGGTCGTCATCTGTGCTGGGGACGCCATGTTTTTGCCTCTAGAGAGTGTCATATGGAAGTGGTCGCTAAGGTCTGTCAAGGTCTAACTGTCATCATTTCTCAGAGCTGGCTTGGGGGCTTACTGATCAAGGGTCTTTTCATAATAATAATGGGTGTTAGTTTCCATTTATTAGCCGTCTCAAATCACAGAACAGATTTCATATCTAGATGCATAAAATACAGTCCCTCCTCTCAAAACCGGTGCTATGGATTAACTGTCGCGTATGCTAAACTCACGTCATGTCATCACAGCAGTCCCATTGCTGCCTGTCGGGATGCTCTTCCCAGGGCTCTGCTGGTGGCTTCCCTTTGGTTCCTCCTAATAACAATGACCACAGCTAACACTTAATGAGCAATTCCAACGTCCTAGGCACAGTGCCATGCGCTTTCCAGCCCGTAGGTCTCTCAGTCCTCGCAACACTCTGCGAGTTAAGAACTATTATCATTTCCGCGTTACGGTCAAGGACGTTGAGACAAGGAGGGACCAGGTAGACCGCTCGAGACATGACTGGCATAGCCGGGTTTAAGCATAGGCAGGCTGGTGCCCAGGTTCTAAACCACTAAGTAACCCAGCCAGGTAAGGGCGAGTACTGAGATTCCCTTCCAAGATGATCCATTGCGACCCCAGGCCCAGAGAGAAGTACAACTGGAGCTTGGCAGCTGCCTGCCTAGCCTATGAATCCCAGGATGCATGTGGACACCGTCCAAGACCGGCTGAATTGAGTCACCCATTAACATAGCCGCGGCGAGAATCTGGCTGTATGCTAGGCTTGGCACTGGCACAAAGAGCGAGGATTAGGATACCTTGCTCCCAAATGCTCAGAGGTCAGCATGAGGCTCAAGGCAGGGGATACTTAGCCATTATTCCAGTAAATGCCAAGCGCGTGAACTGCCAAGAAGGGCGCAAACAGGAAGTTCAGGGGATGCTGGGCTTGAGGGCTCAAAGAAGGCTTTCTAGAAGAAGCGGATCTGAGAAAACATGGGTAGGATTACAGGGAGGTCTGCTGGGGTCCAACACGGGAATGTGCACCCCTCAGGCAACTGGTTTGAGAATGGGGGGGGGGCGAGGACTCACACAAGAGGGAAAATACCTGAAGTTAAACGCACGGAAGATGAGTCCTTCAGAAGTAGGTCACAGAGGTGCAGCCTGAACAGATGCACAGCTGTTGCTAACTTCGTCACGAGTAAGAAGCAGGACAGATTGGAGGGGAGAAGCCAAAGAGGCTATCACTTAACTGGGCAGCCACACACCCTGCTGCTCCCGCCCTGCGGTGTAACTGGGGCCTGGGGGAATGTCTTACTTCCCACTGTAAAGGGTTTGTCTGCCAGTACAGCACCGGACACACTCTCCACGTTTCACACACAGGGGAATTGCCTGAACATTTCTGAACGTCACCTCTGTCCCTAAATCACTTCTCGGACTCTCAGTCCGGGACGTGCTTCTCCCTCTTCCCTTCAAGCCAGTGCAGCCGGCCAAGCAGTTACTAGTTAAGAATAGCTAAGAAGAGCCAAGATTTCTGCAAATGAGGAAGTTGCCACTGGAACAGTCACTGTTTTTTAAGCCAAGATGCTCCCACTTGTAGTTGCAAAACTGAACTTTGGCATACTTGCTAGAGCCCAGGGCCCATCAGTTAGTAGACTTGGGTGAACAGGACATCAAGGAGCCTGGGTACCCCAGTGGGTCTTCAGGGTCTGCTGGGGACAGACACATATGTGCGCTCAGCAATTCAGCTTTCTTCTTGCCAGAAACACAGGAACACGCAGGCTGGTGAGCTCCACGGAGTCTGTCAGGACCTTTCTCAGATATATTGTTCTTTAATTACCAGGGCAGATTATTGACAAACCCCCAGTTGCTCATTTATGGTTTTGCAAACTGAAGCAAGATATAATACAGAATAATATGTAGAGAAACACAAACATGGAAGACCAAGCACATCACCTTAAAATAGGATTTCAGCGATTACCAGCCCGAGTTTAATATTGTTCATGGCTTCTGTTTACTTCCAAGGCCTAAGAAGTACTTGAATTCTTTGCTTTCATCTGGATGTTGTCCCATCTCACTGGAGGCGTCTGGAATATACTCGCCCAAGGCCCCACCCAGGCCAATCAAACCAGAGTCCCTGGACTGAGACTTGGAATGAGCATTTTGAAAACAAACATATAGACAAACACACACACAAACAAACCAACAAACCTTTCCAGGGCATTCTAATGCCCAGCCCAGACTGAGAACCATGTCTGACTCCTACGGTCTCTGGCATAACCTCTGGGATCCATCTCTCACCCTCCCTGCCAGAAGGACTTGCCATTTACAAAAATTCTCCTGCATCCACTTGACCTTAGGATAAAGTTTAATTTTCAAAAAGTAGCTATTCAAAATATATCAGCAAGCATGGGCTGCCTGGGAGTCTGACCTGCCTAAAAGTTCTGGTGGACGAGGACGGTACCATCTCAGGGTGCCATCAGCCATCCGTGTTTTTTCCCGCTTTCAGAAAGTTCCATCCAGCCATAGCCTCTCTCTGAGCACCAGGCCCTGATCTCTGACTGCTCAGGGTACCCCAGGAGACTCCCGCTCTCGCTTCTTTGGGTACGAAGCCTCTTTCACCTGTCATCCCAAACTTGGGCTCATTGGGACCCCCGCTCATCTCAGCCTCTGCTTCTGCTCAGTCAAGGAGGGCTGGGATCCACAGTAAGCAGGTAGAGTCAAGGTCAAAAACTCCCACAGAGGAGACCAGGGCTTATTCCTGGTGCTGCCTTTCAATGCTGTTTGAACATGTGCTGATTACTTAACTAGCCTCTGCAAACCTCCGCTATCAAAATGGGAATACTGGTGTCCACCCGGGAGTGTCTGCAAAGCACTTAGAGCCTGGCACGTAGCAACTGCTCAATACATTTATTAGGAGCCATCCCTTCAAATGTCTCTAAATCCTCGTCTTTCTCACATCCCCACTTCCCCAGCCCCGGGTCAGATCTTCATAATTTCTGTACAATAGATGCCTACCAGCTGTATTTGTCTTTGGTAACTCCATCCTCCACACTAACTGCAGGCACAGCTGTGTGTGATCCTGTGTGTCTCCCCTGCTTAAAAACATTCACCTTGCTCTCCACTGACGGCAGAATAAAATCCCGATGGGGTCTAGATGGCTCCGCAGGGCATTCAAGGCCCAGCCACTGAATCCCCTGCAGCTTCACCTGCTCCTGCCCTAGCTGTGCACACACACACAACTATGCTACACACACACACACACACACACACACACACACACACACACACACACACACAC
>NW_021703781.1:76200836-76225559 GCF_005190385.1 Monodon monoceros
CACACACACACACACACACACACACACACACACACACACACACACACCCCGCTTAGTTAGATGGAGTTACTCGCCATGTCCAGACCTGTGGGGAGCAAGCCAGGCCCTCCCCGCCTGTGCTCCTGGTGAAACTTTACTCACCTTGCAAAATCGCCTCCCTGCAAAGCCTCCCTGATGCCCAGGAAGAAGTAAGTGGTTCTCTTCTGCATCCCCATAGCACCTGATTGACAGCATCGACCTGGTTCCCATCACGCTGGTCCATGCTAAGTGGCTTATGGGTCTGCTTCTCTGCAAAGCTGTGACCTCCCTGAACAGATGGACTACATCTGATACATTCCGAATTCTTGATGCATACCGCTCGGTACCGCCCATGAGTCCTCGTAGAATGGAGTTGAATCTCCGGAAGGCTTTTGTTTCCATTTTCCCGAAAGCTTTGTAAACTCACTTTAAATATTATATAATAGGATTGTTTGGAAACATAGCTACCGTGAAGCATCCACAAACTGCTATGTGTAAAGTGTGAGCATTTCAGAGAATCCCGGCCATGAGAGGTTCAGCAATGAGCCGGGGCCCCTTTCCTCTCCCACTGTCCTCAGAGGCAGGAGACAGGCTATTGCTAAGAGTTATGGTTACGTTCAGACGGGGGCTGCCAGCCACATAGCACGTGAGAACCACCTGGGAGCGCCTACAAAGCCTGATGTCCAGGCCCCACCCAGACACCCAAGCAGCAAGGCCTTTGAAAGCTTCCAGGCAACGCCAACATGCTCTGCGCTGAGAGCCCTCAGCACCAAACAGCCCAACGCTCTCCCTGCAGGGTCTGTCGCTGAAGGCAGGTGGCGTACGTAGATGGTTCCACCTCCTTGCGAACAGGTCGCATAAGGAGCATTGTCGAGCAAATACACCTGGGTCAGAGCAGACTTTCAGGATCTCTTCCAGCTCTGAAATCACCTTTGCAAAGGTGAGCTCCCTCCCGAGTTCTCCGTGAGGAATTTTCTGACAGCCGATTGAGCCGAAAGCCGATTTCTGTGTCCTGGGACTGTGGAGCCCGTGGGTCCCTTATCAGTGAGAGCTCACCCTCAGGGGGCCTGTGGGACCTGCCCAGGGAGACCTGAAAAGAGGCCTGCTTGGAGCTCTCAAGAGGGTCAGATGCACCCTATTGGGATTCTGGATCTAACTGGGGAGGTCAAAACGCCTTCCTGGCCAGAAGAGAGCCTGGCGGGAGATGGATGCCAAGGCCACTGAGGTCCAGACAGCGTGGGGTGGCATCTCCTGCAGCTGCTCCAGGTCCCAAGAATTCTCAGAAGAAGGGGAAGTTGGGTACCAGCCCAGGACCGGAGGCAGAACCCGACCTCCCTAAGTCAGATGGGATGTGTTTCATTCCCTCCACCTCATTCCCAAACATTTACATGCTGTGAGTGATCTAATTACCCGCAAGGAACTTACCTTGTCAACGTGATTAGCGATCTCTATTAATCGTTGTTTGACTTTTTCCAGGTCTTTTCCTTGCCTCTGAAACTTAATAATTTTAAATGTCAGCATTAACAATGGCTAGACTATCAATCAAATCTCATCTTCCCAGCTCCTGGAAATGTGAAGTCTCAGGCTCTGCAAATCCCCCAGGGCCCTCCTTGGTTTATGGTGAAGTGAGCTCCCATCCTGCCCAGTAATTTCCCCATCCAGGGACTTTCTGAAACTCCCTGAAATTCACCCAAGCCAAGTGCTCAGAAGACAGTAACTTTTGTGAATTTTCCAGCCTCATAAATGATGGAGGCAGTGACATGTTTTGGCATCGAGAAAATAGACACAACCAGAAGGCCGTCCAAAGCCATTCTTCATATCATCAACTTGATTTTAACTTCCTCCGAAATCTCCTTTATATTTGTTTTTAAAAAATTAAAGAGTGAAAGTAATAGAAGCGCATGGCAACAAGTCAAACAATACGGAGAATGGATAAAAAGTTAATAAATTCCCACTTCTCCCGGCTAATCTGAACCTCCAGAATGGGAACAGTTGCCTGTGAAATTGTCAAATCTGTTTCATTCATATGCGTTGAGCCAGTCTGGGAGAAAATGTCACCTAATTCATAATAGGTAGTAGAGGCAAGAAAAGGACACAGGGAAGATAATCTAAAAAATAATTAAAAATTAATTAAAAGAAAAAAAAACTAATACAGCATCAAGCCCTACTTTGGAAGGTAGGGTTTTTCTGCTGTGTCTACAGCCTTGATTCATTCATTCATTTTGGTTTAGGACATATCGGACATGTTTAAACTAAACTTTTCTCAAAAGTGTTTTAGAATACATTCTAAAACCATCTGCCATTTCCCACAAATAATTCTCCCTGTTTGGAGAGCTTAGCTACATGGCAACTCTGCAGTCCTTGCTAATATTCTGTAATACCAGATACATTTTTAATATGTTATACTTTATAATATCAGGAAACCACTTTTTTCAGTGGGTTGTTTACAATGCTTTTAAGGCCTCGTGGAAAATGAGGTTAAATAAAGCAAGTAATAACTTGCTAAACATTTTCTTTTGCCTTTTTTCTTTTTTAAACCAACCAAGAAATTTCAGAGAGTTCTTACCTCTCGGTTGTCTGCCACAATAACGAGCTCTACATACTTGGTCGTCTTGAGGGTCTCTCTTTTTTGCTGCCAAAAGTAAACATGGGTTTAATTTCCCTGACTGCCTCTCTGGGGCTTCCCGAACACTGTCAATGTCTCTCGACTCAAGCACTTGAATTAGGGCCCCACCCCGCCCTACTGACATCACTGGCTCCCACACCCCTGTCCCACCTAGAAGTTCACCTCCAACCCCCAAAACCTCTATAAAACCTTCTCAACGTGAGCGGCCACTTTCCATTTCCATCTGGGAAATCCTTAAAAAGGAATCTAACCTTTCTGCTGAATCACTGATTATAGGATCAGAACAAGCTGAGATCATTATTAAACAAAACACATATGTAAACAAGCAAAACCAAAGCTCTCTCTGGAACAGGAGCCAATGAACTCTTCACTTCGGGCTGGATGCAGCACATTTCAAGATCACTACAGAAGATGATGGGATCAGGGTCTCACGGGTGTTCCCTTGGCCTTTGCGGTCTAGTTTTGTGATGTGGGAAAAGCCGATATATAAAGCGAATATATTTGGAGCAGGAACTGCATAGCCCTTCTGGGGAAACACTGAGTAGTCCATTCCAGGGAGCTGATTTCTGCAGGTGATCATTTAAAAATCCGGTTAGAAGCAGAGGAAGAATAGGGAACAGCCAGGTGGATAAATGGGGAACAGAGCCAGGCGAGAAGAAGGTGCTAGGAGGAAAACCAGAACGGAACAAGAGAAACAGAATAGGAAGGAACGGTGTCAAGAAAAAAAAAAAAAAAGACTGAAACATGCCACGGGAGAAAAAGGATTGGTAGGAGTGCAATAGTTGAGGAGAAGACAGAGATTGTATATCAAGGGGTAGGGGCTAAAGATGATGCAGAGAGCCCAATAGGAACTCCCTCCCAAATCAAGGCAGCCTCTGAAGTGGGTGACATTTTAATCATGTGTCTTCAAAAAACATCTGTACTCTTCCATGAATTACTGGGAGAATCCCAAAGGCACTTTCAGGAGAAAAAAAAGCAATTCGTGGAGGGTGGTCTCAAGAAGCAAACATTAAAAACAAAAAACAAAGCCTTCAGTTTCTGCAATAAAATGCAGTCGGAGGAAATGAGGGTTGAACTGGTCTCGGTCCTCATAACTGATATCACTGCTGTGTGAGTTAACTACACACACTGCTTAATGTTGAAAACTTGCATGTTATAACCACGCTTTCAGACAAAAGCAAAAATGACCGAGGCATGCTTTGAATCAGCTTTCCAGTCACATAGTCCTGAGGGAAACATCTTTTATAAAACAAATCCCCATCAGTCCGCGATCTTCCAAACAGATTTTTACAGGAAAAATGTTTGTATCATAGCAGTGTTCCTCCTTGCGGCCCAGCTGTAATGATTCATGAATTTAGGTATCCCTAAAGAAATCTGGAAACCTTATGGAGGAAGGAAAAATAAAGCACCATGAAAGGTATAATTTCTCATATACTTTTACAACGTTACAAGGGACAAAAGTTAAGCTTTGTAACTATATGTCGTAGGCATGCTTTACGGTGAAAACTACATACACACAGAGGAAAGAAGATTAGCCCCAGTGGTACCCACTGGTTTATGCAAAATGAGACACCTTCTCGCAGTGTGAAGGTCTTGTCCCTTCTCCTTATTCAGGTTTGGAAAGCAGAAGCCTCTTTTCCCCCCATAATTCCCTGATTTACCATTAACAGATTCAGCTCATCTTACAGAAGAAAATATAGCTCTATTAAAGAAAAAATAAACTAGCCTCCCATTGAAAAACTCGTAGGGAGAGCCCTGGTTGTTCAGACGTTTACACCTTTCAGACTGCAAAGGGGTGAAATAAATGACCAGGGGATATTTCCAAATGGCCTTGGATCATCATTTAGAAAATACACAATTTCAGATAATGAAAACAAACACATGAACCCAATTTTCCTGTCTCTGCAGTTTTCAGAGAAGTCCAAAATTTCTCATGAATGCAGAGAATTGCTAGCTCAGAGAGAAACCTAACCACATAATAATAGAAAGCCATGGGGGAGTGGCTGGCTCATGGCCGCAAAGGTTCCTTCTTCCCTCAGCTGCACACACAGAGAGGCTTAAATTACCTCCACATGATTTCCACCTATCTGGGCTAGCCGGTTAAAAAAATCATATTTAAAATGTTTGATATACAGAGCAACACTTGAAACTGGTTGCTTGATTGAATTTTCATTTTGGGGGGGTGATGATAAACAAAAGCCGTTCCCCAGACAGATAAGAGTATATAAGCCTCTGAGAATGGCCCAACCATTCTCTACTCCGAGGTGCAGACCGAGGGGTTCTTTGAGTCTTGCGCAAGCGGGAAGCTGTTCCTGGGCCTCTCAAAGTCATCACAGCCAAGTTCTCAGGGAGAATGACCCCTACACATGTTACAACAAGAACCCTGGCATCGGGAACTTAACTCAACCCGAGTCAGAAAACAAGTCGAGATGAGGGTGACAATAAATTCTCATTGCAACTCTCTCTTCCTATGGGCCAGGTCCCTGAAACAGTACAAGTCCTGAGGCTGGGGAGAGCTTGGAGTGTCGTAGCCGTGGGCAGGATGGCTATCGTCTGATGAGTGAGGGAAAAGTGTGGATGAGATGTGGCTGAAGATGGAGACAGAGGACAGGGGCCATGGCGAGGAGGCTGGCCGGTAATCTAATTATCGGAGAGCAGTGGGGGACCCTTGAATGTGAGGTTCTTTACACATCACTCTGGCTGCTGGGAGGAGAACGGATTATTGGAGGACCATAGGGGAAGTGGAGGGCGCAGGTGAGCGCTGGTGACAGTTTGAGGCTGTAAGGATGGAGACAGGCAAACAGATTCAAGTTGGATGTTTTAAGCAAACGACAACAACAACGAAACAATAACAATGGAACCAGGACCATTTCCATAGACGGTAAGATCAGCAAATTTGATGAATCAGAAGTTTGGTTTAACTTCCTCTGAGTAAAGAAAGATCATTGTTGGCTCAAGCCAGGCTCCGTGCATGGCCTCTAAGCCCACTTTATGAATATGTATGAACTGAGTCCTGGTCTCTGCTGTGAAAGGTCATCTCTACCATCCTTACCAACGATTTGCATGGGGACCAAGCACACAGATCATATCTGCGTGGGGTACAGCCTCTGAGGTCTGGCTAATAACACAGGCTGCAGAACCAGCAAGCAAACGAGACAAATGCTGGAAGAATGGGCTGAATCTGATGAACTGAATGTTAATGGGGACAGATGCAAAGTATTGAAATTGAGTCTAAAACGCCAGTGGCAGAAGTGAGAGCTGTTATTTACTCATCTAGAGTTTCAGTCGATACAAGAGTCAATAGGAATCCACACCTGGATATTTTGGAACCTCGGTTCACACTGAGAGATGCTCAGAGCTCAGGGCCAAGGAAGCAATAGCAGTGCTGGCTCTGTTATCCACCAAGATTGAAGAACGACCAAGGCAGTAAAGGAACTTGGTATGTATGGCCTCTTAGAGGAGGTACAGAGGTGAGGGTGGTTATATTAGAGAAAAATTAAACATGTCTGTTCTAATTAACACATTTTCCAGTGGTTCTGGCCAGTTCCAGATATTCAACTATTACTAGACTCTACAGAAAATACACAGTACTGTTAATACTACTCCCACCATCACTACTGTGACTTCTGTTAAACCAATATGGCAGCCTGTCTAGAAACCCAAAAGCAACAGCCCTGGTCCATTTCAGAGTGGCTGCCTTTGAGGAAACTACGGGGTCTCCCTGACCAGATGTCCTATTTGAACTGAGTAGCCCAAGCAAACATGGCTTTCTAGAGAAGGCATTGACTTTTACATTTGACTCCTAATTATCCATACTAGTGGAGGGGAACAATAGCACAGATAATCCCTGGAGAGGATAATTCAAAAATAATTTACATTTGCCTTCGGGATGTATCATGTGATTTTTCTCCAGTAGCAGATTTATGGCCTTCACCTTCTTTAGAGTCTGCTCAGGCTTCTGTTAAAATTCGTTTGCATTTTTGAAGGAACAGCTGATGGACAGGGAGGGATCAGTCACAGGAGGGCTGAGTGGCCGGGGCGCTGCAGGCTGGACTTGAAAAGCTGCAGAGGAGGGAACCGGTGAGGAAGCCCTGGGACTGCAGGCACCCTTCCAGAAGCAACTTGGGTTCTCACTAAAATCTAATGTAAAGCCTTGTAAAAATGACAAACAATAGCTCAAGCTTATCTTATAGCCAGTGCATACCCCGAGTGCAGATTTATTCCTGCTGCTCGTCGAAGAAAAACACACACATCTGCTGAAAAATCTCAGTCTGCAGCCAATCTGTGCAATAGTTAACATTTAGTAGGGGCAGAAAAGTGCTGGGAAAAAGCAAATGCAGTTGCTGCAGTGCATAAACTAGATGGGTTCGATGCAGCTACATTGATTTTTGAGTATAAATAAAGGCAGTGTTAAGTCTGGCAGGTAAGGGGCACAGAACATGAGTATTTCCCTTTCATATTTCCCAAAGGTACTGCCCCAAACTGTCTTGTGTATAATTTCAATTCTCACATATTCCACTTATTTGAAAATTGTGTTTTGTATTGTTTTCACAATATAGATGTGCTTTAAGTCAGAGACCTTTTCTCTTCCGTAAAAACAATCCCGACTATTTCTAGAGAGGAATATTGAGAACGGCGTTGAAGTGCATGCAATGCCTCCCCCTTACAATGTAAAGGTTCATTTACACTTGCATATGCATAATTAACAAAACAACATTGTTATTCAGGTTTTCTCCATCTCTCTACACGTCAAAATGACTGGAAATTACTGTGCCAATCCTAGTTCTAGGGAGCCGTAAGCTTAGGTGAAGAATTAAAATATGGCTGGCAAGGCCTGACCAAGTCAGGACTGACTTCCAAATGAGATGGCAAACATATTTGAGTGCCGTTTAAACTGTCAAGTTATAAATCGCACAAGGTGGATAACGTGTGATCAACAAGGTACTCAAATCAAGATGCCTGGAAAACAAAATGCAAATGTTCTACTTGTTTATGACTGTGAAAGCTACGGCCTCATCACATCTTATCTGAGGTCTGGAATCAAAGGCAAGAGTAAGCGTGAAACAAATATGCCCTGGGACCACAGAGGCCGGTCTTTGGGATTCCATCTCTTAAATCTGTCACTCTAAGATGGCTCAGGGGAGGAGAGCAGGAAGAAGATTCTGTCAAGCTGTTGCTGATGGTGGAGGTGGGGGCACTTTTCAAGTCCTTTTCTCTGGGATTGAGATTCAGTCCCACTACTGAGTGTCAACGTCAAAGTCAGCCACAGTGCCTGACGGGGTGTGATGGGGAAAAACAAGAAAAAAAGAGGTTGCAAGCACCTGCTGCAGAAAACCTTGGGAGGATGTTAACAAACAGAGGAAGTCAGGGTCATATAGGTGGAATCAGGATGGAAAGAATGAATGTAAAGTTAAAATGAAAAGTCCTAAAGCAGTTCAGTTAAAAGCAGGTTAGGGGAACACACACCTCTCCACAGGTAGGAGGAAAATTTTAAGAAGGAGAAGAAATCGCTTAGGATAACGTTTACTGTCTGAATTGAGAAAAATGATTAGGAATAAAAAGAGGCACAATATTTATGAAGTGTTGAGTGGTAAGCAGTGTAACGCTCAAATTAAAGTCAGGAAGGACAAAGGGTGTCAAATGGAACCTTGAAAACATGTCCCCAGACCATCAAATGTAAGCACATCGTTAAGTGACATCATATCTAGAAATTCTTCATTTCTTGTCAACAGAAGAACAGGAAAGATAGAGATGAAAAATCAGGAAGTCGTTGATAACTTCCTATCGGGTTGTAGTCTTTTGAGTTCAGGGCCTCCAGCCAGATGTGGCTACCCTTACTCCTTTTTAAGAGTTCTGCTGCGGTCTGTGGAGCCCACGTGATACTGATGTAAAAGGGTCAGGCAGCCATTCGGGGTGCAGGTGTCCTGGTGCTGCACCAGGGGGGGACCTCTTAGTCGGGGGGGACATCTGTGGTCCAGACTCCATTAGGGCAGCTACTCTCTCCAGTCCTGCAGCAGAAGGGAAGACCTGTGATGAGCAGACCCAGGGGCAGGTGGCCAGGAAGCAGAGACCCCTCGAGGGAAGTGGGACAGGCGCCCCCTAGTATGGACTGGGGGTAAACACCACCCCTCAGCCACACTGCTGGACCAAGACCCAGGGCAGGCGAGTGGGCAGTGGCAGGGAATGCTGTGCAAATCCTAATGAAGACCCTAATTATAGGGTCTTATTATGAAGACCCTAATTTTGAAGACCCTAATTTTGCGTTGGCAAAACCTCCATATTGTCTGTCTCTTCCTGTAGAAGGGAGAGCTGCCCGAGGGTGTGGAGGTTCCGGTTCAGTTCTGTGTACCATGGAGGGGCCCAACGGTGGGGCAGACTCCTGGGTCTAGGCCCAGAAGGTTCTCACCGGAGTTGTGATTTTGTATCCTCTGAGCTCAACTCTACCCAGCATAGGTTAATGAGTCTGAGGCTGACGTTTAATACAACGATGAAGCTTTCAGTATCTGATTATGTTCTGCCCATATCATAGCAACCACCTCCAGATAAACTGGGTAATAACTCCATCCCTCAGACACAAATGGCAAAATTTCTCCAGACGGCCTAGCAGTGGATGTCCCTAGCTGGAGCCCCCAGCTCCCCAGGGACGCCACGTGGGGTTTCCCTCCTACCCTTCTTGTCCAAGTCTGGGAGGGCGGTGGGAGCCTGTCATGCATAGCGAGGCCCGTTGTGTTTGATCCACAGAATCCCCAGGTGCTCTGCAGGTTCTCCACTGGGAAGAGTTTGTATCTGTTGGTTTCATTTTTCATTGGCTCCAAAATGTAGGTTTTATTTTCAAATGTAATAAGTCCCCTGTTGAAAAAGAAAGAAGAAAAATTATGTAACTTTTAAGGGCAGTTTCTTGTTCATGGCTAAAACCCAGTTCTTATTCAGAGAATCAAAGGAGAAATACCAATTTATTTATATTCTCAGTCCTGAATTAGAAAGGACATTCCTGTACCATATGTTTGCATTGATTTATTTTTGCAAATCTTTTGAAAACCGAGTCTGCGAAGTTTTTTGTTTCAAATATTTTATGGTAAAGAATCGACTGTGTTTAGTCTTTACGTTTTTCGTTTGCTTGTGTTTTACTTCTCAAGGATATACTGCTGGGGAGAAGAGTTGAGAGAAAAGATGTTTCATCCGCCTAGAAAATAACTAGATCTGGATTAGCAGACATGATTCAGGAGGGAAATCTTTTTTTTTTTTTTAAAGGAAAATTCCTACACCTGAATTATTCATCCTGATCAACTAAATTTCCTAAATAGTTGAAAGGATTCTGAAATACGGTTAAGTATAAACCTATGCTTTTCTCGAACTTATGGTTATCAAAGGCTAAGGGAGTGGGAGGGATAAATTAGGAGTTTGGGATTAGCAGATACACACTACTATATACAGTACAGATAAACGACAAGGTCCTACTGTATAGAACAGGGAACTATATTCATTATCTTGTAATAACCTATAATGGAAAAGAATCTGAAAAATAACATATATATAATATATATAATTTATATATTTATTTACATAAAACCAAATCACTTTGCTGTACACCAGAAACTAACACAACACTGTAAATCAACTATACTTCCAAAAAAAAGAATTAAAGAAAAGTATGCTTTTTTTTGTATTTTACTTAGTTAATTTGTGGGAGTACTGGGCATATAACCCGAGAAAACCATAATTCAAAAAGAGTCATGTGGGCTTCCCTGGTGGCGCAGTGGTTGAGAGTCCGCCTGCCGATGCAGGGGACACGGGTTCGTGCCCCGGTCCGGGAGGATCCCACATGCCGCGGAGCGGCTGGGCCCGTGAGCCATGGCCGCTGGGCCTGCGCGTCCGGAGCCTGTGCTCTGCAATGGGAGAGGCCACGGCAGTGAGAGGCCCGCGTACCGCAAAAAAAAAAAAAAAAAAAAAAGAGTCACGTACCACGATGTTCATTGCAGCATTACTAAAAATAGCCAGGACATGGAAGCAACCTAAGTGTCCATCGACAGATGAATGGATAAAGGAGATGTGGCACATATATACAGTGGAATATTACTCAGCCATAAAAAGAAACGAAATTGAGCTATTTGTAATGAGGTGGATGGACCTAGAGTCTGTCATACAGAGTGAAGTAAGTCAGAAAGAGAAAGACAAATACCGTATGCTAACACATATATATGGAATTTAAGAAGAAAAATGTCATGAAGAACCTAGGGGTAAGACAGGAATAAAGACACAGACCTACTAGAGAACGGACTTGAGGATATGGGGAGGGGGAAGGGTGAGCTGTGACAAAGCGAGAGAGAGGCATGGACATATATACACTACCAAACGTAAGGTAGATAGCTGGTGGGAAGCAGCCGCATAGCACGGGAGATCAGCTCGGTGCTTTGTGACCACCTAGAGGGGTGGGATAGGGAGAGTGGGAGGGAGACGCAAGAGGGAGGGGATATGGGGATATATGTATACGTATAGCTGATTCACTTTGTTATACAGCAGCAACTAACGCAACAATGCAAAGCAATTATATTCCAATAAAGATTAAAAAAAAAAAAAGGACACATTTGCTAAATATTTTAACTTGCAGAGACAGAGGTGGCCTTATGCCATGGATCCCAAGGCATGTCTGACCTTCTGGAGCAGGACAGAGCTCCAGGAGGCTGTGTCCTCCTTCCTGGAAATGAGCCATGTCAGTTTCTTTAAGTGATGGGGGAACATCGGCCTACACACTGGTTTTCCTTTCTCTTTTCCAATGTGGAATAAGAAGTACTTTAACTTAAAAAGGCTCTTCCTGATGTTGAAATCAGTTTTTTCTTTAGAGAAATGAGAACTTGGGTAACAGTAAACCAGCAGCTCCGAGAGTTCCCACACATCTAGCAACTTCTGTTATTGATCAAGTTGACCGCAATCATAAATGCATACAATTTTCCTGCAAAATTCATCTGATTGTAAATAGATGCTTCTAACACAGTGACTCAACCTTTTTTGAGGCATGAACCTCCTTATACTCTCCCCAGAAGAATTCACATCTATGTAGATCCACAGTATTTTGCAGAAAATTTCAGGAGATTCAGGACTATGGATGAGGTCCGTGGGCTCCAGGTTTTAGGGCATCAGTTCCAAGGATTTAAGAAATAGCTTAGGGCTTCCCTGGTGGCACAGTGGTTGAGAGTCCGCCTGCCGATGCAGGGGACGCGGGTTCGTGCCCCGGTCCGGGAAGATCTCACATGCCGCGGAGCGGCTGGGCCCGTGAGCCATTGCCGCTGAGCCTGCGCGTCCGGAGCCTGTGCTCCGCGACGGGAGAGGCCACAGCGGTGAGAGCCCCGCGTACCGCAAAAAAAAAAAAAAAAAAACAAAAAGAAATAGCTTAGTCCTCAAGAAGCAGCTGAAAAGGTCGGGCGCTCCACCAGTTTCTTTCAGACGATCTGAGCTTGTTTCCAAAGGATGGAGCTTGAAAGGTGTTCCTATAACATCCACTATTGCTCATTTGTTCAGCCATTTACTCATCGAATGCTTATTGATGGCCCATTTATAGGTGACTATTTAATCTTTCTTAAATTTTAATGGAACAACAGTATTTCAATCCTCAAATAGTATGGAAGGAAAAGGCTTTATTTGGCAAATATTTATTTTGAATGCAACCGGTGAACCCATACAAGCTGATCAGTTCATTATTATTCAGCTGGTTTACTCCACTAGCCCTGTTTTGTGAAGTGTTACAGGCAGTGAAAGAAACAGCAAGATCACGTCCAGGACGACCGCAGCCTAACTGAGAAGATCGCGCCGAGACACACGGGGCAGCTGGAAAACACTGGAGAGTTAAGCTGTGTGTTACCAATAATCGCGACACTTAACTGTTCAGAGATGGGGGAGCCAGTGTGGTTTGGCGTAACTGAGAAGTTTTGGCTATTTTCAAATCCCACAGATTGATTAAAAGTCATTACATACAACTGTTCTCTTCTATACCCTGGCCCCCTACTCCCAACCCCCCAAACTACAGTCTTCATGTATCTCCAAGTAGATCTATTCATATAGACAGGACTTTGGTCATCAGCTCTGGGGTGGCTTGTATATTTTTCTTTGAAAAGTGCTTTATGAACTAAAACTTAGATTTCTCAGTTTAGAATGGGTCGTAGGACATTTCTGTTTATTAAAGTTGATTTTGAAAAACCCTAAATTAAGAAAAAGATCTTTAAAAAAAAAAGGCCAGGGTAAAGTGGAAAATGAATACCCTTGAGGGGAAAAGAGAGATTGGCTAGAAAGCTGACTTTCCTGCCCTAAAAAGAAAATGACACCGACATTTCATTTT
This sequence comes from Monodon monoceros, assembly GCF_005190385.1. Taxonomy (NCBI): domain Eukaryota; kingdom Metazoa; phylum Chordata; class Mammalia; order Artiodactyla; family Monodontidae; genus Monodon; species Monodon monoceros. The sequence goes on from NW_021703781.1 coordinate 76,213,811, forward strand.
GCATTGCAACATTTTCTATTTTGCATTGGATTTCAATAAGCTGAACACTTACAGTAAAATCTGTCACCAAGTTCTAATCATGAGAAGCACATGACCGAAAAAGATTTTCTACTTAATGGAAAATTTCTAGAAATTGTTACTCAGTCATAAAAATGTTCTGGTATCTCCTTTTATCTTTTAAGTCATCCAAAGGCCAGATGTTGAGAAACTGGGGTGAAGCCTTTCCCTTTGCTCCAAACAATTGGCAGCCTATAATACATCTTAATTAAATAATTGCTTTGGACTGCCTTGTGTATAATTAATCATTTAGCTCTAGAGATTGCTGGAAACCACAGTGGACACAAAATTCAAGGATTCGGGGTTTCTGAGATGTGAAAATTCGATGTTCTCACAGCCCTTTCTGGCCCCAAACTAGATAAGCGAATGTAATTTAAGTTGAATGTCATAGGTATTTAGCTGTTAACTTGGAGTTGGAAGTATCTCAGAGTGTGGAATTTAAATCCAGCAGACTTTGAAAGTGGGGCTCTCTTCCCACTGGTAGAGCAGGGGCAGAGAGGTTAGAAGACAGTTGCCAATGTTTGGGAAAGATGAAGACTGTGGGTATCTTCTCTATGGGGAGATTAAGAGGACCTGGAGAACACCGGACTGGCCCTTATGAGGGGAGGGTGAGGCCAACTTCCGGGGCAGTGAGTGGTGGTGAATGGGAGAAGCAGAAGAGAGGGGCGGTTGGAGATGACGAGGGCCACCCCTCATGGCACTCTGCCTAGGATCCAGGCTCAGTGGGTCCCCATAGAGCACAGCTCGGGTCATTTTCCCTGCTGTTGAGGGCACACAGGTAGCTGGAGATACAGGTGGGACCCCGTCTCCACCCAGGTATCCGAGGCTTGAGATGTTCAGCCCCTGCGCTCTCCTGCCTGCCTCCCTCCCGTGCTGTCTTGAGAGGGTTGTAGGGCCCGAAACAGGGATGACTGTGACAGAGGAAGAAGCCAAAGGGGAAGGGGCCGAAGAAATGGAGCTGCTGCTTTGAAAACAGGCAGGCTTACTTTAAATTTCAAAACCCTATTGTTTTTCCTTCAATGGAAACAAAGAGGAATCTATTAAAATTTTAACGGCTTAAATATTAAATAGATTTACTATTTTCTTAGATTTCAAAGTGATAACTCAGGGGACCTATACTTCCTCAAGATAAGTTTCTGTCCTTCTCGAAATTCAGTTTTTAATCTCCAAAGCAATGGTGAGTCAGGCAATAACACAGCTGAATGGCGCTGTTCTTCATATGATTTTTCTTTCTACTCCCAGGCCAGCAGGGTAGTGGCACATGGATTCTGATGACCTGTAAATCAGATGATTCAAAACTGGGAATTAACCTTGCTAATTCTGTGTTCAACTGCTAACTGAATTTTCTTGGAAATAGACTTTGGGGCTCAAAACTGGGCTGCCAGTCGTGTTAGAGATGCAGTTGGCATGAAATTTAATTTCAGTCCTTTTTGGGAGGAGCTCACGGGTAAAAGCGGTAGCCCACCTCATCTGTGTTTGATACACAGTGATGGCAGCAGTATTAGTGAACACAGTAGCACCATCAGGTTTATTTTCAATAAGTAATTCCCATGTGAACTACTCATGTATAACCAAAACAAATATTCATTATCCCCTGCTACGTGCAAAGCACCAGGCTAGCTCCCACGGAACCCATAAAGGCATCTCACCCATGGTTCCCATTTCAAATGTAATTCATAATCAGGTTTGGGAGACATGACCAAGGAGGTAAAACAAACTGTTATAAAAAATGTTAAGGGTAGCTATTACTACCATATGCCAACACATATATATGGAATCTAAAAAAAAAATGGTTCTGAAGAACCTAGGGGTTAGGTCAGGAATAAAGACGCAGATGTAGAGAATGGACCTGAGGACACGGGGAGGGGGAAGGGGAAGCTGGGACGAGGTAAGAGAGTGATATTGACATATATACACTACCAAATGTAAAACAGATAGCTATCGGGGAAGCAGCCGCATAACACAGGGAGCTCAGCTCGGTGCTTTGTGACCACCTAGAGGGGTGAGATAGGGAGGGTAGGAGGGAGACGCAAGAGGGAAGGGATCTGGGGACATGTGTATACGTGTAGCTGATTCACTTTGTTATACATCAGCAACTAACACAACAATGTAAAGCAATTATACTCCAATAAAGATGTTAAAAAAAAAGAATAGCTATTACTGGCATATCAGTAATAATAATAGCAGCTATGACTGATGGTTACCCTGAGCCAGGCTCCTTCCTAGAAGTAACAGCTCTATTGAGAAATAATTCACCAAGCATTAAGCTCGCTCTTTCAAAGCATGCGATTCAATGGTTTTTTAGTATATTCACTGAGTTGTACAAACATCACCACTGTCTAATTCCAGAATGTTTTCATCACCCCTAAAGCAAACCCTGTACCCTTAGCAGTCACTCCTTCCCCTTCCCTGCCGCCATGAACCAGGCTCTTGAAGCCTCTGTTTTCTCTAATATTTACAGCAGTCCTCTAAAGCAGGTATGATGAGCCCCTTTCATTAACAGGAAGCCAATGACAGAGCCCATGGTCTCTGTGCTTCCCCAAAAGATATATCCAAGTCTTCATCCCTGGTACCTGTGAATATAAACCTTCAAAAAGGGGGAGGGGACTTCCCCACCAGTCCGGTGGTTAAGACTCCCATGCTTCCAATGCAGGCGGCGAAGGTTCGATCCCCTGGATGGGGAACTAAGATCCCACGTGCCGCGTGGAACAGCAAAAAACAAAAAAACAACAGGGGGCAGTGGTTTGCAGATGTGATTCAGTGGAAGATATCAAGATAAGATTATCCTGGATTTAGGGTGGGCCCTAAATTCAATGACGTGTGTCCCCATAAGAGACCGAAAAAAGAGAAGACACAGACACACAGGGGCGAAGGCCCTGTGGACAGAGGCAGAGACTGGAGTGATGCGGCCACAAGGCCAGGAACGCTGAGGACTGCCAGGAACCAGGAGAGAGGCATGGATGGACTCTCCCTCAGAGCCTCCAAAAGGAACCAACCCTGCCAACACCTTGATTTCAGGCTTCTGGCCTCCAGAACTGCGAGAGAAGACATTTCTGTTGCCTTGAAGCCCCCCATTTTGCGGTCATTTGTTACGGCAGCCCTAGGAAACTAACACAGGCACACAGCTGGTCAGTGGCAGAGCCAGGATTCCCCAGACGGACCTGGCTCCCAAGCCTGCTCCCTTGTCTTTGGCCACTCTGGATGGTCAGCCCCTCTCCTGAGTCACCAAGGACTTGTGCCAGGGTGGGCGCAGCTGAATTCCAAGTGCAAAATGCCAGAGAAACTCAGAGCTGCCCAGAGGCTGGGCAGTCAGCCCAGCGCTGACCTAGGAATGGTTGACAAACAGCCCATGTGAAACGGGGGCCTTGAAGGGAGTTCTGGAGGATGGGGGGGACCTGCAGGTGTGGGGAGCTCAGGGGCCAGGTGAACGGCCTCGAAGAAGCAAGAGTGCAGTGAGAGAAAGGTCAGCGTGTGCTCAGAAAGAAACACTGGGGCTGAAACGGAGACATGCGGAAGGATAGCGGGGCCACAGAAGGAGGGCGGGCACTGGACCTGGGCGGTGGTCGATGCCAGGCAAGGTGCTCACGTTGGCTTTAGACCTCAGGCTGCACCTGTGGCCTCGTTACCCACCGTGCCGCACACGCTTTGCACAGAAGACAATATTGCGTCTTCTATGCACTTCCAGCTCCCAACTGCTGGGACTTGTCTCTTGCTGGCCCCTCTTCCTCTGCCTTTCCCCACCTCCATCCCGGGACCTCTATCAAATCCACCGGCTCCTTGCCTTGTAACCGGTGGCAGCCACCCCTCTGGCCTGCGGGATGCAGCTGCTTTGGGGCCACGTCTTCACCCAAAGGCTCCCACTGTTCCCGGGCAGCCCTCGGGCAGAGCCTTCCAGGCTGAAGCATAACCTCTGAGGTCCAGGTTAGCCACACCTCCCTGCAGGATTCCCTGGGCCCTTCTGCCGAGTTTCTTGTGTGGTTTTGTGTACAACTACTTCACGGAACTTGCTTCCTCCTATTAAAATGATGTCTGGCTGCAGTGATCAGTGTGTGAGGAGGTGATGGCTAAACACCCGTGGAAACACTGTTGCACAAGCACGTGGGTGAACAGGGGCTCTGACATGTAGGCCGTGGGGAGCCGTGTGGTTTTGAGTGCAGAGGGTGGCGGGACTTATGTTCGAGCAGTGTTTTTGAAACACGACCTTCTGGAATGTGTAAGATGGATGGGAAGGGAAGGGTGGAGGAAGCATGGGTGCGACGCAATTTGAAAATCCTGGAGGGAGGGAGGGCTGCTCTGGGGTGGCGACGGGGGAATGGGGAAGGGGAGATGGATGAGGGAGATGCTGTAAGGGGTGGGCGTGGGAGGGGCTGGTGACTGCCAGAGGTTATCAGAGATCCCCCCGGGGGCCAAGCTAGGAGCCTGGGATGGGCTGGACCTTGAATGGAAAAGAGTTCGGGGGTGGGGGGCCAGTCTGGGGACCAGGGAGCTGGGATTTTGACTTTCTGAATTTTGAATGAGAGTAGAGCCTGGGAGAACTGAGATTGACCTTGGGGGTCCTTCAGGGTGGGGACCAGAGCAGCCTTGGAGATGGTGCAGAAGGGCTCCAAACCCAGCTGTGGCTCCTACAGATGTTCACGCAGGATGACGGAATGAATATCTCCATGGAGGAAGAGGAAGGGAGAAGGAGAGCCCTCACCAGAGGTGGCGTGGCCCGCGGGGTGGAGGGGAGCCAGCCGAGCCCAGCCTGATAGAAGCTAGGGGAGCAGAAGGTCACAGAACAGAGGTCAAGGTCAAATGAACTTCACCTCCCACTCTAAGCTAATTTCTTTCTTAACGTGACCTACTACTCTTTAAAGATTTTTTAAAATTTGAACTGGCTGGGATTAAATTTGGGGAGAGCACATTTATTCCACCCATGTTTATTGAGCACCTATAACGTGCCAGGTTCTAGACAGTGCTAGGGTGGGCCCAGGGCCCTGCTTTCCTAGCAGACAGGACAGCAAAGGCAAGGTCATCTCCACGTGCCTGACTTTTCGGCCCCTTAGACCACTTTGCCATGGGCCATTTAGGTTGAGCTGTGACATCTGGAAAACCCACATCCACCCAGATCAACGAACACTCAAGTCCAGGTGAGAGGTACCAGGGAGGATGGCGGGCAACTCCTCGGCATCCTTGGACGTGGCCAGTCCTTCAGGAGGGCTGAGGCTCATTTCCCAGCACTCGCCTCACTCCCTCTGACTTGTTTTCCTCCTAAGATCCTTTTTTCACTTTCTCAGCTGAGATTTCTGGTCAATTTCTTCAAATGGATCAATTCAACGTGTTTGTTAAATTATAAATAACAACACTGAATCAAAGCAGAACTTTTCCTTTCTTTCTTTTTAAAAAAATGATGGCTGTGATTGCCCTGATCACTAAATTGCAAATGGTTACTTTCATTATAATGGTTATTTCTGATCCCATGGACCATAACGCTGGTCAATTCTACCCTTTGAAAAGTAAGTTGATTGACTATTTTTCAGTAGTGTAGTGGAGCAAGGAGTATTCCTGCATTTTGTGTTATATTTGATCTCATTATATAAAACTTGGTGCAGTAAACTTTATGTTACATAATTAAAATCAATGCAAGACATTAAAGGAACACAGCAACGTGTGGACTTATTCAGGTACCAAATAACCTGGCATCTGAGTATTTTTATTTCGTTGAATTTTTAAAAGCGTCTTGTGCTGTCTCCCACATCTAAGGCCAGTGCTAAGAGCTTATCAGACATGTTCCCTAATCTGAAGGTCCTTACAGCAGGGTAGTGAAAGCGCAAGGTACAGTAATCGACTGTACGTGAGCCAAAGCAGGACGGGTGCCTTAACCCAGGGGTGTAAACAAATCTCTAGGAAGCGCCTGCTATGCTACAGGCACTGTGCTGCGGAAGCAAGGGCTGTCTATGATGGAACAGGCGAGGCAGGGTTGAGCTGCATGGCAAGGAGTGGCTGGGAGGCCAGGGTGGGCTTTGTGGAGGAGGCATCATTTGATTTGGGCCTTGGTGGGAGAGTGAACCTTCCAAAGCCACTGAGAGGTGGGGAGAGGAGTGTGTCCCAGGCCGAGACACAGCAGGGATAAAGGCAGTGAGACACGTGTAGGGCATGTTCCGGAAACATGTAGAAAACAGTGGGGCTGGAATGGGGGAGGGGTTCCTCCGGGTAGAGGACGTTGGGGCTGAAAAAGAAGGTTGGATCCAAGTTGCGCCAAAGATCTAGTGGAGCAAATATGGAACAAGGAGTCAGCCAGACTTGGGCTGGAGATGGAGTTTTGCCCATTACAGCTGAGGGACTCTGGGGAAGCCACTTTCCCAGGCTTTGCTTCCTCAACCATAATCTGAGGAATGTAACACCTGCCTACAGCTTAGGGAGCGTCGCACGAGAACGTGCCAAGGCTTGGTGTCAATGCACGAGATGCCTCTCTCCGGAGACAGCAGCTGTGACTAGGAAGGGGGTGACAGCATCCTTTGCCGTGAGCACCCGCAGCTCCGAGCTGCAGCATCAGGACCAGGCTCCTGGTGACTGAGCCTCAGCTGCTCTGTAAAGCAGTGGCACTAACACCTGTCCCTGCCCTGCTGAAAGCAGAAATTGTGATGATGGTAAAGAGTAAAGTATGACATAGCCTGCTCGTCATCACCCTTGGGGTGTGTGTGTGTGTGTCTGCGCGTGTGCGCCTGTGTGCGAGAGCACATGTAAAAGCGTGAGTGTGTAGGTGTGAGTGCGTGTACACCTCGTGCTCAGGTATCCTAAACTCCACTTAAAAATGAAGTTGTCATTACCACGAATACCTAGTTTACAACTCTAGATACCAGTTTCCTCATCTGTTATGTGAATGCTTCCCTTAAGTCGATCAAAGCACAGGTGATTCCCTAAGAAATTAAGCCTCGTTTTAACCACCATGCCCGCAGGGGATGGGAAAACTCTTGGCTCATTCCAAAATTGTGAGCCCCCAAGAGTCCTTATGCTAGATTTCCAAGCAGAAGCTCAGAGGTGGAGCAAGAGAAGAGGAAGAAACGGTGAGAGACAGGCTCTTCCCCACTAAGGATCTCACGCTCTAACCAGGGAGCTGGAAGGGGACAGCAATGTGGTGTTTGTGAATCAAATCAGGACACAGGAACATGGCTATTGGGATGCCCTGGCAGGAGCGAGCCAGGACTGGACGTCTGTCCCATTACAAAACACAGTGGCTAAGCTCCTCTGGGACAGGGGCAGAATTCTCTCCGCATCACTGGAACATGGTACCCATGCATGACAGTGTCAAGGAGCATCTGGTGCTCATGGGGATGCTCGTGGGCTTAGGGACGCAGGAGCAGGGCCGAGGCACGAAGCAGCGAGAGCAACAACAGAGACCAGGAGAACCATGAACGCTGCGCTGACACTGTGCTAACGAGGGCTGGGCATCTTGGGGAGACACATGATATGGTACTAAACTAACTTATGGCCCGAACTTCCCGTTTGACTTGGAGTCCTTTCAAAGGAAGGATAAGCTCTATGGCGGCCCTCGTTTTTATGACCAGTTTTCCACGTTGCACTTCATTCCCTCCATTCAAGAGCTGTTTCCTCTTTAATCCCCCTTTCTGCTGGGATCTCCATGCGTTTCTCTCTCCTTATCTTTTCCCCTTCAAGCTTCAAATGAAGAAGGATGACTTGTTTGCTTCCCTCCTCTCTTCTCTCTTCCAGGACAGAGCTTTCCTTGCCTGCCTGCCCGTCTTTGATCAGCCTTTTTGAAGCAAAGCAGGATGTTCCTTCTCTGCTTTTTCTCTGCAAAACTGTAGTCTGCTGGGCTCTAATTAATGCATCCCCTAGGACGCTCGAGTTTTCCTCCACATTCCTAGCTCTGAATGTATTTTGGGGTCACACCATATTTCACATAATTTTTAATCCTATATTCTTTCTCAAAATTTACCAGGCTGGTGCTACTCTAGTTGCATTTTTATTTCCCCTCTCGATTGATTCTTCTGCCAGGAAGCAGTTGATCGAACACAGCTTTGTCTCTGGTCTGATTCTCTCCTCGCAAGATCCTAAAGTTGACTACATAACTCCGGAATTTCTCTGTTGATGCACGGTCTGCTGCTTTTGTAACAACAGCACAAAGATCTGGGAAATTAAAATTCTCAGGAGCTCCATCCCCACGCAGCAGCTTGCTCCGTCAGTGTTCCCACCCCGTCTTGGTGGTCGACACCAGACGACGCAGCACTCACTCCCCTGACTCTTCCTGGAACCCCAGCCATAAGTATTTCACAGTATTCCTCTTTGCCAAGTTGTGCTCTGTGCCAGGTACCCGGTGTGGGGCGGGTGGACATTCTCCAGGTGCTGGAGACAGGAGGTGGTCCTGAGACTCAGACGCTCTGCAGAATCTGGTCAGAGAGATGGACCCCTCTGTGAGGGAGAAACCGGGGACCCTGCCAGTTACCTGTGCCTTTGGGGGACAGGCCTGGGATGAAGGACAGGGAGTAGAGAGCAAGTGGCAAGGCCAAGCACAGGGGGCAGATCTGTCCTATTTAAATGTTACTCAGGAATACTCTACCCAGTCGTTCATCTTCATAATTTAAAACTAATTAGCTAATGTCACTGGTTTGCAGATTGTTTTATTTAGTGTAAAAAGGAACTATTAGGAATTCCCTTGAAGATACCCTCATCTCTTTATCCATCAAGGGTTTGATGCCCTATGAAAACCACCTGAAAGTTATCAGACCAACCCGGACGTCTCCATTTACGCCTGGTCTCAGTTTCGCTAGCTTAGAGTTTTCACAAACATGTGGAAGCTGTTGTTGGAGTTGGCCTGTAGTTTCTGTGTGTCCCTGGCCCTCATCTGTCCTTTTTCTGGTTTTCCTTCATGTACCCACCCTTCTCCCCAACCCGCACCAGCCCCTGAGGCTGGGTGTGGTTCACACTCAGCCTGGCCCAGGGGTTGGGCACATAACCTGTTAAATTAGAGCATTCCACCCACCACTTCCCTGGTGGTTCAGTGGTTGGGAGTCCGCCTGCCAATGCAGGGGACACGGGTTCAACCCCTGGTCTGGGAAGATCCCACATGCCGCGGAGCAACTGAGCCCATGCGCCACAACTACTGAGCCCGCACTCTAGAGCCCGCCAGCCACAACTACTGAGCCCATGTGTCACAACTACTGAAGTCCACACGCCTAGAGCCTGATTGTTTCAGGGAGGGGCCCATGACCCAGTGAGGGACAATAAGTTGCACTTTGAGGACTTTTGCTGAGCTTAAAAGAAGGGTCCTCATTCTTCTACTTGCCCTCTGAGGACGTAAGTCTGGAGCTGCCTGAAGACCCTCTGTCACCGCAAAAATAAACAGTGCCTGAGAATGAAATCAACACAGAAGGTAGAGGCCAAAGATGGAGAGAGAATGGATTCTGATAACATCAGTTAGGCCCTGGAACCAGTCATACGTGAAGCCGTCTCTGGACTTTTCGATAGCATGAATCTACCTCTATGCTTGGTCTTTAAGCCAGTTTGAATTAGCTTTTATGTTCTTTGCACACAGTGACCTCTATGTTAATTTGAAGGTTGGAAATATCTAGCCTTCAAAACAGGTTCATCTTTTAGGTTCCAGAGAGGTGTGACAGTAAAGTGCCGACTTCCCATGTATGTGTTAGAGACTCTCTACTTTCAGGTGTATTGGACACCACACAGGAGAGGGGTGACTGTAATTCTCAGGTGTGTGTGGTCCTGTGTGCTCCACCCAGCTCTCGTAGGAGCAGTGTAGCTCTGCATGGAATTAACCCAGAAGCACGGCATGTTCACGCCTCCCTGACTGGCCCAGTCCCAGAATCAAAGAATGTTAAGACTGTCTCAGGTGGCTGATGGTTTTTCCATTGGCTGCTCACTCAAGTCAGGCACAGGGCTGGGCTTTCCTATGGGTCATTGTACTTATTTTCACAACCAGCAGTCTCGGCTAGAGTCTTTATCTCCATTTTAAATACAAGGCAACTGGCGCTCAGAGCGGCCCAGTGACGGGTCACTGCTTGGGCTATTGTGCTCCGGGACATGGACGTCTATCTGATGATCCCGGAGGGCCTACCTCCAGTTGGTCTCTCACCTTGGCCCAGATGCCAGCGGGGCTGACCCCACCCTGTCCTTCATCTCTGTGTCCTCCAGGTGTCTGTGCCTGGTTTTCCAGGAGAACTGGGCCCTTAGCCCCACACAGCCCTTCAGTCCTCTAACTGATCCCACCCTCCTCCCTTGGCCCCTCAAACCTTCCCACTGTGCCCTGGAGACTCATGGTCCCCTTCGAACTGCCCTCCCCCTGACGCGTTCCTGAAGGTTCCCATCACCTCCTCACCCCAGCCCACGTTTGCTGCTGTGGTTTCCCTGCGTGGGACTGGAGCGGGCGAAGGGGCAGGGGAGCCAGTTCTGAACAGACTGTTAAATTCCAATGGTAAATACTTAAAAATGAATCCGGTATCTCAAGGACTGGGGGAGATGTGAGGCAACAGAACCCCCGTCCGCTGATGGTCAGAGTGGAAACCGGGCAGGCACGCTGGCAGGACACGGCGGCAGGACTGGGCAGGTCACACCCTTCCCTCCTTCGGGCGCCTCCATCGGAGCCACGCCCGGGTCACGGAGCCTGAGGCCTGCGGGGCCGGTCATTGGCAGCTGAGAGAGACTGGAAACCACCTAAATGCACGTGGCGGAGAAAACGAGAGGAAGCGCGGGTGTCTGTGGAACGAAAGTATGTGCGTGGTGAGGGAAGAGGCCGCCCCTCACGCGCCAGGAAGGACGATGCCCAAACGATGCTGAGTGCAGACACCGACCGCAGGGCACACGGCGCTGCTCTCCTTCACGTACATGTAAGGCACGCAGGTGGCCCACGCCACGAAGAACAGCAGCGGCCGGGGGGGCACGTGTTGGGGGTCGGCGGGGGGTTGTGTGTGTGGTGTGCACATGGGACAGGGACGCCCCAGGAAAGGACGGGCATGGGGATGTGCAGCCGGAGGCCCGGCTGCACCCTCCCTCGGGCCGGTCCAGCCGTCAGCCGGGCCCAGGGCTGCGCGTGCTGACCAGGCCGCGGCCAGACTCAGGTGCTGTTATTCTGGAGAATTCCGTCCACTAGCGGCTGTACTGTCTGTCTGTAAGAGCCGCCAATGCGATTACTCATTAATTCGAGAGTACCTGTAAATGCTCACAGCGCGGCAGGACTCACAAGAGGCGAGGTTGCCAAGAGCGCCGCCTCCGCTCCCCTGCGCGGGGCGTCTGTCTCCATCCACAGTCGCTAAACCCCGACCAGGGCCCCTGATCTCCACTTCGCTCCCATTGTGTGTAGTGTGTTAAGTGTGCTGAGTTGTCCAAGGTGCATTGTGTGCCTGGGGTATGTTGTGTGTGGCATGTTGTGTGTGTGTTGTGTTGATATGTGTGGTATGTTGTGTGCGATAAATTGTGTGTGTGTTACAGGGTGTCTGTGGTGCTTGTACTGTGTGTGTTGTGGTGTGTGGTATATAGTGTGTGGTACGTGTGTGCTAAGGTGTGTATGTGGTGTGTGTGGTATATTGTGTATGTGTGTGGTGTGTATGTTGTGTGTGTGGTGTGTGTGGTATGTTGTGTGCGTGGTGTGTATGTTGCGTGTGTGGTATATTGTGTGTCTGTGGTGTGTATGTTGCATGTGTGGTATATTGTGTGTCTGTGGTGTGTATGTTGCGTGTGTGGT
>NW_021703781.1:76225659-76317665 GCF_005190385.1 Monodon monoceros
GTGTGGTATATTGTGTGTGTATGTTGTGTGTGTGGTATATTGTGTGTCTGTGGTGTGTATGTTTGTGGTGTGTGTGGTATATTATGTATGTGTCTGTGGTGTGAATGTGGTGTGTGTGGTATATTGTGTGTCTGTGGTGTGTATGTTGTGTGTGTGGTATATTGTGTGTGTGGTGTGTATGTTGTGTGTGTGGTATATTGTGTGTGTGTGTGTGTGGTGTGTATGTTTGTGGTGTGTGTGGTATATTATGTATGTGTCTGTGGTGTGAATGTGGTGTGTGTGGTATATTGTGTGTCTGTGGTGTGTATGTTGTGTGTGTGGGGTGTGCACCGAGGCTCGTTCTCCGCCATAGCATGCAGTACTCGCAGACCCACGGCGCACAGTCCCGCATTCCCTGGGCTGCCGTTGTCCCGGGCCCTCCGTCCTTCCCTCTGCAGACCCGCACTGTGGTGGCAGCGGCCAAAGCAAAGCAGGACTTTGAGGACACAAGCTGCTAGTTCACAAACTAGATAGATAAACCCAGTCAAGAGTGAGGCAGCTGGGAATCTGTCAACAGACTGGTCTTCCTGGGGAGCCCACAGAGCCCACCGGGCCGGTTGCTGCGACTGGAAGGCGGGGCTGGCTCGTCCTCGGCAGCAGAAGGGATTGTTTCCTGCGTCCGGCAGGGGCCCCTGCCACACAGGCCTGTACTCAGCTCACCTGGATCTGTGCTCAGTCAGCCCCTCACTTTGTGTCCTAGTGAGAAGAGGCCCTTTTCATTTTTATTAAGCAAGCAGCTGAAACGCTAATACCTAATGTCTTATTTTTTTAACACTGGGAGTTGTTTGGCATCGAGCCACAAAAACAAAAGATATTCCCCAAATCCTTGGCTGCTGAAACCCAGCCAACCTACCAGGCCTGAGAACAGCCTTGAAAGAGGAGCGGCGAAGGAAGGCGAGCTGAGATGGGAGTGGGGCGGGGGGGGGGGGGGGCGGTGCCCTCCACGTTGCCGGGCAAGGGCTCCTCGGTTCTGCCAGGCAGGGGCGAGGTCCGTCACTCTAGTGCTTTAGAGCGGTTGGAGAAGGGGGTGGTCTGCGGTAGCTGTGCTTAAGGCCAGAGCTGCCACTGTCAAGGTCACTTACCTGAGACCAGAACAAGTGCTGAGACTGACCGTGGAACCAGAATAGCCCTGCACGTGTCCATGGTAGTAACAGTGACCCTGAAAGGAGGAGAAAGTCGGCTCAGTCATGCTGTCTTCTTGCCCCACTCACAATAAACCAATGGCCTCCAATCACCTTGTTTGCAGCTACAGAATTTCCTTTTGCATAAAATGTTGAACCAGCCAGCGGTCTTAATGTTTCATGCCAGCCCCACGTGACCCAGCCAGGATCTACGGCAGGAATATCTGATTTACTTAGAGATTATCAACAGGGTTTCTAATCGCATCCCGGTTCCATTCTCGTCTCTCTGACACCCTTCAGGAAAGCCCTGATGTGGAAGGTTTTACAAACTCCAGCAGCTGAACAAATCACATTGCCATTTTCCACATTACAAATTGTCTTTTGTAATGAGATGAGGAACCGTGTGCGGTAATTAAGCACACTGTGAAATGCAATAAAATGAGGCCAAATCTACGGCTTATGAAAACAGAAAAGGCTATGAGAGGAAGGGGGTGAGGAGAGATAGCGGGTACCTCGATGAACTGCCCAATTGAGAGCAGAAAGACTCTCTTAGCAGGAGAGAAAAATAGGAAGGTTTTCTAAGACCAAAGTCCTTGGGTGACATGCCTGCAATATTCCATTTCTTTAATAATGTCACTTGCAAAAAGAAACCACGGCACGGACACGTCCTTAGTGAAGATAGATAGCTGTCCGGAATCAAGGTTAATTTTATTGTTGAACAAATGTTATGTTGCAGAAGCCTCAGTTAAGTGGCTCGCTGGCAAGAAACGCTAAGTGCACTTAGTGCTCCTCATTCAAGGCCTCTGAATGCCAGCGGCGTGCGGTCCCGAGGCAAAGGGCTGCGTCTTCTAAGGGACAGGAGAAGTGGACACTGGGGTTTCAGCCTCAGCACACAGCTCCTTCAATCAGGACCACAGTTAATCACTTTTTCCAGGGCAGGGCAGGGTGTCCAGTTGTCCTGCCTGACAGGGACAACATTCCAAAGACCACCTTGACTTTGCTAAGAAAGAGGGCCGGATGGGATTGAGTGGCCAGGGAAATCCCATATCATGAAAAAGGGGCCAAGATGATCTCTTTGTCACTGAACAGAGGACAAAATTTTGGGATCATCTGAAAAGGCAATTACAGGAAGGGAGTGCTGTAGTACATTTGTTATTTTGACTTTTTCTTATTGATTCTGGAAGTTCTTTATATATTCAGGATATTAATTATGTGAGAAATGTCTTCTTAACTGACTTACGATATCTTTTATTGTATTTATTACAAGAGTTTCCAATTCTTATACAAATTTATGCATATTGTGTATTGCTTAAGATGGCTTTCTTCAATGTTATACATATGTCCTCTCTTATTTTCTTCTATTTCTTAGAATTAGTTCTTAAAATTAGTTATTTAATCTAAATTGGAATTCATTCTTGTGGAGGTATGAGGTTGGAATCCAACCTTCCCCACAAACTAAGAGACAGCTGTTCTTCACCACCATTTTCTTTTTCTTACTGATTTGAAATGTCACCTTGTCAGATATCAAATGCCCACATATGTATGTGGCTCCATCTCCATGTTCTCCATGCTGGTCCACTGAGGCAAACCTCCATCTGTCCATTCCTGAGCCAACACCACACTGTTTTAATTCCTATTATTCTATAGGAACATTTTGATATCAGAGCAAGTTCTCTTTTTTGATTGTGATTAAATTCACATACCATAACAGCCACCTTTTAAGAGCATACTATTATGGGTGTTAGTGCATTCATAATGTGGTACAGCCATCACGTCTAATTCCAAAACATTTTCATCACCCCAAAAGGAAACCTCACACCCATTAGCAGACAATTCCCATCAGCCACCCCTGGCAACCACTAAACTACTTCCCGTCTCTATGGATTTGCCTATTCTATTCATTGCATTTCATTTCACATTAAGTGGAATCATACAAAATGTGGCCTTTTGTGTCTGGCTTCCTTTACTTAGCATAATGTGTTCAAGGTTCATTCATGTTGTAGCAAGTATTAGTACTTCATTCCTTTTTTTTTTGCTGAATAAAACGACACTGTAGGGATATGCCAAATTTTGTTTTCCCATTCATCGGTTGCTGGGGATTTGGGCTGTTTCCACTTTTAGACTATTATGAATAATGCTGCCATGAACATTTATGTACAAGTTTTTGTGTAGACATATTTTTTTGGTTCTCTTGGGTATATACTATGGGTAGGTATATGGTTATATATATATCTGTAAGTGGGATTGCTGGATCTTATGGTGACTTTGTTTACATTCTGAAGTACTGCCAAAGTTTTCCCAAGCAGCTGAACCATTTTACATTCTCAGCGTATGGGATGAATGTATGAACTTGTCCACACCCTCACCCACATTTGTTATTGTCTATGATGTTGATTACATCCATCCTAGTATGTGTGAAGTAGTGTCTCACTGTGGTTTTGATTTTCATTTTCCTAATAACGTAGGACGTTGAACATCTTTTCACATGCTTATTGGCCATTTATGCATCTTTTCTGGAGAGATATCTGTTCAAATCCTTTGCCTATTCTTTAATTGTTTTTTTTTTGTCCTCTTATTGTTAAGTTTGAAGAGTTCTTTATATACCCTAGATTCTAGACCCTTACCAGAGATACGATTCGCAAATGTTTTCTCCCATTTTGGGGGTTGTCTTTTCGCTTTCTTGATGTCTTCTGTAGCACAAGAGCTGATCATTTTGATGAGGTCCAAGCTCTCTATTTTCTTAATTTGGTTGCTTATGCTTTAGGTGCCATATCTGAGAGACCCTTACCTAACCTAAGGTGATAAAGACTTACACCTATGTTCTAAGAGTTTTATAGGTTTAGCTCTTACATTTAGATGTTTGATTCACTTTGAATTAATTTTTGTATCTGCTTAAAGTAGGGCTCCAATTTCACTCTTCTGCATGTGGATATCCAGGTGCCCTGAACCATTTGTTAGAAAATGATTCTTTCCCCAATTTGTCTTGGCAACCTTGTTGAGAGTGAGTTTTCTTTTGATACTATTTTTTCTTCAGAAGTTTCTACAGTATTATTGCCTATTTTCTCTTTCAGGTGAATTTTAGAATCAAATTTTAAGCTCTGCAATAATCCTTTGAGATTTCAGCTTGACTAATTTGAATGTAGAAGTCATTTTAGTCAGGATTTGTAGTTTTCAAATAAAAAGTTTTTCTATTCATATACACGGTATGTCTCTCCACATACTAAGGCCATTTTTACGTCCTTCTGCCTAGTTTTAGATGTTTTTATTTTGAACGGCTTTGGAAAGTTTTCACTTGGCTTATGTCTAGGTATTGTATAGGCTTGTTGATATCATAAATAGGGTCTTTTTATCTATTACATCTTATACACGGTTATTTTTAATGTAAAGGAAAGCTTTTTTATTTTTTAAAGTTGATCTTGTATCAGAGACTCCTGCTGGGCCATCTTATCAGCTTACAATTTGTAGCATAGCTTGGATTTTTTATGTTGTTGACTATACCAGCTGGAAATAATGACATTTTCTGGGCCTCCTTTTTGACCCCCATACAACGTTGAGGAGTGGGGTGGCCCGGTGGCCAGGGACAGAGGTGGGAGAGGGGATTGCCCACAGAGGGAAAGCACACGCACAAACATGGGCAGTGGGGGAGGGGGACAGTTCAGGGAGGGGCTTTGTCTGCTTGGCTGGGAGGTTCAGGCGCGGAGGCAGACTCACTGCCCCATTTCTCCTCTGGTGAGGGTGTCCTCTTCAGTGGGCACGTGGCCCAGGGAAGGGGGCACGTGGCCCAGGGAAGGGGGCACGAGGGATAGTGCTGGGGGACACTGCCCAGCCAGCCGCCAGGCATCCAGCCAGGCCATGGGGGACCCTTGCTGCCAGCCTGCCTCTTCGGTTTCCATGGGAAGTAACTTTTGAAAGGCTCCATGGTTCCCCCACTCTAGGTAACTCTAGCTTTGGGTACTTAAGGGAGTCATGATAACAATTCTCTAAACGTGGGGAGGTTGTGTAACTGGATTGTAATGCCCTAGGGCATCAGAGCAGCCTGGTCCCCTCTGCACAGAGTGGGGGGATTTCAGCCCTGGGAACCCAGCAAACATGTTGGAGCTGAGATGACTCAGGAAGTGAAGGGACCCAGTTAGGCTGCCTGGGGGAACGAGCACCACTGGTTTTTGACTTACCCATCTTTGAGGGTCCTGTACATTAAATAATTTGCTCCATTTTAGATAACTGTGAAATATTGCTATAGGAAACCAAGTATTGGTTAAAAAATCAAAAACCAAATGGTGACAATAGTCTTAATGACCAACCTCTGAAATTTCAAACTCATTTATTCTCAGTGTCGATTTACTTTGTAATAGATTATTTATCGAATGTGCTTTCAAATTAAATACCCAGAAATATAAGCTTATTAAAGAATGAGCTGAGAACAAATTAGTATAAAATTAATTTCCAGTTCAACAACTAGGCTGCATTATTGCTTATAAAAGAGGAGGGGGTGAAGAAAAAAAAGAGGAGCGGGTGGATTCTAGCTCTTGTACTCTGGTCCTTAAACAACCCCAACTCTCTTAGTCAGTACCAGAGTTAACACCTCATTTCTTAGCTCTAAAACTACCTTCTGTTCACCTTCAGACAGTTGACTAGCAAGCCCATTGCTCACTCTTGACTATTACTAGAACTCCAAGTTCCAGATCCTCCAGGACAATTGCAGTCTCATGAAGTTTTGTTTTTTCCAATATGATTAACTAAATGTTTAAACAAATGTGATTTGGTTTTCATAATATAGAAGTCATCATATAGATAAATTGACAAATCAGAGAGACAGACTCATCACACTAGATGTCACATAATTGGTTGGGGAATTTGACCATGGGGAGTGGAGGAGATGTACGTTCCTACTCCTCTGGGGGGCTTGATCCCCTTTGGTGGTGGCCAGGGTCGAGAGAGAGAAGTGCAGGCAGCATCACGTGGGGGCCAGCAGTGCCCACTCAGCAAAGTCTCCAGGCGAGTGTGTGTCCCCATGTCTGAGGGCCAGGTTGCCTCCTACAGACTGATGTTAACAGGCGGGAACCTGCCAGGCCTTGTAGATTTGCAAACATGTGGCCTGTTGGATCTGGATGTGGCCACACCTGTGAGAGATGCAGGCATCCATCATGCCTTGGAGGTCTTGGGCCCCAGGGCCCACTGGATCTGTCGATCACAACAATTACCCTTGCAAGCCTCCCCAACTGCATCCCCTCACAATTGCCTCAAGAGAGTCAAACCATACCGTCTCTTTCTTTCTCTCATGCTCACGTCTCTAAAGACGTGGCTGAACAAGACATCATCTTATTTGCACTGTCGGCTTAGTTCTGCTGATCCAATACATTCTCTTTCTACCAGCAAAACATAACAGAAAATAGTCCCAAACATGCATAACCACAAAATTACATCTTTTCCTTTACAAAACCTCTAACCATTTATTTTATATACTTATTACTTAACCTAATGCATTTCCCCCCTCCGGTAAAATAAACTCTCCTTCTGTTTAATACTATCAATCAAATATAATGGTGGGGAAGAGGATATAGAATAAGAACACTTGAGCTTGAAAATAGTAGCCCTCAACTCTATGCCATACGGGAAGTAAAATAAAAATTCTGTGACCCAACTCTCAGTGGACTAGAAAGAAAGGAATTTTATACGCTAAATGGCTAACAAAAGTGGCCTGACCTCGTGATTAAAAAGGACCTGTGAGCAGACAAATTCCATTAGGGAGTAAGCTGAGCGAAAATTATTTTCCATGTTCTTTTCCTCGGGAACTTTAAAGGGCCTCCCCCGCTATATGCAATGTGACAAACTGTCTTGATTTAGCATTTGAATCGCACGGTGTTGTAGCTGGAAGGGAACTTCAGGCCGTCCAGTCCAAGACCAACCTTCCCTGAACAGATGTGGAAACTGAGGCCCTGACTGGTTAAATAACTGTCTAAGGTCACAGAGCTGGTCCATGGCAGATTGGGGACTAAAAGTCAAGCCTCTCATCCCCAGGCCGGACAGCTCCCCTCCACATCTTGCTGCTATGAACGTGTGCCCTCGCGATGAAAAGTTATCACCTAAAATCCAAACTCGGACAGAATACTTTTTCAAGTACAGCAGAGCCTCATCACTCAGGGAATCCGAGGAAAGTAAAGTCATTTCCAGGCTCAGAAATATCTGCAGATAGGAGGGGTGTGAGGGTGAGTGAGTGTGTGTGTGCACACGTGCATGTGCGTGTGCCTGAGCTGCTGACCTGCGTTTCAGCACACCTACGGTCCAGCCTTTCCTCCCCTGTATGGAGCATCAGGCCCCCACATACCAAGGGTTTGCTTGAGACTAAAAGAAGGTTATAGCGCATTCAAGCAAAAGTGACTCTGCAGCCCCGTGTGTTTCTCTGACTGAGTGACATTACGCTTTCCCCTGAGAGTGTACGGGACGGATTGTTGAGAAGTAAATCAGCACACCCATGCTCCCTAGGCCATGTCTGCTCCCAGCTCTAACAAGAACCGTGTCTGCTTAAAAGATTGGGAAGGACCAATCTCAGGGGCCGCTCACGTTACTTTGCGGTGCTGGCATTCGGCAGGAGAGAACGCAGCTTACAAGACTGTGTTCACGATCTTTGGGAGTACCCTGTAACCTGGGCCGGGAAACAGCACCGCTGCGCTAGGGAGCGCGCTGGACCGATCTGGAGTTGGAAGTCTTGTGCTTTGAGACTCAGTCTCTATTTTTAATTTGTAAAACGTGATTAACACTTGCTGCCCGGGGTCTTAGGGATCGAATCAATCTGTGAAATGTGTGTCCTTGTCACAGATCTGGGATATGACAACATGTACTTAAACCCATTATGCTGTAAGCGCTCACTTTTCTAGAAGCCTGACTGTGCGCCAGGTTCAGTGTCTGTTTCGTGTTCACAGTCCCGGCTGGTTCAGGGCTCAAGCTGGGATTTTAGCCTGGGCAGGCTGCCTCCCTGGCTTCTGAACCCACCCTCTACACACACTGCTTCCAGGCAGAAGGCTGTCCCAGAGCCTCTCCTGACACCTTTAGAGAAGGAAAGTCACCACACCTGGAGCTCCTCTGGGAACTCATTGCACATTCCATGTGGATTTGGCTTTTCCATTGTTTGGCTCCTAAAGCATCTTTGCCACGGGTGCATCGTGTTGTCTGTGGTCAGACGGTATGTTCCTTGAGGATGGGGAATGTGGCCCCCTCCCTCCTGTACACCGCCACATGGCACTAGACCTTACTCAGTTCCACTGGACTTCAGAGTGTGCCCTCAGCAAATTCCCAGAGGGCTTTCTGCCCCTCCCTGTATCCCAGGACAACAGGTCAGCAGAGCATCCTCTGCTCTCCCCAAGAAGTACCCGCTGGGTCTCTCTCTTTGCAAACGAACGCCAGCCCATTCCTGAATCCACCTCGCTACAGTTTTATATACTAATTCCACAACACAAGCAGCACGGCCGTGGACATACAACAGACACACTCCAGTGTTTTGTCTGCATTATCGTGGTTAGGAGCTCAGATTCTAGACTCAGGCTGTGAGAGTCTGAATCCTTATTAGCTGGGGGCTTAGTCTAGTTACTCAAGCCCTCTATGTCTCAGCTTCCTCATCTGGGTGTAAAAATAGCAAAAACTGATTTATTGTGAGGATCAAACAACAAAATGTATGCAAAGCGCTTTGCACAATGCCTGGCATGTTACTTCATGTTACATTGGGCACTCAACAAACATTTGTTGTTGAATGGGTGTATAAATGAATGAGTGAATGAATGCATGCATGAAAAGGTAAGGTATGTCACCATGATGGAATGGGAATACTGGTCTCAGAACTTCGGACTCGATGAAGGAGGCACTGAGGAAGCTCTTGATGATTTGTGAGGACTGAAACACAAGTGCAAAAGGGAAGGGCATAAATAGAAAGATGCTCTAGAAGGATCACGTAGGCAGGAGTGGTGGCTGGATTAAACATAGGTGAGATGAGAAGTGGGGAGGAACGTCAGGTGGCCATGACAATCTTCCAGCCGAGGAGAAGGGAGGAGCTGAGCTGCAGCAGCAGGTATGTCAGTGGATCAGGAAGGGGGGAAAGATGGCTGTGAAGGTGGAAATCAACACAGGACACGGCGAGGACCTGAGGGGAAGAGGGGGTGCGTAGTGCCTTGGTCAGTGGGAGGACGGAGCAGCCTTCTGAGACAGAGGCAAGCCCGGAAGAGCGGATGAATTAGACGTGCAGAGAGTATGGAGATGTTAGGGAAGTTAAGTCCATTTTAAATCATTTTTTAAGAATGTGATAACAGGCCTAGCTCGTACCTGGTACCTGTACGAGACGAGAATGGTCTCTGCCTTCCCTCCTACCCCCAGAATCATCTTCCATCCTCTTCAGGTGCCCTCTAACAGAGATGGAATGTAGCTGACTCTCTAATACCCATTTGCCCTGACATGTTCAGTCCTAGCCGATTGTAAAAGGTTCTACTCTTTTTTGACAGGAAACACATTTGCCGTGGAAATGAATGGGATGTCACTCAAACAATACTTTTGATCAAGATATGGGATTTCATGCCTGTCTGACGGTCCAGCCTCAGTTAATATTGAAGGTCCCCTTTGGACATCTATTATAGGAAATGTTTTCATAAATTTTTTGAATGAGAAACACATACAACAAATGGAACCCTTCAGGTGTAGAAGGTCAGATCTTTTTCCTTCTCCCCATTTCCATGCCCATGGTCCCATCAGCCATCTCCTCTTACCCGGGCTTTGGGCTCTTCCACGAGAGCCAACCGCCTGAACTTGCTGGATCTCTGCTCTTGACCCTCTGATGACCTTCAAGCTGCAGCCAGTGGAATCTTCCAAAGTCTATCCCTAGTTATGACATCCCCTTGGTTGACACTTTTTAATGGCTTCCTCCTCCATGACAACCAAATTGTCACCTTGGCCTCCAAGTCCTACATACTCTGGTCCCTGTCAAATTGTAGACATTTCCCCACTTCCAAGTAAAAGTTGGCATCAGCCAGAAATGTCCTTCCCTTTCCCATCCTCTGGTTCATGCCTCCTTAAACTTCAGATCTTGGTTCACATGTTCCTTCCTCCATGAAGTCTTCCATGATTCCTTAGACTAGATTAGGCCCCTTCGCCTTTCCTTCGGTGCACTTAGCACAGATTTTAATTTGGTCTGTGATTCTTGGAATAATGTCAGTCTCTACACTCCAGCTCCATGTGGGTCTCCTGTCTGTTTTTATCGTCAGTGGGAGTCACAGGGCCTGGCACAATGGGGATGCTCAGTTAACATGCATGTAATAGAAGGATGTGTTTGGGCCAAAGCACTGACAGCGTTTAGGAGACTTTCTGGAGGGCATTCTGGCCTTTCTCAGAGTTGTCTTTTGGGATGTAGACAGCATAAATATCATGGGCATTGTCTCCCACAGGCCTTATTAAAAGAGACAGTATAAGACATAATCTTCCCTTAGATGTGGCCAGCAAGGGCTTAAGCCACAAATATTTCATCCTGTCAGGATAATAGAGAGATAAAAGACAGGGGATCAATTCCAAAATTAAAATCAGCCGCTAGTTTGCTTGTCAACCAGCTTACACTGATTGTTGAGAGATTAAATTTAAAAAAGAAAGATGCTAGTGAAAAAATGGTTCTTATTTTATATATAATTTTAAATTTAGGGAAATCCATTGTGTGCTGACTTTGGGGGAAAAGGGGATGAATCAGCACATTTCTTTTTGTTTCCCAGCCTGATTCAGTAGAAACAAAACCTCCAAAGCTGCATCTGTGTCCTCACCACGAAAGACAGTATGAGGCCCTGAGCTCCCCTTAAAGGGTTTCTGCTGGAAGATGGGCTGTCTAGGGCTAAGGGTTTTCTTTAGTGAACGAGATTGTTCACCCATCTTTATAGTAACGTGGCTGACAGCTCAGAACAGGCACTCCAAGGAATGGGGGAAGGTGGCCCCAGATTTACGAGAAAAGTCATTGTTTTTCTAATTGTAAAAGCAATATATGCTTGCTGTTTCTGGAGGTTTCGGGGTGCCAATTAACCCAGCCTCCAGTTGGTTCACCTACTGAAGAAAGATTCGAAGAGTCCAATGAAGATCAAAATACACTATGAGCTTAACTACTTCTGAAAGAGGGCTTTCTGGTATATTCCATCAGAGGACACAACTTAGGTCGGCAGAAGTGAGGCTTCCTGCAATTTCTAACCCTCGTCTCCCCTCATCTCCCCACCCTGCTCTCATTAGCCAAGGCTGAGGGCCCATCTTGGTGAAGCTGGTGCTGCAGGAGACCATTGCTTGGAACACTCCACAGAGGGGCCCGCAGGGCTCACCCACACTCGACCAAGGGAAGACAGCAAGGCTAGCTCATGGCCTTTCCAAGGCAGGGGCTCTGCCCCTTCCCCAGTTAGCAGGGACCAGCGGTTGCCAGGACTTGCTTCCTCCCGTCCTCCTCTCCCTGAGAAGATGCTTCCATGGGGAGGAGTGAGGGGGTGAGTCGGGGTGGGGGGAGGCGTTTGCCTGTCTATACAGTGACCTCGTGGAAAGATGAGAAATGTAACCTGTCCACCACCCCATATATACATCAATCAGCCCAAACAGAAAAATACGGAGTCTCCACCGGAGACAACTACCATCAACATTCCAGTGTCCTTCCATCCAGGCTGTTTTCTAAGATGCCTGGATTTATAGCCTTCAGCCTTCGCAATCCAAGTCCCAAACAGCCCCAGTGGCTGCTGGACCCTCGTTTATCTAGTCCTCCATTTCTTCTTCTCTCTTATCATATGTTTTCTTCCCAGATGAGAAAAAAGGACCAAAAATGCCCTAAGAAGAGGAAATTGGTCAGGGAGATGGAGACAGAAAACATGAAACTATTAAAATAACTTTGGAAGAATGTCTTACATCTTCTAGATGGTCTGTAATCAACAAGCACCTTCACTATCATCTATAAGGGAGATTTGGAGGATGTGAGCCTATTGTCAAGTATTTCTAGGATCTCTTTTGTCTGTTTCTATTTGGAACAACAATTTACACTGTAAGGAGAGCTTTTGTGCTAATTCTAGAGGCGTATAAATGACATCCTCTTAGGAGAAAAAAAGAGAAAAGAAAAAGTCAAATGAAGTCAGGGCACCAAGGATTACTTATATCTCAGATGGACCCTCAGGTCTTCTTTTGTGGCCTCCACCCTTACCCTGTGCTCCAGGGCCATACAGCTATCTGCCCACGGGACACCTTTATTACACTGTCCCACCACAAGCTCAGTAGGGACAAATCTGTATTCACTGTCCCTTCCGCCTTCTAAAACCAACAATTGGTCCTTAATGACACCACTGAGAAACAAATTGCCCATCCCATGGCTTAAGCAGAAGGGGGAGCATTGTTGGTGCTTCTTTAGTTTTTTTTTCCCCCTGTATTTTCACTCTGGAATTTTTATTGGACCTATTCTGTTCTCTTTAAAATAGTTCAGATTCTTCTCTGACTTTTCTATGATCTCGCATTCCTGGAGGTGCTAATTCTCATTTCCCTTGTCATTTATGTTGGCTTTTGTTAATCGTGTGTTTTGTAATTTTGATTTTGGGTCATCTTTGATAATATTCTTCTTCTTCTTTGTTTTTGACGTGGGAATCTCAGGCACCCTGGGCTGTAGAAATATCCCTACAGAACTATTTTCAGTTGACTTCAGCTTGGGCCCATGGGACGCAGGGTTGCTGATTTGGGACCAGTTCTGAGGTCAACATTTACTGGGAATTCCATTCCTATGCTGGTATTAGAAATTTGAACACCAGTCCACCCCATTCCAAATATACACTTTATGAGGATAGCTCGGGTTTCACTTTCTCTATTTTTTATGAAATCTTTGTTCAATCCAGGACACCTGGAGACAATTCTCTCTGTTGCCTCTTCTCTGGACTGAAGTTTTACTTGTCCTTTTCTTCACAGAGGAAGCATCTCTCCGGGGCCCCAGCCTTCGCGGGATTCTCATTTGCAGACGCCCACTTCTTTGGTCCCAACCCCCAAGCACGGGGTCCTCTCTCTGGGTCCTGAATAGCCCGTTGGGGTCCCGTGACCTCAACTCACCAGCTTAGTGCTCTGAGCTTACATCCCTGGCTTGTTTCTGCTTCCCAGGGATTTCTTTGACTCTCCCAAGCTTGGTCAGGCATTAACAAAAATTCTGCCGACAATAATGGCTACTTGACGACATTTCAGTTGTAAATGTAAAGCCTTTCTCTAAGCTTATTCTTTTTAAAACGAATACCCATAGCTCTTTATTTATTTATTTATTTTTTGTGGTACGCGGGCCTCTCCCGTTGCGGAGCACAGGCTCCGGACGCGCAGGCTCAGCGGCCATGGCTCACGGGCCCAGCCGCTCCGCGGCATGTGGGATCTTCCCGGACCGGGGCACGAACCCATGTCCCCTGCGTCGGCAGGCAGACTCTCAACCACTGCGCCACCAGGGAAGGGAAGCCCCACCCATAGCTCTTTAAAACAAGTAACCATCCTGGTCCTCAGAGGGCAGCAACTCTCTTTAATGCCCACATTCCCACCTGGGTCTGAGCACACTAAGCGTCTGTTCAGAGGAATAAATGAATAAAGTTCGCATCTTGTCTAAGTTACATGTGAAACTTCAGATACTAGAAAAGCTAAGAGGTGATAAATGTCACATTCCAGTAACAACCATGATCTAGAATCATATGGACACGGTGGATACATTTATGAAAGGTTAAGCAGAGTCAGTTTTCCTTTGAATTTCTTTAAGGGACTTACAAGTTTAATGCAGCGAAGTTCAGCCCAGGGGTGACTGCTTTCTGAGCCATCTCTAATTTGGGCTTGGTTTCCAGGAAGGATTTGCCCAGCTTAGCATCCCATGGTCACTGGCAGGTGGGTTCAGTGTCAGCCTGCAATCAAGCCATACCTTCAAGGACTGTCCTGGCACATGCCTGGCCAAAGCCAAGTTTTTCTGGAGTTATAATGCAGTGCCCAAACCGTAAGCAATGCTCAAACTCTTCTCGGGGTCTAAGTGAAAGATCTAGGCCTGTGACTTTGCTTAGAATAAAACAGCTACAGAGTTTAAGCACAGATCTGATAGCAGAGCATCATGGTGGTCCAAGCATGCATGACTTACTGTGTAATTTCGAACGAGGGAGACATCAGCGCCATCTTTCAGATAGTGGGTTTCCGTGAAATTGCTGGCAACGAGGCCTCTGTGGAAAACAAAACAACATAAAAGATGAGCGTAGAGTCGCAATGATACGTCGCTGGTGGATGTCTAGGCTGTAGGGTGGCATGGATCTGATTCCCTCCTTATTTTATAGATGACCTGCTGAGGCTCCCGTAGGGCCCTCACCTGTTCAGGTGACCCAGGGAGAGTCAGGATGAGACTCAGGCAGGTGACATTCAGAGGCATGTGCTTTGAACAGTGGCCCCCAGAGTACACGTGGTGCCCTACTCGCCCGCTCCCGCCTCATGCCTCCAACACACACAGGTGTGTGTGTACACGTGCACATGCAAACACGTGCACACACCCTGCTACGAACAGCACACGCAGATTTCTGAGTTGGGAGAACCGCCCTTCTGCAAGTCACAAGGCCCCACTGTCCAGAATCAGCAGCTAAGCTACCCGCTGGAAAAATAATTTTGGACCCACAATATTGGCCCTGCTAGTTCTGCAGGTGAGGGAGCCAGCTGTCAATATTAAAATGTCAAAGGATAGTTTAAAACAACAATGAGGGGCTTCCCTGGTGGCACAGTGGTTGAGAATCCGCCTGCCAATGCACGGGACACGGGTTCGAACCCTGGTCCGGGAAGATCCCACGTGGCGCGGAGCAACTAAGCCCGTGTGCCACAATTACTGAGCCTGTGCTCTAGAGCCCGTGAACCGCAACTACTGAGCCTGTGAGCCACAACTACTGAGGCTGTGCGCCTAGAGCCCATGCTCTGCAACAAGAGAGGCCCCCGCTTGCCGCAACTAGAGAAAGCCCACACGCAGCAACAAAGACCCAACACAGCCAAAAATAAATAAATAAAATAAATAAATTTACTTAAATAAAACAACAATGAAATGTTAGAAACAGTGCTGTAGGAGGTAAGGAAAAATGATTTTGGACACGTGGAAATACTGAATTTCTAAGATGACTTGGTAGAGAAGCAACACCTCTATTTACCCTAACTAAAACTGCGTGCAATCTACTACATCTTCACTGATGGTAGCAAAGCCTGAGTTTGTTTAGGTTTTAGACTATTTTGTGATTTCTGCTGTCATATGCACATTCTATCCTTCTCAACATCACTGCAACAAGTATTTCCTGTGCACCGACTACGTGCTGGGTGCTGTACCAGCTGCTGGGATATAAAGATAAATAAGGACACTGCCTGGTGAGGTGACAGACAAAACATAATACAGTGAGGGGAGGGCTGTCACAGAGGCAGGAACAGAGTCTTAGTGGGTGAAAGGACGCACAGCAGGTGGAGGGTAGTGAAAAGGGGAGGCTTTAGAGAGAACACAGGGGGAGTCAGCCAGGCAAAGGAGGGCTGGGAGAAGGGGATTCCAGACAGAGGATGGCAAGGCCAGGAGACCCAAGGGTCTGGAATCTGGGGAGCCAGGTTGGTGGGAAGCAGGAAAGAGCTCTAAACATCTCTGGATTTTATCTGTCTGGGCAATAACGAGTCGAGAGTTGTTTTAAATACTGGACTTTGCAGGAGGTGCAGCACGCAGCAATGATGCTGTCCGCCCTCCCTGCCCAGGGAATGCACTTTGCACCACTAGGTTCTGCTGGGGTCGCTCCACCCCCAGTCCCGAGATGAGTGTGAGACCTAAGCTAACCAATCTCTAAGCTTCCCTGCAGCCTGCCTGGAGCTAGGGTTTCTGGAGAAGAGGTCTTTCCTCTTTGTTCTCAAAGCTACACACAAATGCACTCAGGGCCTCCTTCGGCCTGGCCCTGGCTGCAGGAGGGTGCTGCCCCGGGGAAAACCCAGCCATCACCAGCTGCGACAAAGGACAGAAAAGAGGAAATCTTCCAGCTGCCTTGGGGGCCCACTTTGCCTCTCCTTTTCCTCAAGAACCCCCTCTCTTTTGCTTCAGCTGGTTCCAGTTGGGTTTTGCAACCGGAGTCCTGATAAATGTGGAAGGGAAGAAATCAAAGTGGCAACGCTGCAAATGTAACAGATGAGAGAGCGTTTCTTACAAAGTCAGATTTCTCAGACCCTCCCCCAGCCGAGTCCAGAGCTGAGAGTCGCCTCCCCGTTTTACATGGGTTTCGATTTATTTAGGACATGCCTGGTTTAAACCGGTTAGACCCTCACAGCGGGTCTGAGTTGCACTCTACTTAACAGCGGAAAGTGTCGGAAATCTAAAAGGCAGACAGCCTCTCACACTCACTGACAAAGCTCACAGACCCTTCCGCACCCCTCACGTTTCCCTCTGCTCAGGAGGAGATCAATCTGGCTGGAGGAGGTTAACCTCCCTGCGGCTTTTGGCCTCAAATTCCCATCTCCTAAGCGTCCCTCCTCGGGGTGTCACAGGGCCCCCGGGGCAGGCTCGCTGCCAGCAGCCCTGCCTGGAGGTCAGAAGCAGAGGAAGGAGGGCGGGCAGGGGGGGTGATGGGGGTTTGGAGAAGGAGCTGGTGGTCGTGCTTCACGTGGCCGAGAGCTTCAGGAAGGGGTAGGAGGCTGGCGACCTTGCCGGGGCAGCTGCAGGGGTGGGCCCAGGAGGTGGGGACAGGGGAGATCATGGACATTTTCCAGAGGGTGGTTCTAAAGGGGAGCAGAGAGATGGGGTGTGAAGAGGCGAGGGGGTCATCTAAAGGGACAGGCTGGAGAGATGGGGGCAGAGAGGGGCAGGCGGCAGAGCTGCAGAGCAACAGGTGGCCGGTGCCCAGAGCACAGGTGACAGCGAGGACAGAAGCCATCGCCTGAGTGAGGTGGGACCCGTCAAGGCCTAACGGTTTTGGTGAAGGAGGGAGCTTAGTAAGCTTCAAGATCACAGAGAAAGGCGAAAAGGAGAATTTAATATAATTGAAATTATGATTATTTATTAATGCTTTACTATTCAATAATCATTTTATTTTACTTATCTCTTATGGATAATTTAGTAATTCTGTTCCTAACAATGTTGGATCCTCCTTTTGGACAAATCAAGGTATATGAATATACCTAATACTAAGAACCGTAGTACAAAGAGGAGGAATTTGTACACCAAAGACAGAGAATTGCAACGCTTTCTAACTGAAAGATGGATGTCCGAGAAGATGATTCCCTTCACAGATGAGCAACACAGAAAATCTGTCTGGAAAGCCGGAGATGTGGGAGGATGAACATTTGGTAGACTGCAGTCAGCGAGCTGGTAGACACCAAGAATGTGGGGCTTTAATGGCAGTAAAATGAATGATGAGGTTTTAAAATGTCACTCAGGCCAGTAAGACAAAGACCCACGAATATTTCTGCCTAAGGAGCCCCACTGTTTTTCATTGTGTCCAAATGCCACTTAAACAGAAGTACAAGCGCCATCATACTTTGAGCTCTAGCGAGTTCTTCAGTCCTATCCTATGTCTCCTTTTATTGACAGAGTTGAAATGGGGGCTCCTGAGGACAGCCTGAGAGTGTCCCCCTACAGCTAAGACACTGAAGGACACACCCCTTTTTGAGTTTTCCTCAGAGTCTGGAAAAGAAACGCCAACACAGCTCAGACACACTGATACCACTGTGAGTGGCACGTTTTCCCACACGGAGCCCAGATGGGGACTGATGCTCCGTGAGGACGGAGGCTCGGCCTTTCCCATAGCAGCCCCAGGATGGAGAGCTCAGAAAATCCAGAGCTTTCTCAAGCCTCAGTTTCCCACGAGGGACTGGAACAGCAGACGGAGGGAAGCCACATGGCCTGGCCTCTGAGGCCAACGCTCTATCCCGTGGGTCTGGGAACTGGGACTTGGACATCCCCACACCGCTATCAGAACCCATCCCCTCTCGACTCCAATATCGCCTCAGTGCCAGGCGGTCCACCACATGTTTCCCTTAGGCTGTGAAGAGCCCAGGGCGGTGACAGTGTCCAGGTCCCACGCTGGGGTCATACCACTGCCCTGCTGAAAACCCTTGAACGGCTCCCCATCCCACTTGGATACAATCCCAAAGCCTTCCACCACCTCCCAAGTGCTCACAACCTCACCCTCCTAGTGCATGACGCCTACCTTCCTTGTGGCTTGCTCTCCCCCAGCCAACACGCCTTCTGCCTCATTCTAGAACATTCCATACCCTCTCCCCCTTAGGGCCTTTGCATTTGCTCTGCCTTGTGCCTGGACCATCCTCCAGCTGGCTCTTTTCCATCCTACAGGTATGAGTTTAAACATCTTTGCAGAGGGCCCTTTCCAGGTCATCTGATCTCAGTAGCCTCCACCACCAGCATTCTCCACATCACAGACCCCCTTCGGTTTCCTAGTTTGTTTATTCACCTGTTTATTTATTCATCTATATCCCCTCAAGAATTTAAGCCAAAAGAAGGCTCTGTGCTCACTATGACCCCAGCCCAGGCACTGTGATAAGCCCTTTATACGTATTGCTGGATTCTGGCTCTGTGGGTTAGCTGCTAATTTTATCCCAACTTAAAAAGGATGCCGAGAGACAGGGAGGTGAGCTGACCTGCCCAAGGTCACACTGCATACGGTAGCATCCAGGTGGTTTTGCTTCAGAACTTGCTCTCTTACTGTGTGGCGCTGCTTTTGGGGGCTGGCCAAGGATAACTGCTGAGTGCCTGCTATAGGCGCTGTACCAGGTGCTGGATAAATACATGCTGAGCGGGATAACGGATGGATGGATGGGTGGGTGGGTGGATGGGTGGACGCATGGATGGTTGGATTTGAGGGGAATGCTACAGGCACACTCTCCCTTTGTCTAGGGCTATCCCCTCCCAAACCCGGTAACACGTGACTCACGTCCCTCTTAGGTACCATGACCTGCCAAGGAGCCATGGATGAAACTGGGAAGGCACGCAGTCAAAGTTTTCTGAGATGCATGCCTAATTTAAAAGGGGCTGGAAGTCAAAGTTCCCTTGAGAAAGCTGAGAAAGGTGGGTGGACAATGGCCATATTGGAAATGTGACAGCAGTGGACCTACTTCCCTTAGATTTCCCCAAGGAGAAAATCCAATTACATGGATTCTGTATGTCAGCAAATGGAGACAGAAGATGAATGCATAATTTCATGAGAACATTCTTTTTCTCTGCTTATTAGATTACCTGATCTAACGAGGCATTCCGTTCCTCTCTAGGCCAGAAAATAAAATGCCAGGAATTGATTTTCCTGTTTTCCATTTGTTTTCTGTTGCAAGTGACACCTCAATATTCTCTCATTTCGCCAACATTTATTGTGTGGGACACTGGGTATAAGACCCCAAGAGCTCACCATCGAGTGGAGGACAGACCCAGAGAGTGATCAGAGCCCCGTGACAGAGATACACCTAAAGCACTGTGGGAATTCAAGGAAAGGCTTCTAACCCCGGGGAGGAGGTATCCAAGTGAGTCATGCAAGATGGGGAAGAAGGAGTCAGGCTGAGAGGGGCTTAGTGAGGTGGGGAGGTGGGGAAGAAAGAAGAGAGCATTCCAGAAAAAGTTACTACATCCTCAAAGGCATGGAGGCATGGAGGGTACAGGAACAGATGCTAGTGAGGGATGGGCACAGGGGATGTAAAACTCTATGGTGTTTCAAGTTGTTGAGGTACAGGGTTTGAAGTGGGGAGACGTGCTGCTGTTCAGATCGGCAGGTTGGGGACAGGAGTCACTGACTTTATCGCGCGATGGGGAACCGTGGCAGTGACCTGAGCAGATGAAATCTTTGGAGCTAAAGGCCCCTCTGACAGTCGTGTAGATAAGGCTCTGAGGGAGAAAAGACAAACAGGCAGTGGGAAGGTTAATTAGGAGGCTGGTGTGAGCATAAAAACAAAGGGTCAGACCAGGACAGGAGCCTTTGGGATGGGAAATTCAGGAGATGGGCAGAGTTAGGAACCTCAGCTGTCAACTGAGACGGGTAATTCCTAAAGGAGGGAAAGAAGAGGGTGAGTTCAGCCTTGGCCGTGTTGAGTGTGAGGAGCCTGAGCCCAGTCTTTTAGATATTCCAGCAAGCAGCCGACTCTGTGAACCTAAGGTGTAGGAAGGGGCTTGGAGTGAAGACAAAGATGCAGACGCTCATTTTATGGCTGAGTAATATTGCATTGTATATATGTGCCACATCTTCTTTATCCATTCATCCGATGATGGACACTTAGGTTGTTTCCATCTCCTGGCTATTGTAAATAGAGCTGCAATGAAACGAAACTGAGTTATCTGTAGTGAGGTGGATGGACATAGAGTCTGTCATACAGAGTGAAGTAAATCAGAAAGAGAAAGACAAATACCATATGCTAACACATATATATGGAATATAGGAAAAAAAATGGTCAGAAGAACCTAGGGGTAAGACGGGAGTAAAGACACAGACCTACTAGAGAATGGACTTGAGGATATGGGGGGGGAAGGGTAAGCTGTGACAAAGCGAGAGAGTAGCATGGACATATATACACTACCAAATGTAAAATAGATAGCTAGTGGGAAGCAGCCGCACAGCCCAGGGAGATCAGCTCGGTGCTTTGTGACCGCCTGGAGGGGTGTGATAGGGAGGGTGGGAGGGGGGGAGACGCAAGAGGGATGAGATATGGGAACATATGTGTATGTATAACTGATTCACTTTGTTATAAAGCAGAAACTAACACACCGTTGTAAAGTAATTATACTCCAATAAAGATGTTAAAAAAAAAAAAGATGCAGACGCTCAGACAGCACACGCTTGCTTTATGTGAGGACGAGTAAAATCTTTTCCTTTCCAGTCGACGATTGTGTTTTCTGATTTCAAAGTCTTTGGATGGATAGGGCTTAAAATGATCATTTAGAATTTACACTGAAACACTATGATGTAGATACCGTACCTCCTTATAAAATCTGTTGCATTTCTGAAATGATTTCAGTATCGAAATAAGAACCATTACGCCCCAAACTGCTTCTTTTAGAACAATGTTGAAATGATCCTACTCTAAATTTACCATTGTATAATTTAGTTATATTGTTAAATGAGGTGGATTTCACCAAAATGACACAGTTTATTCCCCAAAGCATAGGAAAGCAGGAAGAAATACCTGCTCAGTTTTACATCTGAAAGGGAGCCCTTTCTCTACCCCACCTTTGGAATGAGTTAACTATCCCTCTCTTGTGCTCTAACAAGGTTCTGTTACAGAATTTCCCCTGTTCTGTTCTGTTTCTTGTTGGCTTGTGTTCGCCCACGTTGGGTTGAGCTAAGGGGCAAAAGCTACATCCCGAAGCCTAGCATGATGCCTAGCTCACAGTAAACGCTTAACCCATAAATAGAGGGCACAAACTGAATCGTTATCACAGAAAAGCAACTCAGTTTGGATAGAATGTATTCAAACGAATTGGATCAATGAAAAATTGAAAGAAATTTCTTTCATTTTTAAAATTTCTTACTTCTCTTTTTGGTTTGAAATTGTTGTCACCGAACGTGGAGGGGGTGTGGGGGGTGTGGATAATCACATTCACTTCCTTGTCATTTCAAGAGTTCCCAGTGCTGTCAGGACCACCCTGACAACTTGACCTCAACGTTAGAACTGCTTACATGAGAGAAACAGGGAAAGGAAAGCTTAAAGATTGGCATCAATTACCTAGAATCTGAAAATCTCGTTGATGACATGTCACCTTTCTCCCATTATTTCTTTGAAGACTCTGCGTCTGGTTTGTGGGTTTAATTATTCTATGCAACATATTCAAGCAAAAGCATCATAAGACAGCTCTTGTTTGTCAATTAACATCAGAAGGCACTTCAGATACTCTCTGCAATTGAATCACACAAACACTGGAGGATTCAGTGATCTTCCTAGTGAAACCCATTTGGTGTTCAAAGGATCCAACCCAGTTTTCTGCTGAAGATTTACTTCACCGCAAGTTATTATTCCACAAATTACAAAATCATTCATATATAAATTTGGGTAATGGTTTTCTTTTATGAGAATTTGGAAGTACAGCTACAAAGACTTTCACATGAGGGATAAACTGCTTGGAGCGTTAACAAAACGCAGCGCACAATAAAAATTATAATTAAAAATCATGATCAGGATTTTCCCAGTTACTAAAAAGAATATCCTTTATTGAAAATTATCTATTCCTCAACCAGAGCTAAGTAAAGATAGAGAAAAGATTGAGGAAAAAAGCCAATATGTACCCAGACCGGATTCTGGATTCTTTCATACTCTGGAAGAACTCACTCTGTTTTTTAGTGAAAACGCTAGCCTGGTTAGAATCATGGGACTCTGATGTCATTGGATGTCATTGGATCTTCTGGACTGTTTTATGGAGAGATCAGACAACTGAACAATTCCCTATAAAGACAGTGCATTGAGGTATGAAATGATAGGAAGGAAGTGGAAACTAAGAAAAAGAATCAGAGATGTGGTATTTTCTACATCTGAGCTTTGGTTGAATCTCTTTCAGAATGTGGTTTTTGCAAATATTTATGGTTTTTGTTTTCCTTGTGGGAAGAGTCATCATAACCTGTTAAATAGCTTATGCCCTGGGTTCTTGATTTGGGGAGTGAAAGCAAAGCACCACTGCATCGCCATCCCCGTCTTGTCACCTTCATCAGCTTGTCCACCTCCCTCCAGCTCCTGCCTTTTGTTGGATCAGAGTGTGTCGGGCCCTGGGCCACCTGCTTGTCAACTGCACTTTCTTACTCTTTCTTGGCAGAGACGCTGTGTGGTAGGGACTGTTATCAACTGCCTAACCAGGAAGAGGAAAACACTCAGAGAAGTGAAGTGATTTGTCCAAAGCCGCATAGCCGGGCTGGTAGAGACTGAACTTGTCTCTCCTTGGCTCCAAAGCCAGCCTCATCCTAACCACTGGTCAACACTGCCTTGCCAGGAAGACATGATTCTGAAGGTCTGAAAAAAAAGCAGCAGCAAATCATATTCCCTCTTTTTCTGAAATCATTTTTCCCACAATGCTAATGGGGCTTATGCTGTTTCTCTTAGCACTCAATTCAATTTAGCTATAAAATTCAAATTATTTTTGGTTACGATTTCAGCATTTTGGGATCCCAACAATTTAGGGATCTGTACATCTGTACAAACAATGAAGCATTTACATTTGGTTTTCTTTTGTTATTTTCCATTTACTAAGAGACTCAAAATGATCAAAACAACTTTTTTTTCCTGGAATTAAAAAAAAAAGTTCCCTTTCTCCAGCTCTTTCTCATTTAGTTTCACAAACCATAATAAATAAAACTGTTGATACAGCATTTTAGAAACTGTAGGGGACAATTACGTTTCCTGCAAAATAATTTCTTACTATACTGCTTCCATTTTAAGTCACAAGTACACAGAATTTTGGATCCAATCCTGTGGCACTGGCACTGAAATATGTTGCTATTCCTGACATTTCCGACTATTCAGATGACCCTCTCCATTCATGAAGTGAACAGATTACATATGCCACTGTGGACAGTTTTAGACTCAGTGGAAATCTCTTTAAGAACAGCAGGGCTGATGTGCCAACTGCGTTTTCCAGCTGGAAGATGAAAGCACGTGAAAAATGGTGGGTTCCTGCCTTTATAGCTCCACAGCTGTCATTCTACATGGGCCTAAAGCTTTGGGCTACTTTCCCCCCTTTTAAATGACCATCTGTGTTTGAGAGTCTTTTGCCTGTGGGCTTACAACTGTTCTAGGCTGTTTTCTTGGGGGGCTGTGCCACGTGGCTTTCGGTATCTTAGTTCCCCGACCAGGGATCGAACCCGCCACAGCAGTGAAAGCACCAAGTCTTAATCACTGGACCGCCAGGGAATTCCCTGTTCTAGGCTGTTCTTGATGTGATAAGACTGTCTTCATAGTATGAGATCTATCAAACCTAATTAACGTAATTTTTAGAAAAATAGGGCTGTAAAACAGGAAAAGTTGAAAACCCAGTAAACTATTATTTCCAAAGGTAAATAAAGCCCCACACCCACTTCTCTCAGAAAGGATTGCAAAAATAGATTCTATAGGTTAGCTTCCATTGTGTTCTTCAAACATCACCGCCAACATAGGCAAAACAACCGTTCTTTTTAGGCTTTAGAACTTTCCTCTTCCTTTTGAAAAATACCAGTTGGCTGTAATAGCAGCAGCAGTAGATAATATTTGTTTGAACTCTTTACTAAGCAAAAGCACTTTATAGGCATTGTTTTATTTAACTTTTACAACAGCCATAGTCGGCAGATGCGTTTGGAGATGAGGAACTTAGGCTCAGAGAGGTTAAGTGACTCATCCATGGTTGCACAGATAGTACTTTATAGATTATCTGATTTTGCCGTCCAAGCTCTTCCTGCCACACTTACACACTTGCCTTTTGTGCTCATCTCCCCTTAAATAGACACTGTATTTAATATGCCAATACCTGACTTTGAAAACAGTTAGAAATTGTAGCTTGGCTTGGGTGGTCCGTCCATTTCCCATTTATTTCCATGGGCTCCAAATGGAAAGGCACGGTTAGGAATGATATGCATCAGGATTCTGTTTACACCTAGTCGGAGGAATAATCACGTAAGTGTGGTGATTTTATGTGTACTGGTGTAGGGAAGGTTGACACTATTCCATAGAGAGGCGTATGAAAATTTCAGTAGTGCAGGTAAATGAAGAATCAAGCCTATTTATATTTACTCACTGGTGCTAACCATCATTTGAAAATAATCAAGTAAGTTTGACACCAGAAGCCGAGGCAACTTTATTCATTTCCTAGTTGCCCATCTTGCCCTCCACGCAGATGGTATTTACGAGCTGCTGCTCACCAACCCCCGTTTGGTCCACATTGTGCAGAGACATGTTACAACCAGTGGTTCTTTAAATCTTTACAATAACAATGTGAGGTTGGCATTCTGGCCATTTTACAGATGTAGAAACTGAGGCTCAGAGGTGTTAGGACATTTGTCCAAGGTCACAGAGCTACCAAGTGGCAAGAGACTGAGGCTGTTAGGTGCTAACATACATTACACCCAGCCTGTGGCCATCACTTGTACGTGGAAAGACATGCTTCCCTCCCCTCCAACAAAACCCTTGATTGATTATTCGAAGGACTGCTTTTACCGAATTGAATAACTCAATGGAGGGCACAGAGGGACTGAAGCTGAGAGAAGAGTCTCCCCTGGGCTCAGTGCTACAAGGTTTGGTGGGGGGGGGGTGTTCCTTAATCAGTTTTGGGGGCTGTAGCCTCTAAGGCAGTTACCGGCTCCCCAAAGGCTTTCAGTCAATATCTGTGGAATGCTTGGGCTGATGATATATTTCCAAGTAATAAAAATTTGAAGGTAGACAAATCTACCTTCAAAATACACCTTTGGCAGCAGAGAATCAACAGTGGTTGAGGGCAAATCTGGTTCTGCCATTTTCTTCTCTTGTGACCTTGGGCATAAAATTTGACCTTGTGTTACTGGAGTTTCCTCATCTAAAATGGGAATAATAGGACATCCTCGTAGGGTTGTTGTGAAGATAATATACATTAAACGCCTATAGCCATGTGCTCAATGAATGTAAGCAATGATTATTTTTAGTAAGCTGGTCGGCTTCTACCAGTCTCCCCGCCCATCCCCCTGGTCCAAGTCACCGTCTCCCACACCCGCCCTTCTGTGATGGCCTGTATGCCAGCCTCCTGTTTTTACCCTTACCCCGTTCCCATCCAGATTTCACACGAGCCAGACTGTCAAATTTTTAAAATAAAAACCAGATCACATCACTCTCTCACTTAAAATCATGCACTGCTTCTTCCAGACCCCAGAATCAATTTTAACTTCCATAGAGTGGACTGCCCCCCTGCCCTCCGGCCCCCAGGTCCAGCTCACTTCACTTAGGCGCTGTTCACTTCTATCCTTCTTCTCTTAGTCTGGAACATTCTTCCCTCTTTCTCTGCCCCGCAAAGACTACTAGTAGCCCTCACCCTAAATGGCGTTTCCTGGAGCAGCCGTCCCTGCCTGACCCTTTCTGTATCTCGTTCTCCTTTGTCGCCCCTCTTGCAGGATCCTGCTGCTTCTCTGCTCATCACATTGACTGCTTATTTGCTCTGTGACTTATTTGAGGTGTGCATCCCCCATTAGGGCAGGGGCCTCATCTGTCTGATCCCCTCTGTATCGTCAGCCCTTAGATTCGGGCCTGAAACACAGGAGATGCTCCATGAAACATTTTTTGAAGGAATGTAAATATCAAGAATGAGAAAAATACATCAAAGGCGCTCAGAGGCAATACTGAGTCATTATGGAATTGCTGCTTTTTTAGGGTATGAGAAAGTGTTTCTTCCTACTCCCAAAACCAAAAACCACCACCACCCCCCAAAACACACACACACACACAATCTCACAGATAAAAGATGCTTTGACCCTTAAAAGTTCCGCCACCTAGAACAGATCTGGCCTTTTCTTCATAGCGTGGAACAAATAATATACATTTTTTTTTTAAATCTTCAATGAGCATTTTCTCAATTTGTAGCTTTAAAAAAAGTCTAGGGCTTCCCTGGTGGCGCAGTGGTTGAGAGTCCGCCTGCCGATGTGGGGGACGTGGGTTCGTGCCCCGATCCGGGAGGATCCCACATGCTGCGGAGCGGCTGGGCCCGTGAGCCGTGGCCGCTGAGCCTGCGCGTCCGGAGCCTGTGCTCCGCAACGGGAGAGGCCACAACGGTAAGAGGCCCACGTACCGCAAAAAGAAAAAAAAATTTAAAAAGTCAGATTTATTTGGAACCACCAAATCAAAACACCTTTAAATCCTTGGACTCACAGCTTTAAACCGGAAGAATAAGACGACTGGTCTGCACGGATGGACCTTCGTCATAGCCGATACTTGAGGGGCTTCGGGTGTCACCTGGCATCTTCCACTCGGCCCGAGGCTGGGAGCCCAGCAAGGCTGCAGGTCTGATGACCTGGGAAGCTGTTCTACAGAAAGTTGGATGCACTTCAGCCCGTTTTTCTCACCCACATCGTTCAGTGAGGAACTTTATTAATTGGTGCTCTGAGGCAGAAGAGGAGATGTTCTTGGCCCCAGCAACAGCCAGCCCGCCAGCTCCCAGGCAGACCTGCAGACCAGCCAGCTGGGCTCTCTTAAACACTGACCTACACGGAACCAAACTCTCAGAACGTGTGTTCGATCAAATGTGTTCCCTTCTGCTTGCTCAAAGAGAGTTCTGCTCTGCAAATTTTCATACCATCAGCACCAAGAGAGAGAAGCCAGGAGTGACCAAGGGTAGGGAAAAGGACCCTCACTTTTCAAGCTCCCTAAATCTGCCATGGAACTGCTCAGACACCCCTGCTGATGCTAGCAAGTGATGTGCTTGGGTTTAAAAATGGGTGTCTTTTTCCTTTTTTAAAAAGGGCCACCAGGTGTGAACCTGGGTGTGTGGAGCCCAAGTCACTGACACCACCCCCTTTCCTGCTCTGAGTCTGACAGAGCCCCAAATGCCATGGATTTCTGCCAGCATGGAGTGGGCACCAATGCCCATGAGAGACCTGTTTAAAAAATACAGATCTTTGGGATTCAGTGAAGGGCTGTAAAATATAAAATTATAAAATGAAATCATAAATCCCATCTGAATTCTAGCTGCTGTATTCTTCACAGGACGTATTCTTCTGTTTTCGTTTAAAAAAACAAAAAAGAAACCACAACAAAAAGTACTGTAATACCCAAGGTGAATATTTCTGTTTGCCAGTATCTGTTTTCTAAATGCTTAGTGGATTTACTACCTGATCAGCAACTGGGCCCATATTCTTTCTTTCTTTTTTTTTTGTATCTGGAAGGGTTCTGCATTTAGACCTGATGCTGTGGAACTTTCAGAGAAGAGGGACCAAAGAACAGACATGGATGACGATGGGCCATTGATGGATTTCTCTCCAGGAGAAAGGCCACACCAATCAACACCCCCACAGCTGGGTGTCTGAACTCTTCACCTCCTCCATGGGGGCCCTGCAAGGGTAAATGGACACTTTTCACAGTGCCTTAATTTCTTATTCAATTGCAACTCCCTAAGTCACAGAAGAGTTTGGCTAATTCTAACAGCTAATTTTCTACAAGTACTTAAGTAGCTTAGTCAGAACGATGGTTGGGATATATAATGTTGCTTTCATTATTCTTAAGATAGGGTGATATGAATGACCTTGTTGATTTAGTTAAGTAATGCAATAGATGGCAAAATCCCAACCTAGGTCATGGAAAACAGAGATCTTTAGTAGGTATCACGGTTTCAAATTGTGAAATTGGTTAAGAACCATGACCTGGGTGATGAATTGGTTCATATTTGATTGAAGCAGTAATCCACTACACTTACGAAATCTTCAGGGCTCACCGGCTATCCAAGAATGTATTCCTTACTTGGAGTGCGTTAAAAAAAAAATTTAAAAGCTGCTGGTGTTACAGCAATGACAAACTTTATAGCACTCAGCAAAGAGTTAGAACTTTTTTCTTCTAGATGCAACCTCTCCACTGTGAAGTCTCCCAGGTGTCCTGGGTACAGGGCAAAAATGGATACCTATTCGATGCGCCCAGCCCAGAGCATTACTTCGTTTCTCTGGACAAACTTTGGCCAGAAAAAACGACAAACATGCTTCCAATATTTCTGGCTTCTCAGCCATGGATCTGTTTCTCAGATGACAAAGAACTGTGGTTTCTTTAAAAAAAGGAAAACAGAAGAATACTTCCTCTAAAGAACCCAGCAACTAGAATTCAGATGGGATTTATGGTTTCATTTTCACACAACCATCTTGCACGCAAAGTTGGGAATTGGGATTACATCATGTGTGCTACTAAACTCATATTCTAAAAACATGCTCCAGAAAGGAGTTCTTCATTAAAAGCTGAAAGCTTTCCATGTGTCTGGGGAAAAAAATAGCCAGATATATTGAGGAGGAGGAAAGCACAGCTGAATGATGAAAAAATGTAATTTACAATGATCTGTCTCAGTAATCTCTCCTAATAGTTTCACGAATAATAAAAAAAAAGAATATAATCACCTACAAGCTTACTGAATGAATCAGCACTTCTTGGGGGTCAGAAAACAATTATGTATCCTATACTCAGAAGACTGAGGAAATGGATCGAACTAGAAAATGGATAAAATGTCAAGTTAGCGCTCTTTATTTTTCCCATAAGCCTGGACATTTCCAAAAGTCAATAATCACATTTCAACTCTCTGGAGGTCTGAGCATTGTTTGTCCCAGGACATGTGAATCTGGACTGGTTATTATCTAGACCAGTCCTGGGGAATTATTATTCATTTTTCTGGGTGTGACAGCGGCACTGTGGTTACATAAGAAAATTCCATTTTATTGTAGAAATGCCTATTAACATGTGGAGGGGTAAAATGACATGATGTCTGATGTCTGTTTAAATGACCTCAGTCTTAAAACGTATTGAATCTGGGTGATGGGTGTCTGCGCAGGTCTCTCAACCTTGGTACTGTTGACTTTGGCACTGCATAACCCTGTGCTGGAGGCTGTCCTGTGCAGGATGCGGGGTGTTTAGCAGCATCCCTGGCCTCTATGTGCCTGTTAACAATCCCCATTTGTGACAACCCAAACTCTCTCCAGGCACGGCCGAACCTCCCCTGGGAGGCAAAGTCACCCGCAGTTGAGAACCACTGACATCTGGGAGGATGAATATTTTCTGTGTTCTTGAATATACTTAAAAGATTTCAGAATAAATACGTTTTAGTTAATGGAGGAAGAAAAGTGTGAAAAATTCACGATGCTGATTCAATCTTTTGGACTGTTTGGAGAATATTCCCAAGGCGTGTGTCCGCAGACGCTTGGGGCCCAGACACCAGAGAGTTTCCGACTCTCGTCCTGGACCTCAGCCTCAGATCTCAGAGGAGCCTGGACCCACCTCAGGCCAGGGAGTCAGCATCTTGGGTGACCTGGGCCCAGTAATGTGCATTGAAATAAAAAAGAGCTTTAGTCTGTTGTTACACTTTAGCCGTTTGCTTTATCCCTTGTGCTAGCGCATGCTCTGACTTGCTTGCTGTCTCTGTCTCTGTATCTCTGTCTCTGTTTCTCCTCAACCCACCCCCTACTCCACGTGAATGCACCACACACACACACACACACACACGTTTTTTCCTAAACCATTTGAGGGTGGTTACACACATCATGGCCCTTTGCCCCTACATACTTAGCCGTGTATCTCCTACAAACAGGGCTGTTCTCCTAACTGCGCTACAGTTGTTAATGTCAGTAAACGTCACAGTGATGCAATACTTCTCTTTGCTCTTCATTCATATTCTGACGCCCACAGCTGACTCAGTGATGCTCTTTGTAGCATTTATTCCCCTCCAGAATAGAATCCAGTCCAGCATCAGGTATTGCACTAGGTGGTCCTGTCCTCTTGCTCTCTCTTTTTTTTTAAAAATATTAACAACTTTGAGAAACAATTCACACACCATACAATTCACCCATTCAAAATGTACAACCTAGTGATTTTCATATCTTCCAGAGTTGTGCAACCATCACCACAATCTGATCTCAGACCACTGCCATCCCTCTGCTCTTGATGCTGCACCATGACCCTTAGCCTTCTTGAATTTCAAACATTTCTTTCTTTTTTTTTTTTTTTTTTTTTGCGGTACGTGGGCCTCTCACTGTTGTGGCCTCCCCCGTCACGGAGCACAGGCTCCGGACGCGCAGGCTCAGCGGCCATGGCTCACGGGCCCAGCCGCTCCGCGGCATGTGGGATCCTCCCGGACCGGGGCATGAACCTGTGTCCCCTGCATCGGCAGGCAGACTCCCAACCATGCGCCACCAGGGAAGCCCCTGCTGCATTTCTTTTTAACTGACTTTGACATTTGGGAAGAATACAGTCCCCCTCCCTTTTTAAAGAAAATGTTCCTCATTTGGGTTTGTCTGATATTTCCTTGTGATTCACTGAGGTTACACATTCGCGACCAACATGCTTCCTAGGTGATGCATCCTCCTCCAGGTAGCCCACATGGAGACACAGGGCGTCCATCTGTCGCTCCTGCTGATGTTAACGTTGATCACCTCGTCCAGGTGCTGCCTGACTTCCCCGCTGACCCACTCCATCACTGGGGGCTAATCTAGGTGGGAATCTGGATGAGGAGTGAGATGACGTGGTCTTCAAGTGTCTCCTCACAGACGGCTTGTGATTTGGAAGGAGGGAAACCAAGCGGTTATTTTGGTGCTGCCCGCTCCCTGCTCTGGGGCATAGCTCCTGGAAGGTGAAGATGCTCTTTGGGTGCCTGCTGGAGGGAGGGTGGGGTAAGCTGGCCCCAATCTGCACAGCCACCTTGCCCAACAAGAACCTGAACGCTGGCGGCCCGGTTGGTAATAACTCTCTGGAACACACCTCATCCCATGTGTGGACGCTTCGCCATCCCTCCAGGGACCAGCGGAGGAGGACGGCACACTCTGGAAGGACAGAGGC
The DNA here is from genome assembly GCF_005190385.1 of Monodon monoceros. Taxonomy (NCBI): domain Eukaryota; kingdom Metazoa; phylum Chordata; class Mammalia; order Artiodactyla; family Monodontidae; genus Monodon; species Monodon monoceros. The sequence continues at coordinate 76,257,267 of NW_021703781.1, forward strand.
TGTCCTTCTTTCCCAAAGGCACCTTGGGCGTAGGAAAGAGTAACCTAGCCACCCACACCCCCTCCAGTTCGGGAGGCCTCACCAGCGGTTGCCCCGGGATGCTCAACTCCCCTGGGATGAGCCTGAACACCCCCCCCCCGCCCGAGGCGGTTCCCCTTCTCTTTTGCTCTGCATCAGGCCCTTCACCACCTCCCTTAAACGTCCACAGCACAAACGTGGAAGTCACGCTGGGAAACCGCCTTGTCTCGCGAGATGAGGAGAGGCAGCAGCGGAGAAGGTGAAACTGAATCGGCCGCTGATGGACTCAGAGGTGGCAGGCAGCTGGTTGTGGATGAAGTGCCACGGATGCTTCCTGCGGGCTGGCTTGCTCTTTGGGCTGGAGTAAACCGTCTCCTCTTTGCTCTTGATACAGCTGGGAGCCTCGGAAGTGGGGGGCCTGCCCCAGGCGAGCAGGGCATTGCGGCTCAAGAAGTGTGAGGGCTGGCCTAGGGGTGGACGTGGAGCCCGCCTGCAAAGCCAGAGTCTCGCAAGAACGGTGGGAAACACAATGACGCAGCCCACGGCATCACTTCCCAAGGACCCACGCCGAGTAACCGGAGCAGCGCACACAAGGAGATGGTGTGTTTACAAAGAGAGGGAAGAACACCAGGGAGAATAACAAACACGACCTTCCCAAGACTGGGCTACACAGCCGGCCAGCAGGCCACACAACCGGCTGCGGAGACTTTCAACTCTCCCCAGCCTTGGCCTTGCCTGCTCGCGGGGCAGTGTTAAAGGATATTATTATTATTGAATCATAACAATAACAATTGCTCAGAAAATACAAACCAAACCAGGCGAACCACTGGAACACCAAGAAGAGATTTCTAAAGGTTTTTATTTTAAACATATGTCTCTAAAACAGTCGGTGAAGAGTGCCAAAAACACAGCATCGAGTCTATTTTTCTTTTTCTGTGTACATGATTTGCTTTGGAAACTGCCTATAAATGCCCTAAAATTCTTGTCTCTCATCAAAAACAATTGAGGAACGGTACAAGGAGTTCTGAGGCATAACCTAGTTATTTCACGCGAGTGGAGTGAGAGTGAAGGGATGGGATGGTTGGGTGACACGAAAGTGAAGTTGTCGGGGGCGGGGGGGGTGGGGGGTTTCAGGAAAAGGGTTGACTCATCCCATCGGATTGCACGGAAGAGGCATCATATTGTACAGCCTTCTGGAAAACCAGCCCAGCCACTGGCTGCCCTGCAAGTTAGTTGTGGAGGGAGAGGAAAGCCCCTCCATCCCCATTCTGGAACTCCACAGGGGCCATGGCATCATGCAAGGCAGCCCAGTTGGCTTTCAATCCCCAAAGGTGGGCAGGATATTCTATTCCCTTCTTTTGGCATAGGGGCCCTGGAAGACCTCTCCTCAAAGCGGTGGGTTGGAAATCCATACTCCCTGTGTGTGAGCTTAGCATCAAGAAACGGCTGTCCCCATCCTGACCGTGCACACCACGGAGAGCTTCCCCAAGGGAGTCAGTTCACCATGGTCCTCAGTCCATGGTCAGGGAACTGGGTGGCTAATAAAATAAAACAGACCATTCACTGAGTTAGTTCAGTGATGTCACTGAGCACACACAGCAACTGCAGAACCGTCCCCAGTAAAGTTAAGAATATTTTTGGGAATTGCCTCTCAAAGAGCATCTCAATATGCATTCAAGACCTTCCCAGGCCCCACCACCCTTTGCTTCAAAGGTTCACAACTCGAGTGAGAAGAGTAAACAGTGCTCTCTGCCCAAAGCCATGATTCAAACTTCTGGCTTTGTTATCCCTCAGCATGGGATTAATTATCACAAAGTCTCCTAGGGGATTCATTTATATATAATATAACGTAGAGTTTACTGTCATTTTAAATAAAGACACTGGATGAAATTTAAGACATGTGAAAGGTAGAGAGAATATAAAACCAGACGTGGCAAGACATTGCAATTCCGAGGAGAACTCTGAATCACTGATCTAGGGCATATTCCATCTTGTGTTCAGAATAAGTAAATAGCTGAACTAAGTACATTCAGTATTACTTTATTTCAGAGTCATACAATTATTTTCTTTCAATTGTATAGGAAGCAATAGTGTAACTAAAATATAAACTTCTTTTAGCTTAAAAGTAATGAACTTATAGAAAATAAATTGGAATAAAAACTTAATTCAGGAGGGCTTCTAACAAAGTCTCTCACTGTTTCCTAAAGCATGGAGACTTACATGGTTAAACATAAGGTAATTCTTTAATGTGATGTCAAGGGACCATAGACTCTTTTCCTCTAAGAGTTTAGAAAGGAATCTGAAGTCATGGCTCCTAATCTTTCAGAAATGGGCTCCCTTTAAATAAGAGCCATCCCATTTGTATAGAGCTACTGTGAATCTATAATTATATCATTGTTTTAAGGAGGGGTGTGCCAAGCAGAGAGCAAGACGGAGTAAGAGCAGGTAGCTTGGGTCAAATCGCGTATGGCTGTCCACGGCTGCAGCTGCATTATGAGAAATATCTATGAGAGCCTTGTATGAAAGACGAGTCCAAGTTGCCAAGAAATACTAAGAAATGTAGAATTACTTTACCTAGGAGGAAAATAGAACATAGAATTACACTGTATATTAAAAAAAAAAAAAAAGCAAAGGTCAGAAGATAGGAGATCTGATGCTGGTGAGATGTGGAACGTTGATTATTATAATTATGGACTAATGATAGTGGCCACCATTGCTTGAGCCCCTGCCATGTGTCATGAAGAGTGCTAAACACACTTTCCTGAATACTTAAAAAGACTCACAAGGTCCTGTAATTCTGCTCATTTTTACAGAAGAGACAAGGCCCAAAGAGATGATGTATTTTGTAGTCAAGTGCAGATGCAGGATTGGGACCTAAAGTAATCTGACTCCAGACCTACTTCAAAGTTTCCTACTACACATTTGAGACTCTGATAGGAATAGGTTTTTTCCAACTGATTATTTAAAAGATAAAAGTAAACAACATTTTGGTTTAAGAATGTGGTAAGGAAGCCTGGGGAGAACCTAGATACAGATCTGAAAAAAAAAACCAAACAAAAACTAAATACAATATGATGAATGAAATAAAATAAAATATCAAAATCAAGAATGACCTCATGCTTGATTATATTGCAACAGAGGATGGGAATTCAGCTGCTGCAGAAGCCCTCCTTCATTACCAGGCTTTTGGCCAATAAGACTTGGTTGGAGGGACTTGGATACAAGCAGTCTGCCACTCAAGTCTTTGGTATCTTAATTCAGGTTCATTCAATAAGAATCTCTATGTGTTCATTCAATTTAACTTGTTAACCTCAACTTGAATAAAATTTTAGATTATAATTTAATTTTGGAACATTTTTTTGCTACCAATAACTGGGTACGCTTTTGTGTCTTACTGATGGTTATCGCTGACATGAAAGATGGCTTTGTCAGCATCGCAACATCTATGTTAGATGAACATTATAACCACTTAAAAAATCTGTACTGTATAAATGGGATCTACTCTCTTGTGTAGAGAATAAACATACAATTGTCTTGATTGTCTCAATCAAGAAAAAAAATTATAGTTATGAAGCTCCATATCAGAGGATTTTTGTTTATGATAACATAGTACTGTTATCAACTCAGATTATGGAAGTAAGAGGATTTTACACCTTAAATTCAAATCAAACTTGTTAGAAAAATTGAGAAATACTCCTTATTTTTCCATTTTGGCTTTCACCAGTTCTCATTCGAGGACACCATTTTTTCTCACGTATAAACATCTTTAAGATATTTCGGTAAATAGCTTACACAAGTAACAGAGTCTCTTTTATGTAAAAGGGCAATATACAAAAAAGCAACACATTTCTTTGTATTCTTATGAAAATAATTATTTATTACTCTTTCTTTTATGGTATTAAAAGTATTAGAACACAATAAAAACAGGCTGCAGACAGAAAAAAGAAATCAAAGGAGATAAAAAGGTGAAATCAGAATACTTCAGAAATAATATTCCTTTTAGAATAGTAAGAGAGAAAATGTCTTCATTGCATGTGAATTGAAAAACTTGACATGCACCTGTCAATATCCCCTCAAGCAGCCCCCCATCAACATGATTGTATCATTTATTTCATGAATATAAGTGGAATGTGTGAGACTCTTTCTTCATTCCTGCCAAGAGCTGTCATAAGTATCCATTAAAAAATGTAGCAGTTCTGAGAAGGAGGTTTACAGTGATGAATGCATATTTTAAGAAAACAGAAAGATCTCAAATAAACAACCTAACATTATACCTCAAGGAACTAGAAGAAGAAGAACAAACTAAGGCCAAAGTTAGCATAAGGAAGGAAATAAAAATCAGAGTGGAAATAAGTGAAATAGAGACTACAAAAACCACAGGAAAGATCAACGAAACTAAGCGCTAGTGTTTGAATAAATAAACAAAATTGACAAACAAAAAAGAGAGAGAAGACTCAAATAAATAAAGTCAGAAATGAAAAAGGAAACATTACAACTGATACTACAGAAATTCATAGGATCATAAGAGACTTCTACTACAATTATATGCTAACAAACTGGATGACCTAGAAGAAATAGATAAATCTCTAGAAACATAAAACCTGCTAAGACTGAATCAGGAAGAAATAGAAATTCTGCAGACCAAAGAGTACAGAGATTGACTCCATAATACAAAAAAACAAAAAACAAAAAACAAAACGAAACCAAAACAAAACCCTCCCAACACAGAAAAGCCCAGGACCAAAGGTTTTATTGGTGAATTCTACCAAGCATTTAAAGAAAAATTAATGCCAATCTGTCTCAAGTTCTTCCAAAAAATTTAAGAGGAGGGAACACTTCCAAACTCACTTTATAAATCTAGCATTACCCTTGATAAGGTAATTGACATTGTCCTAGTCCAGATGAGGATACTACAAGAAAAGAAAACTATACATCAATATCTCTGATGAATGTAGATGCAAAAAATTTCAACTAAATAGTAACAAACCAAATTTAACAATACATTATACACTAAGTAAGATTTATCCCTGGGTTACAATGATGGTTCAACACATGCAAATCAATAAATGTGATACACCACATTAATAGAATAAAAGGTAAAAATCATATGATCATTTCAATAGATATAGAAAAAGCATTTGACAAAATTCAGCATCTTTTCATGATAAAAACCCTCTACAAATTGGGTATAGAAAGAACATAATAAAGGCCACACCTGACAAGCCGACAGCTAATCACACTCAACAGTGAAAGACTGAAAGGTTTTTCTATAATATCAGGAACAGGACAAGGATGCCCACTCCTACCACTCTTATTCAGCACGGTACTGGAAGTCCTAGCTAGAGCAATTAGGCAAGACAAAGAAATAAAAGGCATCTAAATCAGAAAGTAAGAAGTAAAATTGTCATTATTTGTATACCATATAATCTTACATATAGAAAATCCTAAAGACTCAACCAAAAAAAACTGTTGGAACTAGTCGACAAATCCAGTAAAGCTGCAGGATATAAATCAACATCAGAAATTAGTGGTGTTTTCATACACTAATAATGAAATATCTGAAAAAGAAATTGAAAAACCTATCCCACTCACAATAGCATCAAAAACAGACAAAACAAAAAATACTTAGGAATAAATTTAACCAAGAAAGTGAAGGATCTCTATAATAAAAACTACAAGACTTTGATGAAAGAAATCGAAGAAGTCACAAACATATGGAAAAATAGCATATCTGTGTTCATGGATTAGAAGAATTAATATTGTTAAAATATCCATACTACCCAAAGCCATCTACAAATTCAATGCAATCCCTATCAAAATTCCAATGGCATTTTTCGTAGGAATAGTAAAAAAAAAAAAATCCTAAAATTTATATGGAACCACAAAAGATTACAATGAGCTAAAGCAGTCCTGAGAAAGAAGAACAAAGCCAGGGGCATCACACTTCCTGATTTCAAACTATGTTACAAAGCTATAGTAATTGAAACAGTATGTTATTAGCCTAAAAAGAGACACCTAGACCAATGGAACAGAATAGAGAGTCCAGAAATAAACCCTCACATATACGGTCAACTAATATTTGACACAGGAGCCAAGAACAGTCAATGAGGAAAGAACAGTCTCTTCAATAATGATGGCAGGAAAACTAGTAACCGCATGCAGAAAAATGAAATTGGACCCCTATCATACCATGCACAGAAGTTACTCTAGAATAGACTAAAGACTTAAACAGAAGGCAGGATACTATAAAACTCCTAGAAGAAAACATAGGAAAAAAAGCTCTTTAACATTGTGGACTTAGCAATGATTTTTTGGATATGACACCAAAAGTACAAGTTACAAGAGCAAAACTAAATAAGTCAGACCACATCAAACTATAAAGCTTCTGTACAGCAAAAGAAACAATCAACAAAATGAATAGGCAACCAACAGAATGGGTGAAAATATTTGCAAACCATATATGGCACAAGGAGTTAATACCCCCAATATATAAAGAACTTATACAACTCAATAACAACAACAATGACAAAAACAATCCAATTAAATCCCACTAAAAATGGGCAGAGGAACATTTTTCCAAAGAAGATATCCAAATGTCCAACAGGTACATGGAAAGGTGCTCAAGATCACTAATCACCAGGGAAATGCAAATCAAAACCACAATGAGATCTCACTTCATACCTATTAGAATGTCTATCATCAAGAAGATAAGAGATAACAAGAGTTGGCAATGATGTGGAGAAAACAAACCCTTGTGCATTGTTGGTGGGAAGGTAAATTGGTTTAGCCACTATGGAAAACATAGAGGTTTCTCAAAAAATTTAAAATAGAACTACCATATGACCCAGCAATCCCTTCTAGGTATACATCCAGGGGTATAATATAATGTTGCAATGAACATGAAAATGCAGATATCTCTTCCACATCCTTGCGTGTTCACTGCAGTATTATCCACAATAGCCAAGATATGGAAACAACCTGTATCCGTCAATAGATGAATGGACAAAGAAGAAGTGGTATGTGTATACAATGGAATATATTCAGCCATGAGAAAGAAGGAAATCCTGCTATTTGTGAAAACATAAATGTCTTGAGGGCATCATGCTAAGTAAAAATAAGTCAGAGAAAGACAAATACTGTATGACCTCACTTATATGTGGAATCTAAAAAAGCTGAAGGCATAAAAACAGAGTAGAATGGTGGTTCCCAGGGGCTGGGACGTGGGGTCATTGGTACCAAGTTGCAACTAGTTGATAAGTAAGTACTGGAGAGCTAATGCACAGCATGGTGATTATAGTCAACAATACTGTATTATAAACTTCAAAGCTGCTAAGAGACTAGATCTTAATTATTCTCACTACAAAAAAGAAACGATAATTATGTGACAGAGGAGTTAGCTAATACTACAGTGGTAATCATAATGCAACATAAAAAGGTATCAAATCAACACTACTGTACACCTTAAACTTACACAATGTTATTTGTCAAATTCTCGATTCTGTATGGGTTTAGCAGCTCTCCTTTCCTCTTTCTGCTTACTTTGGCACTGCTCTAGTTATTACAAAGGTCACAACAAGTCACTGTGTTTTCAGTCCAGGTCATTTCCCAAATTGTTTCTATTCTGGCTTCTTTTCTGTAATCAATTCATTCTACAAGATATGATCAATCAGCACTGCTTTCTTTATCCACTGGACTCAAAATGAGCTGGTTGGATTGGTCAGAATCAAATTAGGTTTCTAACTCTTTTAATCTATCAAGAGTGGAGATGACCGTGCTAGAACAAACAAGACCAATCCTAGAGAGAAAGCTGAAGCAATTTAGAAACATTTTGACCTTGTGGGGAAAAAAACAAAAACAACAACAAAACAGGTCATGCCTTTCAAATGCTAAAAAAAAATCGAGTCACACCTACTCTTTCTGTATTTTTTTTTTTACATCTTTATTGGAGTTTGACTGTGTTCAGCATTATGAATTAATTCATTCCATAAACATTGGGTGGCTACAAATGCCAAGCTTGGAGCTGGGGATACAAAGATGAATTAGACAAGGTCAGGATGCTTCTAGTCTAGTGAGGGTGACCTAGATGTGAATAAGTAGAAATAAAGTGTTATGCTGGGCTAGCAATTTGTGCGCAGCTGAAAAGAGAGAGTAGTCCACTGTCACTGGGTAGCACAGGGACATGGATGAGAGTGAAGAAAAGCTCCCTGGATGTGATGACTGGACACTGATGCTTCTCTTGTCTTGCTGTTGGCCTTCAGAGGAGTTCTTTTACAATATTTTGAAACCCATGCATAAAAGTTAGTTATTCTTCAAAGAGGAATATTCTTTAGGCTGTAACATCTACATAATACAGATATGATACAGACAATATTATTATAAAGAACAGAAATTATCTGGAATGATTTCTATGTCCCTGGTGCTCTGTTAAGCATTTAAAAATCCTTATCATAATCCCTAGCACTATTATTATCCTATTATACACGAAAACTCACGCTTGGAAAGATGAAGAATGTTCTAAAGGATATTATCTAGTAAGCGGCTGCAGTAAGATTAGAACCTGAGCTTTCTGACCCCAGGGTTCAAGGTCTAAGCTATAGCGAGGCTCATGGTAAGGAAAACCTTTCTGAGTATTCAAGGACCAGGCTCTGTGATTCTGCAGGGACACACCAGCAACCAACCACAGGTATCATGACATTGGTTTGACACATGCAGGTGTGCATGTCTGTACATGGGTGATACGTAAGGCTGATGAGCATAATCAGGAAAAAGTAAAAATAAAGCACTGAAATGCTAAACAGGAAAAATATGGGAAATCTGAATGTAAAATGTAAGCTTGATAATTTTTACAATGCATGTCTTCATCTGTTTGGGATGCAATAACAAAATACCACAGACTGGGGGCTCATAAGTAGCAGAAATTTATTGCTCATATGCCTGGAGGCTGACAGTCCAAGATCAGAGAGCCAGCACGGTTGAGCGAAGGTCCTCTTCCTAGCTCACAGCCAGTGCCTTTTCACTGTGTCCTCACGTGGTGAAAGGGGTTAGGGAACTCTGTGGGGTCTTTTACAAGGGCACTAATCCCATTTATGAGGGCTCCACCCTCATGACCTAATCACCTCTCACCATCACTTTGGGGGTTGTTATTTAGACATACAACTTTGGGGGAGGACACAAACATTCGGGCCATACCTATATGCACCATTCTTTTTTTTTCCAAAACAAGATAAGCCTTAGTATCTATCTGTCTAGCACATGGTCCAAAAGGAATTAAAACCAAGTAGCAAAGAGCCTCATTGTGCTCATGTAAATATTTATGAAGTTTTCATTTGCTTTTGCACTGGAAATTATTGATCTTTTTCCCTATTCAATTATAAAACCTTATCCCATGCAAAGAACCTTCTTAGAAAGAAAATTAATGAAGAGCATGTTTGTTATTTTGTTGGTTTTCATTACCCAATGTGGCACTGTACTTGGAGAGAGGGCCATCATGATTGCAATTATACTAAATACACTTACATTATTGAACAATCAGCCAGAAACGTTCTGGAAGAGGAAAAAATACAACTATAGTTCCACTGAAGAAAGTTTAGATGTTACTTTTAGCCTGATAATTTAAATAGTGGATACAATTCCATGAACAAAGCTATACCAGCTTATTAACATAAGAACTTATAAAGTATCTAATGAATATAAAAGCAGATTGTGCTACACTGGGATTTTGGTCATGGTTTTATTAATTCCTCAAAATAATTCCAAGAGTTATAGACCTATATTGATTTATATTACATGGCACCTATGCCTACTGTTTCATTAGTAAGAATGGTATTTGTATTTATATCCATCCATCCACCTGTCCATCCATCCACCCATCCATCCATCCATCTATCCATTCATCCATTTACACACTCAAGAAATTCTAAATAAGTGCCTGCTAAGTAACAGGCACCGTGGTGGGGAGTGAAAGACAAATGTGACATGTGAATCAAAGAAGAAACAGAAGGAGAACCAGGAGAGCGATGTATTGTGGGATTTCATCTCCATTGCTTCTTTGGTTAAAATTGCAGCTTTGTGTTTGCCTTAACTGATATTACATTAATTCACCTGGAAATTAGCCAGAAACTTTTGACAGTCAAAGATAGACCCTGAGTGGCAGTCCTTCCGGTTGCATGAGTTATACAGGAACCTCGCCTGGCTGGGAAGGAGCTGAGATGCACCGGGGAACTTCGGCAATTTCTACTGCCTTGAATTGCATCGCCAGGTCAGTGACCATCAGTCTGCTGTGTACAGAATGACTTTTCTCTGGGAGCAGCAGAAGCAGCAAAGCATAATCCTTCTGAAGGCACTGAAAGTACTTAATTAGAGAAATAAATCAAGATTGAAATTCAACCTCACACGGTGCTGGCAATGCAATTCATCCCATGAAGGTGATGGGTGGCTGGCTGGCTGGCATGTATAGGAAATAGTGACCATGTTAGGACATTCTAATCTGCGGTGTGGCTGGTGAGTTTCCTTTGATGTGGCTTGTCAGGAATATTTCTATTTCAAAACCACAAAAATGTAAAGGGAAAGAGCGTGGGACAATCAGAAATCTGATATTTAGGTTCAGATTTATATGATAGCAGAGAGTACTTATCTGCAGTGTCTAGAACATAGACATCTAATAAAAAAGTCAGAGACTGAAGACACATTTCATATATTCTGGTTCAGAAGGAAGATCTTTAACAAGAGAACTAGATTTGTCCAGCAAAACAACAACAAAAAAGTTCACTACAAATTATTCTCTTGCATGCATTCACTTAAGATTGGTTGATTTCTTGATCTTTCAAAGTGTCATTTGTGTGGGGTGAGAATACAAAAGATGGAGAAGCATAAAAATAACAGAATTTGTCTTTGGGAAGTCTGAAATTTCTATGGAGTTGTAAGATTATCATCACACACGAGACAGAGCAAGGATATGAAGAGCCTAAACTTATGCAAGTTACTGCGGGGATTCCAAGTAAATATTGGACCTGGGAGACAGAAATAAACACCCTCAGAGACCCATAGAGGTGGACTTAATGGGTGCAACACAGCAGTCTTGCTCACATGGCATTTCCTCTGTCTGGGTTAGTTACTCACCAGTCTGCTCTCTCTGGGCATCGTGGATTTACGTAATCTCAGCGAGATTCAATCCACCACCCAATGCCTCCAACCCTCATATCATATGAGTGTGGGATCTACTAAGACACCACCAGTGTGCAATCAGTGCTTTATATTTTTTCAATTTGCCTTTAATGAGTCATAATTTACAAATAAAATTGTAAGATATTTAAAAAGTACAATGTGATGATTTGATATATGTATACATTGTGAAACGATCGCCGCCATCGAGTTAATATATCCATCACCTTATATATTTTATCCTTTTTTTTTTTTTTTTTTTTTTGGTTAGAAAACTAACGTTCTACTCTTTTAGCAAATTTCAACGATACAATACAGTGTTATCAACTAGAGTCACCATGTTATACATTCTATCCTCAAACCTTATTCATTTTAGAACTGAAAGTTTAAACCTTTCTACCAGCCTCTCCCTACCTCCCCCATCTTCCAGCCCCTGGCAACCACTTTTCTACTCTCTGTTTCTATGAGTTCAACCTTGTGCTTGTTTATTTTGTTTGTTTTTAGATTCCACATATAAGTGATATACCATGCAGATTTTGTCTCTCTCTGTCTGGCTTATTTCACTTAGAATAATTCCCTCCCAGGTTCATCCGTGTTGTCACAAATGACAGCAATTCCTTTTTTTTTTTAAGGCTGAATAATCGTACACACACACACACACACACACACACACACACACACACACACACCACATCTTCCTGACCCATCCATTCATTGATGGACACATATGTTGTTTCCATACCTTTGCTATTGTGAATAATGCAGCAATGAACATGAGAGGGCAGATATCTCTTCCATATCCTGCTTTCATTTCCTCTGGATACATGCCCAGGAGTGGGATTGCGGGATCATATGGTAGTCCTATTTTTAATTTCTTGGGAAACTTCTATACTGTTTTCCATAGTGGTTGGACCAGCTTACATTTCCACCAATACTGTACGAGGGTTCCCTTTTCTCCACATCCTCACTAGCACTTGTTATCTCTTGTCTTTTGATAACAGCCATCCTAACAGGTGTGAAGTGACATCTCACTGTGGCTTTGATCTGGCTTTACATTTTAAAATGCTGCACCCTAGTCCTGGGATGATGACTCCGAACAGGTAAGTTTGGCTTCTTGCCTTGCCATTTACACACCCTCCTAACACAGTCCAATAGGTAAAAAAGCATCTGGGGGCAAACACTAAAGCACAGGTTTTCTGAAGACATATATGGCAAGTATGTGATACTGGATTTACACACTTGTTCCATACTCTTACTTTTAAGATGTCTACTTTTATTAATTTACTCAAATATTTCCTGGATGTCTCCTCCGTCCCGCCACATCATGCTAAGTACCGAGGGCACGGCAAAGACAAAGAATTAGGTGTGGTTTCATCTTTCACCCAAGCACCTTGAAGGCAGAAACAACAGCTGTTCTCCTGGAGTCCACACAACAGGCATCCAGCAAAAGTTCAATGAGCGGACGGATGGATGGAAAAATGAATAAATGATAGGATGTGTTGAAATCCAAACAGAGATGTTATGGCAATTTTCATGTAATTGTAGAAGAATCTATTACTGAAGCCTGTGACTAGCATGCAAAATCCTGGCACTACAACATGTTTCCAAAATGCACTTAAAAAATGATTGTATAACATGATGAATTATCTAATAGTCTTTCCTTACGTTATTACTATCCTTATATTCTGCCTGCTTTGTCCAAAAAGAGCATGAAATCTCTATTTAATATCATAATTTGTGAGCCAAGGAATCTGGATTTAGTCCTGATAAATCTGTACCAGGACCAGAGCTTTGTCCCACTGAAGGGACATATTTCAGCCTTTTCCAAGATCAAGTCTACCCCGCCCCCCACTTCTCCCCAGTACCTTCTCCATCTAGAGAACATCTGAACTGAACTACCAGATAAAAGTGAAACTGCTCAATTATATTTCAGTATCATTAAACTTTGTTTTGTTACGTCAGAAACTTTCAGATAATACTAACAAATGAATCTACCACAGGTTTTATGATTTTTTTCTAAGTAATGAAGGGATTCTCTAGGGAAAGTCCATGGCTCTTGAGGGTTACATAAAAATAGTCTCAAAGTTTCAATATGGCACAAAGCTTATTAACCCTGCTCAGATTTCATGCTTAAACATCCGTGATTACATTAGTCTTCCAAATATGATTTATTTAGACTTAAGTACTTCGATTTTTATGAAGAAATGGCAAATGCTGTATTGTATTTCACAAATTACAAATGACATTTTCTAGACTAGACTGAAGGGATTCAGCACCAGACTTCAGTTTTATAGTGTGTGATTTTGTCAAAAGTGTAGTATTTGGGCACCTTAAAAACTCAGTGACCTTTCTGTTGGCCACCATTACTGTTGTCTTTCAAATATTTGCACCTTGTCTGTTGATAGCTATGCTAGGGCGGCACAGGGCAGCAGAAACTACAAAATAACCACCTTGGCAGGTCAGAGTTCAAGTCCTGACCAGCTACTCACCCTTCCCTCTGCCCCTGTACAACAGGGATAACAAGACAGTATCATCCTGCCATCCCTCCAGGGCCACGTGAGGATCAAGAACTAAATGTCAGTGACCAACACCATCCTGTGTAGCAGGAGATGGCCACAGCAGGGAGCCTCCTGCAAGAGTCAGAGAAAAAGAAAACACTGCAGCCTGGCTACAATCTTCTATGGGATTAAATCCACTCATCTAATGAAGCATGTGCTGAATTCTCAAATTCTCTCTCTTTCTGGGCCTCCCATCTTATTCAGGACTTCCTTCCACGCAGTTTGGATTTTACAACGCAAAGCTGAGTTCTAGCTCACGTCTGCGGGTGATGATGTGTGATTGCTGTGGGGTTGTTGGCTCATCTGTCCTCTAAGTCATTAAATATTCTTTACTCTGATATGCATAAAGAAAGAAAGGTGTTGTGACCACATTGCGTTTTTCAAACCTATTCTCATACACTACAACGTGTAAAATAGATAGCTAGTGGGAACCTGCTATATTAGCACAGGGAGCTCAGCACAGTGCTCTGTGGTGACCTAGATGGGTGGGATGGGGAGGTCCAGGAGGGAAGGGATATATGTATACATATAGTTGATTCACTTCATTGTACAGCAGAAACTAACACAACACTGTAAAGCAACTGTACACCAATTTTAAAAAAAGATTTTAAAAAAAAGAAAACCCAAAAAACAACAGTGCAAAATGGAAAGGGTTGGAACTTACTCATGGGCTTTCATGATTGGAATTTCTGTTTCCTAGTCCAGGATGTGCCCTGCAATCGAAGTGAAATGCCTTTGATAGTTTTAAGGAATCAGACTAGAGACCCTTTTCCGAACACAATGCTCCCACTTGGCAAGAGTTAAGGGTCATTGGACAAGAATGTCCACTCTTGCCACTATTATTCAACATAGGTTTGGAAGTCCTAGCCAAGGCAATCAGAGAAGAAAAAGAAATAGAAGGAATACAAATTGGAAAAGAAGTACAACTGTCATTGTTTGCAGATGACGTGATACTATACATAGAGAATCCTAAAGATGCCACCAGAAAACTAGTAGAGATAATCAATGAATTTGGTAAAGTTGCAGGATACAAAATTAATGCACAGAAATCTCTTGCATTCCTATACACTAATGATGAAAAATCTGAAAGGGAAATTAACAAAACACTCCCATTTACCACTGCAACAAAAAGAATAAAATACCTAGGAATAAACCTATCTAGGGAGACAAAAGACCTGTGTGCAGAAAACTATAAGACACTGATGAAAGAAATTAAAGATGATACCAACAGATGGAGAGATATACCATGTTCTTGGATTGGAAGAATCAATATTGTGAAAATGACTCTACTACCCAAAGCAATCTACAGAGTCAATGCAACCCTATCAAATTACCAATGGCATTTTTTACAGAACTAGAACAAAAAATCTTAAAATTTGTATGGAGACACAAAAGACCCCAAATAGCCAAAGCAGTCTTGAGGGAAAAAATGGAGCTGGAGGAATCAGACTCCCTGACTTCAGACTATACTACAAAGTTACAGTAATCAAGACAGTATGGTACTGGCACAAAAACAGAAATATAGATCAATGGAACAGGATAGAAAACCCAGAGATAAACCCATGCACATATGGTCACCTAATTTGTGACAAAGGAGGCAAGAACATACAATGGAGAAAAGACAGCCTCTTCAATAAGTGGTGCTGGGAAAGCCAGACAGCTACATGTAAAAGAATGAAATTAGAACACTCCCTAACACCATACACAAAAGTAAACTCAAAATGAATTCGAGACCTAAATGTAAGACTGGACACTACAAAACTCTTAGAGGAAAACATAGGAAGAACACTCTTTGACATAACTCACAGCAAGATCTTTTTTGATCCACCTTCTAGAGTAATGGAAATAAAACCAAAAATAAACAAATGGGACCTAATGAAACTTCAAAGCTTTTGCAAAGCAAAGGAAACTACAAACAAGATGAAAAGACAACCCTCAGAATGGGAGAAAATATTTGCAAATGAATCAACGGACAAAGGATTAATCTCCAAAATATATAAACAGCTCATGAAGCTCAATATTAAAAAAACAAACAACCCTATCCAAAAATGGGCAGAAGACCTAAATAGACATTTCTTCGAAGAAGACACACAGATGGCCAAGAAGCACATGAAAAGCTGCTCAACATCACTAATTATTAGAGAAATGCAAATCAAAACTACAATGAGGTATCACCTCACACCAGTTAGAATGGGCATCATCAGAAAATCTGCAAACAACAAATGCTGGAGAGGGTGTGGAGAAAGGGAATCCTCTTGCACTGTTGGTGGGAATGTAAATTGATACAGCCACTATGGAGAACAGTATGGAGGTTCCTTAAAAAACTAAAAATAGAATTACCACATGACCCAGCAATCCCACTACTGGGCATATACCCAGAGAAAACCATAATTCAAAAAGACACATGCACCCCAATGTTCAGTGCAGCACTATGTACAATAGCCAGGCCATGGAAGCAACCTAAATGCCCATCGACAGACGAATGGATAAAGAAGATGTGGTACATATATACAATGGAATATTACTCAGCCGTAAAAAGGAATGAAACTGGGTCATTTGTAGGGACGTGGATGGATCTAGAGACTGTCATACAGAGTGAAGTAAGTCAGAAAGAGAAAAACAAATATCGTATACTAATGCATATATTTGGAACCTAGAAAAATGATACAGATGAACCGGTTTGCAGGGCAGAAATAGAGACAGATGTAGAGAACAAACGTATGGACACTAAGAGGGGAAAGTGGTGGTGGGGCGTGGTGGTGGTGGTGTGATGTATTGGGAGACTGGGATTGACATACATACACTAACATGTATAAAATAGATAACTAATAAGAACCTGCTGTATAAAAAATAAATAAAATTCTAAAATTCAAAAAAATAAGCTATAGGAATTAAAAGAAAGAGTTAAGGTTCGTTGGAATATTTGGGTTCTATTCACATCTGATTTTTAGAACAGAGGGAAGGCAATTTTTAGAAAATATATAATGGGGCCAACTGTGATCTATTGTATGCATAATGTGAGCACCACAAAGGAGAACTATCGTGAAAGTCTTCCCGAAAGACAGTATGGACAAACGGAAGCACGTTCAGGGGACAGTATGTCGGATGGCAGAAAGACCAGACGCACCATCCTGTGGGGGAAAAAATGAACGAAATGGACAGGATGTGAATGACAAAGAGCAGACAAGGGGTGGGAACTACACCAGCCCAGGCAATTCATCTCAAGCGATAATTTTATCAGCATTGTTACTGTCTTGTGAAACAGGCCACCTCAGATGAGAGCAAGTTCCCTGGCTCTGGGATGAGTGAACCCTTGGAGGGAATGTTTTCAAAGATATCCGAGATCAGCCGGAGGAGTGAATTAGTTGACTGTCGATGTCCCTTGTAATCCTGAAGTTCATGATGTCTTGTTTAAATGTTCTGTCTAGATTTGCACTGTAATTGAGAGTCACTGACCTCTCTCTGGAACGCCCACTGCTCCGGCCCCAGCAGAGCGAAGGAGCTAAGGGAGGGGCTGCCTTTGCCCTGTGTTCCCACGGATTCTGGCAAGAATGATAGTCTGTCAGCTGACACCAGCCAGGTCTGCGTCAGGAAACTCATCCCTACAACCCCTTGTGACGCCTATCTCCACCTGTGTACGTGCACAGCTCCCAGGCCTGCATGCTGTAATTCTATTAAACCTACTTAGCAACCATTACCTTTGAGACAATCATTTAGCCAACACTGAAGAAACAGGCATCTGTTACCGGACAACACGGTGCTTTGTCAGTGGCAAAGTCTGAGCAACATGTCTGGCTGGGCAGTTATCTCAACGGAGAAGAGTTTACTACCCTTGGAAACATCCCTCCAATTCTTTAAACAAGGGAGCACTGTCTGAGTCTTGTTACATGAACTGACATTTTGATGGGATGGACGGCCTTAAACCCCTCCACCCAGTCATGATTTTCCTTCCATCTCATAAACAGCTATGAGATATATGAACCAGCATCTTCATTTTCTAGATAGGGAAACAGAGGTTCAGTGAGAAGTATGCTTACTCAAGGCCACCCAGTCTCCAGGGATGGGCAGCTGAGTCCCCCCTGCCTTTGGATTCCAAACTGTGTGGTCTCCTTGTGGTACCATAGCCGCTTTTCCTGGTCATGGTGGCTTCTCTCTGTCCTATTTTTAAGCTAATATGTGAGCGCTCTAATAATTAATTATTCTATTCATCGTACTGTTTAGATGCTGCTTACGTTTAAGAATCTTTTGCATTGTGGGAATTACTACATAGGTAAACTTTTTTTTTTTTTGCGGTACGTGGGCCTCTCATTGTTGTGGCCTCTCCCGTTGCGGAGCACAGGCTCCGGACGCGCGGGCTCAGCGGCCATGGCTCACGGGCCCAGCTGCTCCGCGGCATGTGGGATCTTCCCGGACCGGGGCACGAACCCGTGTCCCCTGCATCGGCAGGCGGACTCTCAACAACTGCGCCACCAGGTTAAGCCCTATAGGTAAACTTTTAATATTTTGTCTTAAAGTACAGATACAATAAAGGCATCCCCTGGGAAATGACCCTCTTTGGTGAGATCGTCACCACATGATTTTTATTGTTCTCATTCCTTCTCTTTTTTAAGCTCTCCCCAACTGTGAAGGAAATGAAATTAAAAAAAAAAAATGTAACATTTTGCAAATGAAACATCAAGTGCCTTTTTCCTGCTGAGGTATTTCAGTAAATGATTTTGACCCTCCTTCTAGCTCCTTCTGAAAGCCAAGGAAACCAAGATGTTGGCACGCAGGCATCTGGGGGGCTGGGCAAGCGGGGGTGCCCCCCGTCTGTACACAGAAGGCTCGGGTCTAGGGTCACTGTTAGGCAACAGCCTGTGTTGGGTGCCCCGGCTGGAAACTGCACCGCTGAGGCAACGCTCTTCTTGCCACTGAGGGTGGTGGTGGTGAAGCATCATCGCCCTTGGCCACTTCAAAGGGACTTCAAAGAGACCACCTACAGGAGGAACGGGTGCCAGGTGGGAATAAGCCAGACATCTCACACCTGCCAGTGTCCTGGGATTTAAGTTCTTGCTGGAGCTAAAGTTGAAGTCACTTCAGAGACACCCGGCTTCGTGTTCCTCCCGGTCTAGAGCTGATATGCACACAGCATCACCCTCTGCCACCGGGTACCAGCTGACACCACCCCCACCTGTCATCCTGCAGCTGCCTGGCAGCCCAGCGATCAGGACCAGCATCTGGGTAGAAGCATCACCTGATTCAGCTCAGAGATGCTCAGCTCTCACCAGACACCTGGAGAAGGAGGTTTAGGGTCCTGCACAGGGGATTTGAGGCTCTGAGACAGATGCCATCTGAAAAGACAGATTATGAAGGGGGTGAGATGCAGCGAGAAGCCACACTGTGACCCCTGTGACCTGTTCTCAGTCTCTGCCACCTTCTTCTTCCTCCCAACTCAAGTCCCCACGTCACTCACCGCTCAGTTTTTTTCCCCTGGCAAATCTGGCTCATGAGAGAAAAAATACGTCGAGAGCAGATTCCGAGGACCAAAAGTGGAATTCTAGTCTAAGGTTACAACCCAAATTGAAGCCCCCTTCTGTGGATCTTTGTTAGAGGCTGTATGTACCGCTGAGCACGTCCTAGTTTTCTTGGCCACGTCACTGCTGAAAGGGACTTCAGGATTGAGTGCGGGCTCATAGAGCTGCCTCAACAAAGTGCACATCCAAATTTCTTCTTATCCAAACTTACCGAGTGGAGCATCTGAAGATCAGTCTGTCTGCCCGTCTGTCATGTGGGGTTACTTTAAGCCTATTATGTGTCAGGCATTCTGCTCAGAAGGAAAAGCACACAAGCCTTGCCTGCATGTGACCTGCATGTCAGTGCTCCAGAACATTCTTAATTCCTTAGTTCTATTTCAGGGTCCTTAGTTAGTCATAGGCATCCGCTGAATATGGAAGCATTTCTCTTATATTTGAGTCCATGACATCTCTTTATACACCTTTTAACTTCTCATCCCACCTTTGGGATCCTTTCTTCAACAACATTTTAATTTTCCTCTCTATTACCATTGATCATCCATCCACCTATCCATCCATCCATCCATCCATCCACTATCCATCATCCATGTATTTAACACCTATCCACTCATCCATCATTTCCATCCACTTACACACTCATGCATTCATTACCCATCCATCCATTCATCCATCCATCCTCCACCCATCCACACATGAACATGTTCTATGCAGCAGGTGCAGTGTGAGCCCTGGCTGCACAAAGGTCCGTGCTCTCAAGAAGCCTGCAGCCTAGAGCAGGGAGACACATATGCAAGTGTGGTAAGGGCTTTAGGAGCACTGAGGAGGGAGCCCTGGGCTTACTCAAGGAATTAGGGAAGGCTCCACAGACCAAATGACACAGGGAAGAGCCATGACAGAGAAGGGCTCACCACTGTTGAAGGGTAGGAGGTTTAGACAGCAGAACAGCACATGGAAAGGAAATGAGGTAGAAAGAGTACAGGGTATTCAAGGAACCGGGAGAAATTCAGTGGGGATGAAGCGCGAGGTGCGCAGTGGGAGGTGCAATGAAGGCAAGAAGGACCAGATGAGGCCAAAGTGGGAAGGATCTCGAAGGCCAGAGTCAGCCTCCATCTCATGGGCTTCCTTATCCTTTCTTTGACCCTAATTTTATCATCACAACAACAGTGGCCATAACCACGTATGCTCTGCTCTGCTGTCACCGCTGACTATGATGACTATTTTCCAAGTTCCACCTATGAGCCAAGCATGGGCTAAACACGTACCACCTGTTTATTCCTTTCAGTAACCTATGGGTGATACTATCATTATTCCTGCTTTATAGATGACCAAGTGAGGACAGATTGGGCTCCCTGTCCCAGGCCACACGGCAAGCACTTGGTGGCACTGGAATCACACACTTGCTGCAAAGCCCACTGGTTAGGTTGTCACATCAGTAAAACCTCCCTGAAGACGGCCCCATGGCGATTCTCTGACCACCCAGGCTCTGTGGTGGCCCCTCTCACTCTGTATTTCAGACACACCTTCCCACTTAGTTCTTAGTATCCTGTAGGTCTTCCTCTCTCTTCCTCAAATGGTTGCTAAAAGCACGGCATCTCAAATGGGGCTGCGAGCTCGCTTTTTCAAGTGCAGCAGTTGATACTGGGCGGTTACTAAGGACCTGGGGCTTGTCTCCTCCACCTGCCGAGACATCCTGATTGGTGTCAAGGCTCTGCCCAACATCCGGCCTGCTTGGGTTGGGGCCAAGGGGACTGACATGTGGTATATCCATTTCTGCGTCCACTTCATTAATTCATTTAGTAAAAACCACCCACATGCCTGCTACATACGGGTGCTGGGGATGCAACAGCATCAACATGCATGTTTCTGCCCTCGTGGAGTTTAAAGTCTGGTGAGGAAGCAAACAAAATGCAAAAAGCATGAATTACGACTTGCAGATCTTTTTTCTATGAAAGAAACAAACATGACTTGGAAATTCAAAATGAGACGGTGATGAGGGACAGACCCCTTTAACACGATGCCGTTAGGCTGAGGCCAAAAGTAGGAAGATGCTGGCCTTGGGGATGAGTGTGGGGAGGAGTATTCCAGCAGAGGGCAGAGAGGAACCAACATAGCCCAGAAATGGACACAAGAGAGGGGAGTCGGAGCCCGTGGGCAAAGGGAGGGCGTGGGAAGGTGCTGGTAAAGTCAGCAGGGTGGGCAAATACCAGGGTGAAGAGTTTGGATTTCCTTTTAGGTGCAGGGGGAGCCTTTGAAGGGCTTTGGGTTGAGATTGTCATGGTTCGGTTTACGCTTTAACCCCTCTAAGTGTTCAGGGAAAAACAGATGGGAGGTGGCAGGGGCGGGGGCTTGAAAAAAGTCAGGAGGCCACTGTGTGAGTCCAGGAGAAAGTCAGTGGTATTTGGACTGGATCACGGTGGAGTCCATGGGGATGGAGGCGGCTGGGTGGATTCAAGACTGATGTGTGTGGGAGGAAGGCGATTAGAGGGGATGGGGGAGGAGAGAGGAAGCACAGAGGGTTCCTGATGTTCTGGTGTGAGCAGCCCTGTAGATGACACGTGTCTGAGATGGAGGGACGGAGGCCAGGGCTGGGCAAAATGCCAGAGTCCCAAGGCTAGTCGACAAAGAAAACTCAACAATGTCCGGTGTTGTGGGCAACAGCCTAACATAGGGCTTGAGAGGGTAGAACTCTGGAGCCAGCAAGTCTGGGTTTAAATCTTGGCTCTGCTAATGACTAGCTGTGTGTCCTTGGGAAAGTTGTATCACTTCTCTGTGATTGACTTTTTTTTTAATTTTAAAAATGGAGATAATCTTTTTGCGGTCCTTATGAAAATTGCATGAGTTAATATATACAGAAGGTGTTTAGAACACAGGCGTCTGGTCCATGGTAAAAAAGAGCAACCCAACCAATGAAAGCCATGACTGCAATTAACAAACAGGCGCAGCACCCCTCTGCTCGGGGCCCCATCCTCCTGGGTGGACATCAGCTTTACCTTCTGGGGCTTATGTTCCTTTTGGGGGTAACACACACACCGAGGCCCTCCCACCAGCTGTTGATCACGTGACTTCCGAAGTGGTTATGAAACACTGTAAAAGATCAAATTTAAGCAAGGAGTCCAGGGGCATTTTGTACGATATGCCAAAAGTCCGTTTCATCATGGGACTATCTGGTCCTCCTCCAATGGCATTAACTTTGCTGGTCTCAAGCTGTGGCTTTTCACCTTGTAATCCTGCAAGAGGCAAGAACATTTAACCTACTTCTAAAGGGAGAGAGTAGGCAAACGTGGCCACAGGATTTATTGTCATGGTTTATTGCAAGAAAAGAAGGCAAAACACAGGCGATGAGCTCGACTAAGCAAATGATTCCAGGAGACAATGAACTCGGGTAACTGATGTGCTAAAAGGTTTTCCTTAATTTGCAAAGTCGCTGTAATCTGATGGCACTGAAAGAGAAAATCTATCGATCCTGCCACAGGTTAAATCCATTAGAGAAATACACTTACTGTGCACAGTAAAACTGAGAGCTCCAAATAAAACCCAGTCCTGACACCCAGAAATAGGACAGGTTCTTTCAAAAGATAAAGCAACAACAATGGCATTAACATCTCTTAGGTAAGTGAGAGAGGCCAGAAATGGGAAATCAGTGCGGAGAAACTGATTTGGAAATTGTTGGGGGTTGGGGGGGGGAGCAGCGGCTGTACAGCCTGAAGTAATTTAGAATCAGTGTTTCTCTTCTTGGAGAATTTATATTTGTGAAATGAGGAGACTGCTACTGAATAAACACTCCAGGTGCTTATCAGGGGAAGATAAAAAAAAAAAAAAAGAAAGAAGAAGGCTCCAAATACAGAGTGGGACGTGAGCAAATGCAAATCAAACTTCAGAGTGACCCCGTTTCAAACAAGGAAGTAGCCTGGGTGCTTCTGTCTTCTGCCAGCAGTCACAGACACCTAATAAGAAGCTCCCAGGCTTGAAAAAAAATGCTTTCTGGAAGCTGTCAGCCCATCTGCGTGGAGACTAGAGAGGAATGCTTTCAGCTGTTGGAGACAAATTAAAGGCAAAGGAGAAAAAAGGGAACATACACCTCGCCACTTACCACGGAGCAGACGCAGGTAGTTTTGCTGAGCCCGTGACAGAGAGAACATGTATTCTCATGAAAGTCTTTCTCATATGCAGAGAAAGACTCTCCAATTTTAAGAGACCCCTGGTGTTGACTTAAATGATTTTTATTCTAATATTATTTAAATGTATACGAGCAAAAAACTAGGTGTTAACGTTTGCTTATAGCACTTAACGCACCAAAGACAGATGTATAAGCAGAATACCAACGGGAGTACCCACCCGAGAACATTCAACTGAACGATATTCATCCAACCTAATAACGGATAACGTGGTTTTGTTGAAACAAAACTGCTCCCACTGAGTTTCAGAAAAATATGACCCTGGTTCTGGTTCTACGTTGAATGTTTCTGTCTTTGATTTTAATAACACTCTTGCACATAATGGCTGTTTACATACTCTGGGAATACAGAGTGGTGCACAGATCTTCAGAGCTTCATCTGTATGACCAGAATAATCAGACCTTCTATGACCCTGAAATTCTTCCAGTAAGTAGTCCTTGAATGTCTCTGTCCGTGAGGTAGGATTGGATCACCTTTTTATTTGAAGCCAAGGCAGTATGATTACAGCATAAAAAAATCTGCATTAAATATGTACCCATCTTAAATATTGTTGGACTCCTGGGAAACATTTTTCATTTTATTTTTACTATTCTATTTACAAATAATAAGCCCTTGGGACCTGGTATCTAAAAGGTGAGCGTCCATGAAATTGTTAAGAAAATGACCTAAAACTTGGGAAAAAGGCGAAAGCTTACCACATGTGTTTTCCGAGTCAAACCAGAGCACCACCTAACAAGGCTGCCTGGACTTAATCTGGCTATAGCTCGGGTAGGGGGTAGCACACTGCCACCGGTAGCCTGATTTTTGTAAATAAAGTTTTATAGAAATACAGTCATTTCTATAATGTATATAGTCAACTATAATATGTATTAAGGCAACTTTGTGCTGAGTAATTGTGACAGAGACTGTGGCCTGCAAAGCCTAAGGTATTTAATACCTGGCCCATTGCAGAAGAAGCTTGCTGACCCTTAATCCAGGGGATGCTATTTGAGTTGATTTACTATTTGCTAACGATTAAGAATCAGATTCTGTAAAGTTAGACGTTAACTTGTAGAAGACTGATAAATTGCAAGTGATTTCTGTTGGGTAGAAAAGATAACCCCCTAAAGTTATGGCTTTAGTGCCCTGAAGGACATTAACCAGGTTTGGATCTAAGTTAGCACTCTTATCTCATCCTTCTTTATTCTCCCTTGAGCCACCTTTGTCATCCTGCCGGTTCCCTCCTGAATGAGCTGTCTAAACCCTTGACAGTTGCTCACCACATATTTGTATCTGAGTCCTGTTTTTAACCTTCTGAAATGTGTACTTCGACATACCTTATTTGTTTACGACTGATCAGTGAGTGTACATTTACTGACCAGCTCTGATTGATTCAATGACCCACGGAGCCCTTTCTCCATAGAAGGGTTATGTTAGGTGCCACGTGGGATACAAAAGCAAATAAGGACTGGAGTTGATAGCACAGTGAAAAATTACTCCAGAAACTATTATAGATTAGACATGTGTGCCCAGAAAAAATATGTATAGTAAAAGTCATATTCTTTGTAACTGACTGCTGAGTTATAATTCTTTACTGATGGGTGAGACTATAGATGTTTAAAGTTTTCTCCTTTCTCTTCTTCATTTTCTGTAAAGAGCATCTTGTAAAATTTTTAAAAGGTGGGGGGAGAGAGAGAATTTTAATTTTACAAAAATTTCAGTTCAAGGTAAAAATAACAAGGTGAAAGTTGTAGGCAAAAGCACAAAGAGCTAGCTTAGTTTCAAAGGGGAAGAGGTGTTTTTTTGTTTTCTTTTTTTTTCTCCCAAGAAAATTGTGGAAGGCCATGTGCTTTCAGTGGGAAATTAGGAAACAGAAAAAAATTCCGACAGGGCCAGGGAGCCAGACGAGAGGCCTTGGAAGACAGACTGGCAAGCCTGACCCATCATCTTGGTTAAGACAGAGCCGCTGTGGCCTTAAGACTGGAAGGAAGAGAGCCAGGTAAGAGCCTGCTGCATCATCCAGACCTGAGATGAAAACTCAGCACAGTTCTTGGCAGAGGCACGGATGTAGGGACCACAAAAGTAGGTGAGGAGCTATTTCCAAAGACAGACTGAATGGTGACTGAAATTGCTCTGGTGACGGGCTTCTTGGGAAGAATGCCCATCAGAGGTGGGAAGGGGACAGGGATCTTCCGGACACACCACATTAGAGATGTAGCTGATGCATTCCAGTGGTGAGTCCTGACAAAGCCAGCGGCATCTTAGCCATCCTGGGATCCCTGAGGCTTAGCTACTGGGATGGTCTTAGCTACCTTGGCCTTGACACTCTCAAAAGATTGGATGAGAATCGGGGAGTTCTCAGCTGCGGGAACTGAATTCGACTTAAGAAAGCCTGTTCTGCTGAACATCCCAGGACACAGAAAGGGTTGGCATGAAGGAAGCCATGGCACTTATTCATCATTGGTGACCAACAAATGCCCCATCAATGAGTGTGGACATTTGTTCATTATACGTGGAAGCAACCTAAATGTCCACCGACAGAGGAGTGGATAAAGAAGATGTAGTACATGTATACAGTGGAGTATTACTCAGTCATAAGAAAAAGAATGAAATAATGCCATTTGCAGCAACATGGATGGACCTAGAAATTATCATATTAAGTGAAGTAAGTCAGACAGAAAAAGACAGATATCACGTGATATCGCTTATATGTGAAATCTAAAAAAAATGATACAAACGAACTTATTTACAAAACAGAAATAGAGTCACAGATGTAGAAAACAAACTTATAGTTACCAGGGGGTACGGAAGGGAGGGATAAATTGGGAGACTGGGATTGACGTATACACAGTACTATATGTAAAACACGTAACTAATAACGACCTACTGTATAGCACAGGGAACTCTACCCAATAATCTGTAATGACCCCTATGGGAAAAGAATCTAAGAAAGAGCGGATATATGTATATGTATAACAGATCCACTTTGCTGTGCACCTGAAACTAACAGAGCATTGTAAATCAACTACACTCCAACAAAATTTTTTTTAAAAAGATGTGTGTCAAACAGACTCACAGATTTTGAAAAGAAACTTATGGTTACCAAAGAGGAAACATGGGGGAGGGGGGAGGGATAAATTAGGACTTTGGGATTAATATACATACAATCCTATAGTAAAATAGATAACCAAAAAGGACCTACTGTGGCACAGAGAACTGCACTCAATACTCTGTAATAACCTATACGGAAAAGGAATCTGAAAAAGAATGAATATATGTACGTGTATAACTGAATCACCTTGCTGCACACCTGAAACTAACACAGCAATGTAAATCAACTCTACTCCAATAAAATTAATTTAAAAACCCCATTCAAA
Organism: Monodon monoceros; assembly: GCF_005190385.1. Taxonomy (NCBI): domain Eukaryota; kingdom Metazoa; phylum Chordata; class Mammalia; order Artiodactyla; family Monodontidae; genus Monodon; species Monodon monoceros. Next base: position 76,284,047 of record NW_021703781.1, read on the forward strand.
CTGAAAAAAAAAATAAAAGATAGGTGTTGAGCATCTACTATCCTGGGCATGATTCTAGGCCTGGGAACACAGCAGGGAACAAACAAGTGAGATCACTGTCATCACAGAGCTTCCACTGCAGCTGGGGAGACAGATAATCAAATGAAGAAAGTCTGTATTATATCAAAGGTGGTAAAGTGTTATGGAGGAAAAGAAAGCCCTAAGAGCAAGGGGAGTCCTGGCTGTGGTGGAAGAGTTGCTCTTTTATCCAGCGGGATTAGGGACGGCCTCTCCATCAGAGTGACTTTGGCCAAGGACAAAGAAACAAGCTATGTGGATCCCTACAAGACTAGCGGTTTGTGCTGAGTGATGTGGGGAGTCAGGGAAGAACTGTGAGCAGAGGCCAGAAGAGCTGATTTTCATTTTTCAGGGTTACACTAGCTGCGGTGCTAGGCAGAGCCTGGGAGGCCTGGCTGGAGAACATTCCTGATCCAGGCGAGAGAGGATGGTGGCTTGGACCAGGGAGGGCATGGCGCCACTGGGGAGATGGCTTCGGGTCCAGGATACAGATATTTAAGATCAGACTGATACGATTCACTGCTGGATTGTCTGTGGGGTGTGAAAGGAACAAACAAAAGTCAAGAGTGATTTTCAAGGAGCCTCCATACTGTTCTCCATAGTGGCTGCATCAAGTTACATTCTCACCATCAATGCATGGGGGCTCCCTTCTCTCCACACCCTCTCCAGCATTTACTGTCTGTAGATTTTTTGATGATGGCCCTCCAGTGTGAGGTGATACCTCATTGTAGTTTTGATTTGCATTTCTCTAACAATGAATGATGTTGACCACCTTTTCATGCATTTGTTGGCCATCTGTATGTCTTCTTTGGAGAAATGTCTCAAAAATAGACACATGCACCCCAATGTTCATTGCAGCACTATTTACAATAGCCAGGACATGGAAGCAACATAAACGTCCATCAACAGAGGAATGGATAAAGAGGATGTGGTATATATACAATGGAATATTACTCAGCTATAAAAAGGAACGAAACTGGGTCATTTGTAGAGACATGGATGGACCTAGAGACTGTCACACAGAGTGAAGTAAGTCACAAAGAGAAAAACAAATATCGTATATTAACACATATATGTGGAATCTGAAAAAATTGGTATAGACAATCTTATTTACAAAGCAGAAATAGAGACACAGACGTAGACGTAGAGGACAAACATGGATGCTAAGGGGGAAGGGGGGGTGGGATGAACTGGGAGATTGGGATTGACATATATACACTATTGATATTATGTAAAAAATAGATAACTAATGAGAACCTACTGTATAGCACAGGGAACTCTACTCATTGCTCTGTGGTAACTTAAAGGGAAGGAAATCCAAAAAAAAGGGGATATATGTATACATATAGCTGATTCACTTTGCTGTACAGTATAAACTAACACAATATTGCAAAGCAAGTATACTCCAATTAAAAAAAAAAAAGTCAAGAATGTTTCCAAAACGTTGGCCTTGGTGACTAGATAAAGAGAACAGATTTTTACTGAGCTGGAGAAGAAAGGAGAAAGGAAGAATTCCATCTTGGACATATGAAATTAGAGATGCCCTTTCCTGGTACAAGTGGAAATACCCAGTAGGTCACTGGACATGTCAACCAGAGAGTCAGGTGTATAGCAGGAGGTATCAGCTATGATACCTGACTATGATACGTGACTGAATGAGGAGTGAGCATATAAACCAAGGAGAAGAAGCCTGGGGGCTGAGCCCCGGGATGCTCCAACATGGTGGGGTGGGTGGGTCTGGGAGAACAGAAGAATGAGCGGGGGTCTGAGAAGGAGTGGCCAGGGCAGTAGGCGCTGAACCAAGATGCCAAGCAGATAAAGTTTCTGAATCACAGTTAAGAAGGTCAGGACTGGGGAGTTCCCTGGAGGTCCAGTGGTTAGGACTCCACACTTCCAATGCAGGGAGCACAGGTTTGATCCCTGGTCAGGGAACTAAGACCCCACATGCCACTCGGTGCAGCCAAAAAATAAACAACAAACAAACAAGCAAAGAAGGTCAGGACTGAGCACTGACCTTTGAATTTAGCCACTCAGAGGTCATCGGTGACTTAGTAAGAGCTGTTTTGGTAGAACGATGGGAGCAAAAGAGAAAAGGAGGAAAGGAATTGACTATGTCAAGGACTGGGGACAAGTCCAGGAGTGATGCTCTACATGGGAGCAACTGCTGACATGGAGGTGATGCGAAGGGAGGTTTCATCTTCTTTTTAAGTTGAAGTATAGTTGATTTATACAGCGTTTCAGGTATACCTATTTCTTTTTCAGATTCTTTTCCATTACAGGTTATTACAAGATACTGAATATAGTTTCCTGTGCTATGCAGTAGGGCCCTGTGGTAGGGAGGCTTCACCTCTTAAGATGAGGGATATCAGAGCTTCATTGACTCAGAGTTGCCCAGGACAGAAGCCAAACCTGAGGATGCTGGGGAGAGTGGGGAGGGGGGAACCATAGGATCCACGTTCTAGTGCAGGTGAGAGAGGATGGGGTTGGGACACAGGTGGTGCCAGAAACTACTGCAGCAGAGCTTCTGGATGTAGACACAGGCAAGGGTAGACCAGGAGATGGGACTTGTGGACGTTTGAGGAAAGAGGAGGGTGAAAGGAGCTGGGAAACTCAGCAGAATCACCAGGTGGCTCTAAGGTTCACTTGAAACACGTGGCTAGGGCGGCATGGACGATTAGCAGCCTTAAGGTGGTCAGTTTCCACAGCGGACTCTGGCAAGAGTCGGCCCGGGGGTGTGGGTGGGGTAAGGGAAAGGGTGACAGCTGCACGTCTGGAGGCGGACGGGAGGGATGCTTCAGGTGGCAGAAGTTACAGACAGAGGCTGTGTGGTGGCAATGTCTTCGGGAGGTAGGAAGGATGCAAATGGAGGAAAATCCTCAGGAGTCTGAGCGCCCGGGAAGAGGGTGGGCACCTGGAAGGCCTCCAAGGTCTCTGCCATGCATCAGGTGACATCACCTTCCACAAGCTACAGGAGCGGGTGGAGAAGGGGCTGGGGATGCCACACGTTCAAATGTGACATCACTGATTCATAAGAAACACGCAGAAGTGCATGAAGCATCCCCGCACGGGATGGGGCCAGCCTGCAATCAAGACCAATGGCCGTGATGGGGAACGATCTCCTCAGATGGCTCTGCAGCCTCCCTGGCGAGTCCCTGCGCATAGAATCGGCAAACGGGGGATGGGAGACGGTTGGGATGCCGCTGGTAGATGCCACATGATGTCCAGTGTCAAGAGACACGTTTCAAAGATTTAATCTCAACTCTGCCACGGCTGACGAGAAGTCACACTCTCTGGAGAGAGGTCTAATGAAGTGTCAGATGACAGAATTTATATAAGCAGGAGAAGCACCAGAAGGGTCCCGGTGAGCTCCATCTCCCACAGGCTGGTCTGTTCCCAGCCCCTGAAAGGGAGCCATTGGGATGGGCCAATGTTCCGGGTTTCACTGGTTCTTGAAAGGAAGTATTTGCTCTCCGGTCTGAGGATGTACAATGTGCGGCCGGGGCCCGGGCAGCCTCTTCGCTGATCATTAGACCTGTGGCTTCTGTTTCGGGGCCTGAAGACCAGAGAGTTCCCCCGCTCAGGCCCCGCCGGCCCCCTGAAGCTGTGGGTACCGGGTGTCTCTGCCTCTGTCTTAGGGCTGAGTGCCTGGCATCCATCCTTGCAAAGCAAATGAACAACCCATAAGAAACAAACTCGTTTTTCCTCTCAAGGTACATCTGGGCTTAAACCTGACAATATGCTCTTTTAATTCTATTTTTCTTTAAACCCCACCAAATTTCATGTGTATTTATGAATATAATGTTACGGCCAAATTCCTGGCCATTTATTCACATTCGAAACGCCCAGCTGTGGTGAGAAAAGAGGAGCACATTTTTCAAGAGGGGAAGAAATGACTTTTCCCAATATATCAAAAATATGTCCCATTTTATTACCACATATCTGATATCAAAGAGCAAAGGAGGAGGCTCGAGGAGAAGGTCTATGGACTCCAGACTTCTCCAAAAGGGGAGCCTGCCTCTTCACGGTGAGCTTTTGAACGTGCCTGCTCCGGGGAGATGGGGTGTTATGTGGTCAAAGCCTCAGCCGCCCTTGTAAAACTCCTTCCCAGGTTGAGGGCCCTCGTGTATTTAGACTAACCACACGGAGGTCCGGTTTGGGGCAATTATCTGGATGATTCGCTAATGTAAGAAAAATTGGTTTCAAGGACCCAGAGGATGTCGACGAGGCGAGGCGAGGCAATCTAGCGATGCTGGGAAACGCGACCTGCTCACCACTGCTGTTGAGAAAAGCAGAGGTAAGCTGGCTGCTGAAACGACCCAGGTCAGAGTCACACCAACAATCCAGTCTGCTTGCGCCTGAGTCACTGTAGGTCTGAGGGCAGCTGGCCAATCCTTAATGACCATCTATGATGTAACAAAGTGTCCAGTTAACGGCCCTCTCCAGCTTCCAGTGAACAAGGTGGTACCCCGCCATCGTGTCTCTGGTGCCCACTGGATGCCAGGGAGGGTCCACTTAAGTCCTGTCCTCAACCTGCTCCCACCATCCACCACAGAAAATCTCTGTTCCGGGGAAAGTGGTGGGAGGGATAAATTAGGAGTTTGGGAGTAAGATATACACACTATTATATATAAAATAGAGAACCAACAAGGACCTACTGTATAGCACAGGGAACTACACTCAGTATTTTGTGATAACCTATAAGGGAAAAGAATCGGAAAAAGAATAGATATATATACATATATATGTGTAGATACGTGTATAACTGAATCACTGTGCTGTATACCTGAAACTAACACAACATTGTAAATCAACTCTACTCCAATTAAAAAAGAAAGAAAGAAAGAAAACCTCTGTTCAAGGCTGTTATCAGCAAAATGTGTCTTAAGTGTCATCCAACCCTGATGTGCAGCTTCATACTAGGGCTTGTTCACTTCACGTGACCAATACATCTAAACAAAACCAAGTGTTCATTTTTAGACTTCCATGAGGTAGCTTTCATTAAATCAGAAAAAAATGAGTATTTAAAAATTTTAAAAAATACCAAAAAATTAACGTGAAGCTTCCCTACATGTCAGTAATATGCCCTGATAATGGAACCCAACAGGAAGCATTCTTTTGAAATAAGTTATGCCCTCCTCACTCTAGCTAACTGAGATGGTACATGATCATGAAACTAGAATTAAGGTTTGTTCTGTTAACAAACACAGGCAGTGACTCTCTGATCAAAGGAACACTTTTTGGTCCACCAGTTGGCTAGTAAGCACAGAAGTTTCACTAGCAAATCCTAGCACTAAATGCAGGCATTCGATGGGCCCACATAGGATACATGGATGGGGTCTTCCACACACATCTACACAATCCATCAACAGCAGGAAGGATGGTGATAGCAGTTAACCCAAGGCAAGAGGGATGCTGTGAACGGAAACAGAGATACTGTAAATGCATATGGAATGTTCTGGAGACCATAAGTAGATCTGTCTGGGCAGGGCACAGGGCTCTTAAATCTGGGTTGATGGGAGGTTAAGACTAGAAAGGTGGGCTTGGCCAGACTGGGAAAGAGGATGAGCACCCAGCTAAAGCAGAATTTCTCCCACAGGAAGGAAGGGTTTTGAGCAATGGAGTGATAGGCAAGGGGAATTTTAAGAAAGAACAACATGATGCTGTATGGTGAATTGTGTCCGCCACAAAAGGATGTATTCAAGTCCTAAGCCCCGGTACCAGTGATTGTGATCTTATTTGGAACAGGGTCTTTGCAGATGAAATCAGGTTAAGAGGAGGTCATATGGAGTAGGGTGGCCCAGTCCAGTGACTGGTGCCCGTATAAGGAGAGGGAGATTTGGGCACAGACACGCAGAGGAGAATCGCGTGAAGAAACAGAGACACAGGGAAGAAGGCCGTGTGCCCATGAGCAGACACCAGAGGGCTGTGTCTGCTAGCCAAGGCCCACGAAGGGTCACCAGCAACCCTCAGAGGCAGGAAGAGTCTGGCAAGGATTCTTCCTCCTGGAAGCCAGAAGTCCTTGATTGTAGACTACTGACCCCCTGAACGATGAAAGAATAAATTTCTGTTACTTTTAGCCAAGTACCAATTTGTGGTACTTTGTCATGCCAGCCCTCGGAAAGGAATAACTGGGGGGCTGTGCAAGGTGGAGCAGAGCAGGGAACCGGACATAAGACCCAGAGATGATGGTGGTGGTGACAGTGGGCAGAGCTGAGAAACCGTTCTCCCAGCAAATCAACAAGGACTGGGAGATGTAGCAGCTGTGCAGAGAAAAGGAGAGGGAAATCAGTAAAGATCCAGAGAGCCCCGGGGCTTCCACTGCTGTGAAGACAGACCAGGAGGGAGGGAGGATGCTGTTCTGCGAGCTGGGCCGGGGCCCTGGGTAGAGACTTGTTAGGTGCGGAAGCAGTAATGTTGGTTTAGGGATTATGTAATTAACATGCAGGATGTCCGGGAGAAGAAGGTAGGCCCTCTGTATTGTAAGGACAGAACTCGTGCAGTGGAAAAGTGCACAAGTCATACGGGTATAAGCACCAGAGGCCAGGCCTCCTGGACTCCCCACTCCCCTCACCCCCTCTTGAAATGTGCCAGGGTAAATCACAACTTCCACACAGCTCTGCTGAGCTATTCTTTCACTGTGGCTAGAGATCTACCCCATGTGGAGAAATTAGGCTCCAAAATGCATTCACATGGGTTTATAGCTGTTAGTACCTGTGGAGAACTTTTGCTTTATTTCAAGATCTTTAGAAAAATAAACAAGGCATGCCATAATTGTTGGTAATTTGTTTTCAGATAATGGATTCCAGATTTTGGCCTTCCTGATTATTGCCACTTTTACCTCTTTGGGTCTGCCCTTAAGTTCTCTGAACTATAATTTGGTATGAATTTAATGACTATCCAATGACATTATGAAGTCTGAAAATCTTCCTTTTCCATTTTGAGGTGTTTACCCCATAATCCGAGGGCTTGAAAAACCCCAAAAGTGTTCTATTTCTTCTTCTCTCTTTCTCTCTCTTTTTTAACCAGAAGAGAATAAAGGTCACTCTCCAGTCAGAATAATTGCTGGAGAGGAGAAAAGCTATTTTTAAAAACTTTCTCACAAAATTACACATTTAAGATGACAATGAAAGTAAAATTGCAGTTGAACTCCAAAGGAAAACCTTCAACTAAAAATACAAGCTTCTCACAACGTGCAATTTGGCTGCGGCCAATGGGCAAAAAGCACTTTGCTTCAGCAGAATTCTCATCACCTCTGAGTGTCTACAGAATTCAAGTGGCTTCGTGAGGTCCCCAAATTACTGGAGGTTCGCATACCTAGGTGTCTCTGAAATGCTGTTCTGACATTTTCCCAAAGGTCAAATTGAGACTCAATCCTCAAACCACTGAAAAGAAAAACATGTCTCCGCTCAAGGCATTTTTCTTTGATTTCACCTGGTTACAGATAGTACAATACAGGGGGATTATGTATGAACTTTTGTACTGATTCCTTTCAAATGTGCCACGGAAAATTACAACTTCCAAACATCTTAGTTGAACGTTTTTTTTTACTGTGACATCTTTGAATAGACATTTTCTGTGATAGCGTAGGCGTTCGACAGGACGTAACTTTAATCAGGGGAGGCGTTGTTTGCAAGGAGAACAGAAGTATGGAGACATTTACAAGTGGGATGTTAATATGGTAAAAACCATGTAGAACATTCATTTCTAAATTGAAAGTTTCTTACCTTAATACCTAACAAGAGTATGAATTTTATTTAATCCATAGGAATCACAGTAGTGATTTTCTATAAGGAACTAGAAAGTATTCTTTGATATGTATTGTATATTAATGATGTATGCCATCTTACCAACCTCTATTTGAAAGACTTACAGGTTGAAGGAGGAAAAAAACTACCTCGGTTCAATTGTAACTAAAATCATATTTAAGGTAAATACCGCAACAGACGTTTTAACTTTATTTTATAAAAAGCAAGTATAGTGGAATTCCTGTATGGAATGTAGGTGTTTCAGCCAAGAAAAATTATGTTTTACAGATTTCAGGCGTTCTTTTTTGAACAAATATAGAAACATAAACATGCGGAAACACAGAAGTCAGTGAGAAAAATGATTTGGGCATAAACTCTATCAATGCATCAAATACCATTTTACTGAAGAGCCATTCAATCTTTAGACAAGAAATCATGCTTCACAAACGTACCCTGAATATCCTTTACTTATCGGACAGGATCTGGCCAAATATCTTTCTAGGTACATTTTCCCCACCTACTCCCACAGATTCCTCAGAAACTGCTCAGCAACACTACAAAAAAGTTGTATAACTTTGGGCGACAGAGGGGTATGACCCACTGAGCTCTACCCCGACCCTCTCTTGGGAGCCTCACTCTTCCTTATGGACCTTCCTTTCCGTGGTAGATGCGTTCTTGGAAAAATCGAGTAAATCAGATTTCTTTGGTGAACCAAGTCATCTGTTTGGTGCCCCCAGGAGTTTACCCAGGAGGTGAAGAAATTCTACAAAGAGATTTTTTTGCAAAAGAAGCAGCCACTGCAACACAGCCTGTGACGGACGGCTTGGTTGCCCAGCCTCTAGCTGTCCCAGTCCTTCTGGCTACCTCCGGTCACTGAGGCTGGAAATGGCCAGCTTTCCTGCGTCTGTGATCTAACCCTGGTCAAGGGGTCTGCTGGGGAGCTTTCTGGAAAGGTTTTCTTCCCTAATGGAAAGAGCAACGCAAGGGAGAAAAGAAGTGGCTATTTGGAGACACTGTTGGGCGAAGGTGTGATGCGCAGGTGTGTGTAGTACCACCTGTGACCACGAGGGGAGCCCCAGAGCCCGCTCAGGAAGACAGTTTACATGAGATAATACACTCCTCTCTGTGGAGGCCACGTCGGGTTGGGTACTTTATTACTCACGCTGGAAAGCAGATAACTGCTTCAGGTTCTGTCTCCACGGGCGAGGGCCCTCTGGAAAATCCCTCTCATCCCTCAGGGCGGGGTCAGTGAGCAATTTGAAGGAGGCTTGTCTGACCCCGAGGCCAGGCTAACCACTCCTTCCCTGGTGCCCTGGGCACACAGGTGGCCTCGACTCTCTGTGCCAACACGAATTTTACTGACTGGCAGGACCAGCTACAAAACTTGTGGTTCCCAGTGCAAAGGAGAACGTGGTGCCCTTGTTCACAAATTATTAACGATTTCTAGACAGTGACATCAAGCATTAAACCAGGGTGGGGCTTATGTGACCCGTCGGTTGGCACACCCATGAAGTTGGCCCTGCTTCCGAGTTTATCTTACCTACGAGAACAGAGCTCAGTAAATCTTCTCTGTAAATGGCCAGACAGCAAATAGTTCAGGCTTTGCAGGCCACACAGTCTTTGTCACAACTGCCCGACCTGCCCTGGTAGTGTCAGAGCAGCCACAATCAGTATATAAGCGAGTGGACCTGGCTGTGTTTCGATAAAACAGTATGGAGGTTCCTCAAAAAACTAAAAATAGAGTTACCATATGATCCTGCAATCTCAGTCCTGGGCGTGTTATCTGGATAAAACTCTAATTTGAAAAGATACATGCACCCCAATGTTCATAGCAGCACTATTTACAACAGTCAAGTCATGGAAGCAACCTAAATGTCCATTGACAGAGGAACAGATAAAGAAGATGTGGCACATATATACAATGGAATATTTCTCAGCCATAAAAAGGAATGAAATAATGCCATTTGCAGCAACATGCATGGACCTAGAGATGATCATACTGAGTGAAGTAAGTCAGAGAAAGACCAATGTCATGTGATGTCACTTATACGTGGAATCTAAAAGAAGGGGACAAATGAACTTACTGACAAAATAGAAACAGACTCACAGACATAGAAAAGAAAATTATGGTCATCAAAGGGGATAGTGTGTGTGTGTGTGGGAGAGATGTTAGGAGTTTGGGATTAACATATACACACTACTATATATAAAGTAGGTAAACAACAAGGACCTACTGTATAGCACAGGGAACTATGCTATTTATTTTGTAATAATTTACACTGGAAAAGAATCTGAAAAAGAATGTATATGTGTGTATATATATATGTATATACATATATATGTGTGTGTATAACTGAATCATGTTGCTGTACCCTTGGAACTAATACAACATAGTAAATTAAGGACAAAAAGACTTTATTTATAGCAAGTGGATTTGGCCAAGGGGTCCTTGTTGGCAGACCACTGATCTAGAGCAGAGTCTCCTAAACTTTAACGTGCACGTGGATCACGTGAGCATCTTGTGAAAATGGATGCAGCAGTACAGAGTGTTCCTGCAGCCCGATCTGCATGGACAAGCTCCCAGGTGATGCTGATGCTGCCAGCCATGGGACCACGCTTTGGGGATGCACATTGGTGTCGGAGAAACGCTGGCCTAGAACTGGAAAGTGGGACCATGTGATTTACCTCTGTGATCAGTGGCATGCACAGGAAGTCCCCTCTAGATTCCCCCAAGGAGTCCAAACTCCATAAAGACAGGAGCTGGACCACCTGTTTTAGTCACCACCACTGTATAACCAGTACCCAGCATAGTGCCTCGTGTGGTTAAATATATGTTCAGACATGTAAATTAATTACAGGGACTCCATAAACACAGGCTAAATGAAATTCACTAGGAGTCAAGCTCCCAAGGGACAGGAACTATTTCTTATACTTCTGGAATCTTCTAGACTTCCTAGGAAAGAGACTCTGTATTATAGACTTTAAATAAATATTCGTTAACTATTCTTAGATGTATCTTACCCAGATTCTATGTTTACACTTCCACCACTGTGGTTCTAGTCATCCTTTTTCACCTTTCTGTCCATCAATCCTTCCCCCTTCTGCTGGTAACATAACCCACACTCCAGTGGACACCCTGTTCTAAGCGGATTAGGTAGGTCTGACCCCAAGTCATCGTCACATGAATTGGCATGGAAACTATGTTGGCCCAGATATAGCCCCAGTTTCCTGGCCATGGTGATTGGTTCAGAGACAGGCACAGAATGAGAGCCAGGCCAAGTGGACACCACTGCAAGCCTTTGCTGCTGGCTCCTGGGAGAGATGGTATCTTTCACCTGCTGCTCCAAAGCTGAGACCTTGACTCTGGGAATGCCGATGGCCTTCATGACCATAGTGGCAAGAGAGCCTGAACCAAGAGACAGCCAGAGAAATAGGGCCCTGATGATATTCTGAGGCCTTGGTTCCAACCATGCCTGAAGCAAGTTGTATCTTGCTTCCCAGTTATGTGGCGCAAAAACTTCCTTCTGTTTTCATTAAGCAGCTTGAGTTGGTTTTCTGTCACTTACAACCAGAAGAATTCTGACTCTATAGAAAAAACAAAAACAAAAAGAAAAACCTCTATGTACACTGAGCCAACTTTTTTTTTTTTTTGAGCCAACTTTATTCCTCTTAAGTTTCACTAGTTTAGGTACAAGAACCCACTTTATATAGGATGGCTAAAGATTTAATTTAATGTTAGTAAAAGCTATAAAACCTGTAATGAATGAGACCACCCACATCCACTGATTTGTTACCATTTCTTGAAGCTCAGCTCAATCCATAGCAATTCAGGATCAGTACATTTGTTAAAAATGTCTTTCACATAGAAAGTCCTTTTGCAAGGGATAGGCATCCATAGATCAAGTGGACACCTGGCATCGGGTAGGTGAAATGCAAACTCAGGCTGTATTTTCCAGAAGTGAAGACAAAACCCAGGCTAGGATACCCTGTCTCAGATTTTGTAACCTCCTTGTATCATCTCTGCCCTCCCATCACTTTATGACTCTCTGTGTCAGGCCTAGAGAATGCACAACACGTTACTGCCTGGGAAACGCTGATCAGTGTATTGTGGTGATATTCTTTTTTATTGTTGTTGATACTTTAAAAAATTTGAGATAGTCTGGTCACCAGATGATCAGTTTAATGAGCAAAAACATCTCTGGGATCTGGGTACATTCCAATAATGTACACTAATACATACACTCATCCACATTAAAAGAAAATAACACATCATAGTCTAAAAATCTTTGGGGGAAGGCTGTAATCCAGCCTTCTCAGCAAGACTTCATGTGTCTGGAGAAATGCCTACTGTTTTTTCCAGCAGCATCGAAACAAGCTACCTTGAATACAGCAAAGCTGGGCCTAACCTGAACTCAAATAGCTGGACCTCGAAATCTCTGACAGTGTGTTGTTGTTAAATTTTCTTTATGGGTGAAAATAGGCTATAAGGAAACAAGGTCATTCTGCAAGTTAAGACCACTAGTCTCTAGAACTAGTCTACAGACACTGAATTTCTTTCTTACCCCTTTCAAAAACTATTTGCCATACACACCGGAGAAGATTTCAAGACCCTAGATTCCATAACAACAACAAACCATTAAATTATACTCAGTTGGGACATTCTCCTACCTGGTCTAGGAATATGGACTAATCCTACTTTGAAAACATTTTCGAACACAAGCATTAAAGGAAAAGAGTTGACTCCTTAACACTCGGCCAGGGAATTAAGTTAATCACAACGTCACATGAATAAAGAGAAACAGTCTCCTGCTTCCAGAACACGTGTATTCATATCAAATGTTGACGAAAACACTGTCTCCTGTCAAAACGTACTGTTTTCTATTACAGGATGTTTGTATCTGCTAAGACCAAATATTAGATAATGACAAGCTTATCTGGCTAATACCACCATTTAGAGGAAAACAAAAGAAAACACAAGCAAGAAGCATGCTAAGTTCTGAGTGTGATACGGATGTGGGTTTTCTTTCTCCTGAAGGCTGTACAGTCCTCTGAAGATATGAAAGAGGGAAAACAAGGATTAAGAACATGAACTGGGAGTCACTTCAGATGGACCTTTTGTGACCTTGAATTTGAAAGCTTGGAGAAAGAGAGGAGAGAAAAGGACACAGAAAAAGGAGAGGGGGTCGTTAAGCCTCTTGGTCCGCATAAGGGAACGCTGCACGACTTCAAGAATATTAGCAGAGCTGACATACTTTTGATTTCCTAAGTAAGAAGTAATGATGCATTATTTCTTTTCTTACAATCTGAGCCACATTATAGCACAGATTATGCCAACTATAATAACTCAGTTTGAGATCAGATATTTATGTGAAACAACATTAAAAGGGTCATTTAAGAGACAATCCGCAAAGAAGAGCTCAACATACATCTGTGCACTTGAGATATTATTTTCTCAGATTTGAGATGCTACTGAGGATTTTTTCCAGGCTCTTGTCCACCACTAATAAACTCAATATAAAATACGATCGCTTCCAGTCTAATAATACTGACTCACATAGCAATTGGTTACTAAAATATAATTTCTTTTATGGCTCCCTAACATTTTTGCAAAAGGTTCAAAGTTTACATTACTCCAGATCGTTTACTGATAAGAAGATTATAACTGCTGTTATTGATATGGTTACTCAACCACCCATATTCTTCCAGATTCTTGTTCCACTCATCTTCTTATCATCATCCCTCAGGAATTAGAGATTAAATTTCAGAATATCTTGTTAGATAAGATTACAAACATATACAGAAACATTTACGTGTTTTAACATGAATAACACTGACAGGAAAAGTCGTGGACAGCTGGCCTTCCAAGTGACTAACATATTTCCAATTCTCTGTAATTTTTTTTCTGGTAACGTATTTTTTAAAGAAAGATAGTTGTTATTCACAGAATTGCAACTTGTGGATGGGACTGTAGGTTTGCAAACTTTGTAGTTTTTTCTTTCTTTCTTTTTCTTTTTTCCTGTTGGCTGCACCGTGCAGCTTGTGGGATGTCAGTTCCCGGACCAGGGATTAAACCAGGGCCACAGCAGTGAAAGTCCAGAATCCTAACCACTGGGCCACCAGGGAACTCCTGAACTTTGTGTTTCTTGATTTGCTGCTCTGACGAAGAAATACTTCTACTGACTGAGATAAGGGAAGGAGATCCCTGGAGAATCTGAAGAAGCTGCCATAAAAGTTCCTTAATTTAAATCACTGGTGCTCAACTGGGGGTGATTTTGCCCCACAGACGGCAACGGAAATACAGCTGACCCCTGGACAATGTGGGTTTGAACTGAGCAAGTCCAGTTATATGTGGATTCTTTTTCAATAAATATGTGCTATGGTGCTGTACGATCCATAGGTGGTTGAAACCGCAGATGCATAACCGTGGATACCGAGGGCCGACTATAAAGTTATACATGGATTTTCAACTGCATGGGGCGGGGGCCAGCGGCCCTAAGCCCTGTGTTGTTCAAGGGTCAACTGAATTTGGAGACACTTTTGGTTGTCACAACTTACGGGGCAGATCGTGGGTAGAGGCCAGGAATGCTGCTAAACATCCCATAATGCACAGGACAGCTCCCCTCTGCAAAGAATCTTCCCCTTTTCTGCAAAAGTCAATAGTGCTGAGGTTCAGAAACCTGTTCTAACTTCGTCAGCCTCTCATTCTTGGTTGGCCGGATGGCGCTCAGAGCTCCTGAAGATGCATATGTAATTGTGTCCACAAACAAATAAATGTGGGAGCCACAGGAAAGGCACATCATACAGAGAGTTCTTAACAAAGGTACTAAGTAAAGAGAAAGAAATCAAGTAGGATTTAAGCTTGCTTTTCAAGGATGGGTGATTAGCCAACAGGAAATAGACCACATGTTCATTATGGGACAAGATCAACACCTCAAAATGCAGTTGGAAGAAACCAGCAGTTCACAACCTAGGAAGACTGAGCAGAAAAAAAGAACAGTCTAAGCATCCCGGTTAAAACAATCTTTTGACTGTAGCAAGAAAAGGCTACGAAACCCAGCGGGTGAGTAAACTTCTTTGAATCGTATCCATCAGGAACTCTTGTACTGCAGGGGAAGAAAAAGAGAAGAGATATTTTATCCTGTTACTTCCTACGACTTTTTGGTGATCACTTCCCCTAGCCAACACCAAGTGAGCTTTTTCTTGATTATGTGCCAACTTTTTGTCATAAGACTATTCTCTGAGAATTGTCAAATGACAGACATTTCTTTTCAAGCATTAATGAAAAACGTTTCTATTACGCATTATACTGCTGTCAAAATTGAGACCAGTGAGAGCAATGAAAGGAGGAATTCTGAAGGCAAGAACATTGTCAGTTCACAGTCGGGAATTCTGGCAAGGAACCCAAATCCTATCAACACAGGAGCTACATTTTTCATTCTTTAATTACTTCTCATGGCTACTTCCAGAAAATGTAGACCGTTCACACCTTGATGAAGAGGGTGAAAAGATAATACAGCTTCTGAAATCCTTATTCTGGTCGCCTCCCAGGGTATACATTTCTTTAGACACCTCTATAAAATTCTGCTGGACATGGAAATGGTTCCAAACTGATAAAAATCACCTGATTGACAGGGCTCTTCCCTTTCCTGTCTTGGCACAAAAGACAAAACTGCCTTAAGCAGTGACTATTGTTTAGAATTCACAAGGATAATTGATGGTGATAAAATAGATGACTGAGGTCTCCTATTGTCATGTAGAATTTATTAGGATTTGTCACCATGATATGATGACATTGTCATGCTTTGACTGTGACAAATGCAACAGTCAGATTTTATAAACTGTAGCGTTTGAGACAGTGCTCACGTGATTATCAAAATAATCCAGATATTTCAGCTGCATTCTGTCAACAGCTGTTCAAGAAGTTTGCAGGAAGAGGATGACAAAGCAAGGACTATCCCATAACACTGGATAAAGGCTTTAAGCCATAGAAGACCCAAGAAAGATTTAATAAAGCAAGAAGCTTTTTATTCTTTCTTTACTATAACTCCCAGTCCAACAGCATTGAGCTCAGTAGCAGAACATGTGACTCAACAGATTTAGGGGTCTGGACCCATAAAAGTTCAAAGTATAGCTGATTATCCTAGTGAGCATTCAACGTCACTAGGGCGTATTCTCCTAAAAATAGCACACAGGTATAACTTTCCTCCGTAATGCTTTTATTAATGCAGAATCACGTAACTATATCTTGGGGGTCTTCAGACACTAAGTTAATCCACACGTTTGATTCTCTGGGGGCAACAGAGAACTTGATTACGGAACGTCCTGTCTTGCCCCCACCCGCCAGGTGCATCCATCCACATCCCTGGCCTCCTCCTGAGCTGACCCTCTATGGGGAAAGTCCATCCTTCATCTCTGCCTCGTGAACTCTATTTCATCCTTCCAGAAATGGCACAAGACAAAGCTGGGATAATAGCAGGTTCTGTTGACCGACGCTTTGCTCTGGTGCCGGCCCCACTGAGTCACCTTGCCCCAGCAGGTCCCAGCTAATGACCGCACGAGTGGGGAGGGGGAGGGGGAACATCCCGGAAGACGTTCGGGCTGACAGGATGTGCGGGTGAGTCTCTACTAAAGGTGGAATAGACGAGCCACATGAAGAAGGTGGTGGAGGAGATAAATGTTTGAAATGACTGGTGTGGGAGATGAGGACGGTCACCAGCGAGCCAGGGATGACATGGGGGTACCTGGACCGGGAGGTGAGACTGCCCTGCACTGAGGGCGGCAGAGGGAGAGCGCAGAGGGCTGGGTTGATCCTGAGCCAGGGTTTTTCTGGACATCGGGGTAGATCACTAGGGAGGGAGGAAGACCCTGAGAGCTCTGACAGCCTGGGAAATCACGGAAGGGAGGTGGGGACATACATGGGTGGCTTCCAGGTAGGTGGCGCTTTGGTCCCCGTTTCTGGCCAGCAGTCCCGATATTTTCCATTGCGTACCTGCCCTTTTCCCATCCTCACTCTTTGTGGTTTGGTGGAGTCAACTCCACCAGCGATGGGGTCTTGGTCTTCCTCAGGCCAGTGTGACCAAGGCGCTTCCTCCTTTCCCCTGCTTGGGGGATGTGGTATCACAGTGTGAGGCCGGCAAGAGGGGCATCTGCATTTGCCATCTGCAACCACACGGGGCGCACGTGAGCTGCCAGAGGGGGTGCTACGGAGAGAATAGAGGAGCCGATTCCCCCGAAGGGACGCTGGCCAGGTGAGAGAACCCATCCCTGAGATATCAAATAATGGCATCTAAACCTGCCTCAAGTGTGTTTCCTCCTCTGCTCCTTTCTCAATGGGAGGGTCTATTGCTGTGTTCTGGTTCTCCCTCCACCGTTGTTTGTGGGGTGAAATGGGTTGGTTAACTTATCTTCTGGCCAAAGGTTGATGGGTCATGTGGGGCTACATGCACACCTGACTTGGGGCACGTTCCCCAGGCGAGTCAGGCAGGTACCCACCCTCCTGGGCTCTGTGATTGGTCTTCAAGGGATGGGTGCCTCACTTAGGCTCTTCTTCCTTCCGTACAGATGGTCACGGAGACTGGGAAAGAGAGTTCGCATAGTCTCAAAGCAGAGGGAACCTGAGATCACGTGACCCTGGCCCCCGCCAAATGCCATCTGTGCTTCCTGTGGACAGATGCAGATGGCTACTGAAGCCCACAAAGAAGAAAGCACAGACCGAGGGAGACTGCGCGAGCTGATGGACACCCTTTGTGCATAAGCTATTTTGAGTTTGTATTTCTGTTACTTGAAACAAACCAGACCAAACAGTACTCTTGGGCTGAAGCAGTCGTGAAGTCCAGGGTGGAATGCAGAATTTAGGTGCCAGGAACGGAAAAAGAAGTTCCTTGGGGCTTAATCCTTGCCCTAGGAGCTGGAACATGGGTTCCACGAGCTCCTAGCCAGCTCAGCAGTCTGGCCATGCATCTCAGTGGCAGGTACCATGCCGCTGCTGAAGAGTCAGGCATAGATGCCTATTTTCCAAATGACAACTCTTCTCCTCTTTTAGGCGTGCTCATCCACAGACTTGAAAAAATGTTTCACACACAGATATGAAAATTCATTGAGTATGTGGTATCAGTACTGAAGCAACAGAGCTCGGGTTCATTGATTAGAATTTTGAAAAAAATAATGATTTTGTTTTTCTAATAATGATCAGGATGGTGCTGTTTTCCAAGGGACTGAATTCTGTCAACTTTATCTTGAACCGAGGAATAAAAGGTATATTCTGAACACACGTGTATCCCACCCCCAGCTTTATATAAAATTAAGGTAAACTTCTCTTGATAAAACCGTTCATATTTTGTTCACAATCTCCAGAAGCAAATAAAATTAATGATGGCCAGTTAAGTGGCAGCTGTTCTTTCCTCTTTTTATTATTTGGGTCAATCAATCCTCTCCTGTATATATGAAGAAAACTGGGCTGTCTTGGTTTCACGTGTATTGCTAGACCTCACTCTAGCTTTGCTCATCTAATTTGATAGATGATGCAGCATCTCTTGATCATAAGCATCTGGACTCTTTGGAACTTAATTAAAGGATTGCTTTGATTACGGAGGGATCAATTCTTTTCAATTTTACTGCAATAGTAGGCAAAGGACCTTTCCTCTTTGGTCATGACCAAATACCCAAGGATGCATTTGGACCTCTGAGCTCCATCCCCTCAGCTGCTTCGTGTGTATTTTCCCTTATGCACCCAAGAGGGATTTGGTTTAGTAATAGCGTTATTGAGATATAATTCACATACCGTAAAATCTGCCCCCTTGAACAGTCGTTTAGTATATTCATAGAGCTGTGGGAGGGATCTTTTTAAAAATACATGTCAGATCTTATCCCCCGCCCCTCAAAGCTCTACAAGATTCATATGTTGTCCATCATTTTTCTCCCCAAATGTCCAGCAGATAATAGGTGTTCAATAAATATTTAGAGAAGAAATGCACCCATTATTTTAGAGGCAGGCTAAGCTCAGAGTTCCACTAAATATGGAAACATTTGTGTTCTGGCAGAGGTATTATAAACCAGAATTTTATAAACAATAAAATGCTATAGGTTATCTTTTTTCATTTTACAGTAAATAAATTGTATACAATGTAATGTGTATATGCTTTGTTCTTGAAAAAGAACACACTTCCTTGATCTAATTTCAGACTAGGACAGTTCAGAGAAGATGCTCAGACCGAGCAGTGGGAGGGATTCCGTTGTACATTAATGATTCTTAAGTGAGTGTCTCAGGCAGACAGGCAGAAACAAGTCAGCCAGTAATCGATCAAACATTTGTTTCAACAGGACTTTGCAAAGGAGACTTAACCAACTCATTGAAATACATACGGCGCCCACAGAACTCCCTCAAACATCTTCTCTTTGAGGGTTTCAGAATAACTGCCGAGGATAAAGATATGCACAGGCTAAATAACCCACTGACGTAAGACTGAATATTTATTCTTAATATCGAATCGCCATGTGACTGTGCTTGATAATCCATATTTTGAAGAGCTCCCAGGATGTCAAAAGCATTCAGATGGAAGCAGGTCACCGGGAACACGTTTCAACAATGTTCTTAAAAGTTTCCATGCCGAATGCTGGAATGAACTCTCCATGGCTTTACCCCTTCAAAGCAGAGACCATGTGTCGCCTTGGCTTGCCGTGATATCGTAAAAGCAAACTGAAACAGGTTCCTTCTTTAAAAAACCAGCTTTGTGAACTGAGGTGAATTCCACGTTCAGTGATAAGCAGCTTACAAGTGTCTCGTTACTACTCTTGGGAAAATAGCATAGTGACTACAAAAGTCCAATTTTATGACTTGATCCAATAAATCACTTGAAAAATATGGTGAATTGAGAAGACTGGAAACAACTGAAATGCCCATCGATAACAAACTGGTCAGACAAACTAGGGTTGACCAACACACGGCATTCTGTACGGCCATTAAAGCCATGAGGTAGAAGCCTGTGGCTGGTAGGGAGGGGCTGCCCGCGGATAAGGACAAGAAGCCGATGCCGAAGGACCAGCACCAAGTGGTCACGTCCCGGCTCTGCCCTGCATGAGCTGCATGACTCAGGAGAGCCACTCCCTCCTCTGTTTCCTCACCTAAAACGGGGGGATGGTAAGAATTCCTACCTTGTAGGGTTGCTATGAGGTGTCTCTGTGAGAAGATACCTGTGCAGCACTTAGAACGGCACCTGACACACAGTAAACCTTGCAGAAATGTCTGCTACTATTCTTGACCCGTCGTCATCGTTTTTGTCAGCAGTAGCACCATGTGGACACGGGACTGTGCACATGGATTATCTCTGGAATGAATACAGGACACTGGAAACCTGCCTCCCAGAGAAGGTTCTGGAGGGTCTGGGAGCAGGGGGTCAGAAGAAGATTCGCTAATTCACAAATCCCTTTTGTAGTGATAGAGTTTCTTTTTGCATTCGTTACTTAAAAAAAAAAAAAAGCACTACAAGTTTTAAAAATAAAGAAATAGGGCCACTGAGAGGACGCCAAATGTTTTTGAGATGAGTGTCCATGACATTCATAACGACTCAACATAGTTGAAGGCTGGGGGTCATGCCTAGGCCGCTTTTGGCCCTGGAATAGCCAACTCCCTGGAACGGGACCCTCGGCCCCGTCGCGAGCCGTTAGTTCCCTTCCGTGGCTGCTGCGTGGCTGAGGGCACTGCTCTTGCCCTGGCCTCCCAGGCCTCCACCTCTGACCCCTTCCCTCATCTTGCTGACTCTTGTCTGCCTGTGCAAGGTGGCCTGGAACTCAGGGGGCCGTTTTCCTACTCAAAATCCTCCTCTACAACCCCTATCCCCTGTCGCCTGCTCCAAACTCGTGGACATGGCCTTGGAGGTCCTCTAGCTGGTCTGACCATACTCCATCCGTCCAACCTGGTATGTCCTGATCTTTCGAAACAGGCCGGCTCAAGCCAGCCTCAGGGGTATCCTGGGCATCCCGCTCCTGCCGTTTGGCACTCAGCTATGGTTCCAGGCCACCTGCGTCGAAACGTCACTCTGCCACTGGCAGTTCTGGTGTCCAAACCGGGCAGGCGCCCTCCCCTTTCTGGTCCCCAGCCTCCCCAGCGGGACACAGGGGTGACACCACCACGGGCACCACTGGCAGGAAGGCGAAGGGGCCTGGAGTACGCCGGCTCTGGGACAACCCCACACTGTATTTCTCCTTCCTCGTGCCCCTCCCTTCTCCTTCCAACGACTCTGGGTTTAAATCTGTGCTAACTCCGTGGGGGGATCACAGGACAGGGCCCTCCCCTGAGGAGTGAGTGGCTCAGTTCAGGGCCGCCTGACACCGCAGCACAGGACGAAGTCAGGGACACTGGGGCTCAGGCTCTGGGCTCCGCGGGGAATTGGTGGGGAGAGGTGGTCGGCTAAAGCCCTGGGGCTGTGAGGGGAGGTGTTACGCACAGTGGACACACAGTAGGTAAATCGAGGACACGAGCAACAAGGAAAGGTGCAGGAGGAGAGAGACAGACGCCCATCAGAAGGCACCGAGCTGCCTGAGGAGTGCGCCGATGCGAAACTCAAGCCCGCGATGAAAAGTAGTCCATCTCTCCAAAGCAGAGTGTGTGTTAGTGACACACTGTCTACCAGTCGCTCTGGCGTAACCACAGCTCGAAGGCTTGTGTAAACTGTACAAAATGTCAGGTACGCCGGCCAAAGGTCACCCGATCCTTGAACATGTCCCTGATGTAACTACTGAGAGCGCACGGACCGCCCTGCCTTTCTGGCTCAAGTCCTCCTGCTGATGTTCCTTCAGGACGTCTGCATCATTGCCTTTGATGTGACCCCTAGATCCTTAGATGGCAATGACCGCAAAAGGATTTCACCCTTTTGTTTTCCCTTTTGCATTCTTGCTTTGCCATTTGGTGTGAAGAATGTCTGCTCACAGCTTGCTTCTTTGAAAAGGATTTGAATGATTAGAGAGAAGATGGTAAAACTCCCCAAATGATGCAATGATGTGTCCTGTCCAGATGTGTCTTCATGTGTCCTGCCCAGGATTCCAATCTCCACTCCATGCCCCCAGTATTCGATAGAGTTGGGGAGATAAAGCTTGGCTCTACCCAATGAGAACAAGCTACAGCCTTTCCTGTAACTGTACAGCTCACTCCGAAGTTAAAAGAATTCCCATAAAGATTAAAAAACAAACTCCACGCAAGCAGCAGTCAGCTTGCGGAGGCTCAGCCATTTGTTTCGTAACTGGACCAAACTCGAAAGCTCTCGTTTTCGCCTCTAACAAGATGTATTCCATCAGAACTTTCTACATAAATCACAGCTTGTGATAGACCTTTTGTTTCAGCCTCAAGAAACTGTTAGGCCTGAGTAACTCCAGGAAAAGGGCTAATCTTCCAAGACGATAAGTCTTCTCTTTCTACCGTAATGTGAAATGTATCACATCACTTCAAATGTTTCTTCAGACTCATCCTTTATTAATGATGCCTTTGGTTTTGACCATTCGGAATGTTGCACATATATCAAAAAACTAAAGGGCTTAATAGGTCAGGGAGGCAGCCTTGTCCCTTCCTGGAACCCAGCCAGGCTGCCAGGGTGACCCTGGCAGCCAGCCAGAGGATACTGCCTGGGGCCAAAGAGAGAATTCCAGATTTTGAAAGATGATCCTTGAGAGGCTCCGAAAGGGGTTCCAGATCTGCATCCCCATCTACACCTTGAACCTTTAGTCTTTGGAGCC
The DNA here is from genome assembly GCF_005190385.1 of Monodon monoceros. Lineage (NCBI taxonomy): Eukaryota > Metazoa > Chordata > Mammalia > Artiodactyla > Monodontidae > Monodon > Monodon monoceros. Next base: position 76,306,573 of record NW_021703781.1, read on the forward strand.
TCTTCCCTGGAACTTTCCATATATTGTCGTTTCTCCTGAAATCCCATGTGACATTTGAGATTTTTCTGTTTCCCTCTGTTCTCTTGGTGCTCAACTTTCAGGCTCTGAGCTCAAGAACTTGGGACAGTAGCAAACAAACCCTTATACGTTAGAGAAGATTAATTAATAAAATAATGAGAGTAAGTAAAATATCTTTTACAATGGAGAAGGCTGAGTAAGATGAATGCACTTTTACAATAATGACTATTAAAAAGCTAAACTTTAGTTACCTAACGAACATCCTAAATGCATGTGATCTTTGAAAAAAATGAATGAAAGTTTATCCAGGAGGGGGGCAAATGTTATCGAGAAAAAATCATCAATCCCATAGGTTTCTATAGGAAGAAAAACACCCTAAATCTGTGAAGCCATCAGAGAGAAACAGGAAAAGCTTATGTATTTGGCACATTTTTGATGCATGTAAGTTATGATATTTTCTAATGAGAAAAATGGGAAGCTTTTAATTGCGTGGAGACATAAGAAATTTTCTTTTGGTTTTATGTAGTAATTCAGTCCCACTGAGCTGCCAGCAGTCACAGTGACGCTATTACGATATAATCATCAATTATCAACAACCAAAGAAACCTAACTGTTGGCTACCTGTACATTTAAGGTGGCCATCGTCCGAATTGGGACACCTTTGACAGTGAAAAGGGACACAGTTAGTAAACGTGACCTGACAACAGACACAGACCAGGCTGTACCAGGCAAACCTGGACACACAGACGCCCTAACAACATCAGCCACCTAACTCCACATTTACCCACCGAGGTAGGTATTATCGTCCCCATCTTACACCCAGGAAAACACAGGCTCCTGCAAGGTCACCTGGCTAGTAAATAGAAGAGCTGGGCTTAGAACTGACCCCAAAGCATGGGCTCTTCTGGGCAGACTCACTGTGGTATCTCGGTGCTTTGGGTCTGTTAGAAGGGCCAAGGCAGAACGGACGAGAAAATGCTCAGGCTCTGTGAAAGGGTCCAGGAATGGGTTCTGTGGGCAGTGGGGCATGAAGGCCACCAGGCAGTCGGGCTGCCTCGGTGGAGCCCTGGCCCATTCACCCCACTGCACTGGACCTGTGTCTGCTTTGCTTTCCTCTGTTCAAACAATACCCTCATGTGACACGCGACTGCACACAAAAGCCAACCTTAGGAACAAACCCTGCAAAGGGAGAATGTACCGCTCAATCCCGTTTTTCACGTGTCATTAGGATGAGCGTGGCAGCTGCCAGGTGAGGATCTGTAGAGATGTTTGGGGGTTATGAACGACAGCGAGTAGTTTAGATATCTGCGATAACACTGACATCAATGCTTCCCCATCAACTGCACGCTTGTTCCGTGCCAGCCCTCGTGCCAGATGCTCTATAGACATCATATTCAATCCTGCCAGTCCTGCAGGAAATGTTACCCCAAATACACAGGTGAGGAAAATGAGATGCAGAGGTTTCAGGCAGTCAGTAACGGGGCCCAGATGTGGTAGCTGGTATGGAAACCCCAGAACCCATGCACTTTCCTCCACAACTGTGCAACCCGCATGGCTCAGCCTCTCTGGCGTTGCCCTTGAATGAAAAAGTACAAAACCAAAAGCCAACCCATGGCCTCAAGCCTTCCAAAAGATTTTTAACTTAAATGCCATGTTGTGATGACCTTGTACCTTTGAGCTCAGGACCTGTGTGCCTTGTCCTCTGTGCGCTGCGTGGCCACCCTGATGATTCCTTTGAGAAGCTGCTCAGAGGGAACCGTCACCACGGCAGCCACAGGACTGTGGCGCCCATGCCATTCCTCCCCGGGGCACGCTGGAAGCCTTCGTTAATCTGGATGTATACTCATCTCTTTAGCTCTGTGAAGCATGGATACCAATGGTCTTTTTTTTTTTCTTTCTTTTTCTTAAGATTGGCAGAGCTATAAAACGTCCATGTTTTACAGAGAAAAGGAATGTCCATAAATCCAATTGTAAGTGTTACAATACTATATATATATATATATATATATATATATATTTTTTTTTTTTTTTTTGCAGTACGCGGGCCCCTCACTGTTATGGCCTCTCCTGTTGCGGAGCACAGGCTCCGGATGCATGGGCTCAGCGGACACGGCTCACAGGCCCAGCCGCTCCGCGGCATGTGCGATCTTCCCGGACCAGGGCACAAACCCGTGTCCCCTGCATCGGCAGGCGGACTCTCAACCACTGCACCACCAGGGAAGCCCGATACTATATTTTAACAACTCAGAGGGGTCTGGTGAAAATCCTTTCGGCTGTGTGGCCTTAGTCAAATATAGTCGCTTATGACAGAAAAAGACAAACCATCATTGTCTAGAAATCATCTTTTCTCATGTACCTTTGGGTTCTGTGAGACGATGAGTAAATTTTGGTGATGTCAGTTCAACTGTCAATTTAACAGGTTTGCTACTTTAATAAACTCCACCTATTAAAAAACATTTTTTGATAGACTCTTTTTTCTTTGCTATTACCAGACAACTCTGGGTAATTGAAAAGTTTTTGTCAGTTGGTAGGGGAAATAGGAAATAGGTGTTTTGCTTTGAATTAGATAATCAATTGGCATTGACCTGGATCACATTTGTCAAAACTAGGCCACTGGGAATTGGAAATAAGGTGAACAATGGAGACACAGGAGCTGGATAAATCTGGAATTCACCACAGTAATAAACAGCATGCTACCAGTGGGATGTGTCCGAACCTTGAAAGAGACCACGCCTGTGCTCCGGGCGTTAATGGGTCTCCTTTGGGAGACACTCACAGAGTCAGTCAACTACTAGGGATCTTCCATCCTTCAGAGGAAACAGACTGTGTCTCTGTACGGCTAGCTGAAACATGCCTGGAGTTCATGAACTCTAAAGAACTGGGTTGTTTTTGAGACTGTATCTGCAGTAGTAAATATTTATTGAGGACTTGCTAGTTCCAAGCACTTTACAACACTCTCTGAAGGTAAGTGAGATGCTAATGTCCTCGTCCAGCTAAGGAAACAGTGGCTGGGTGGCATAAATCACCCCTCCAAGATCTCGCCCTGAATGAGGGCACTGGGCCATGTTCATTACACCTGGACGGGACTGCCCGATAAAATGCAGGACACCCAGTTAAGTATGACTTTCAGACAAACTATGAATCTTTTTTTTTTTTTTAGCATAAGTATGTCTCATGCAATATTTGAGACCTATTTATATAAAAGATTATTCTTTATCTGAAGTTCAAGTTTAAGTGGGTGTCCACATTTGTATTTGTTAAACCTGGCAGCCCTTAGCATCTTCCCTCCCTCCATGAGGCTAAGGACGGGTCCAAAGTTATGAATGCTTCACTTATTAAACAACTGGCTTTGAAAGCCTTGCCCAACCCGAGCAGACGAACGACTGTCACGTGTTAGGGAGCCGCTCCTTCCCAGGGGCAAGCGTGGCAGCATCCACTCCTGAGAGCATCCTGAGGCTCTTGCCCTGGGGCACCTGCTGGTTCGTGGGTGAGAGGTCCTGTGATCAGTGCCTCCAGGCAGGGAAAGCAGCAGCTCTCATCAAGCAACTCCAGCAGGCCACTGAGGCCCAGAGCCTTCGGCAACACGTTCTGATCCCACCCCTTTATGCAATGAAACACAGGCCGTCCACGTCACTGGAGCATGGGCTCACACAGCCCTGTGGAAAGCAATCTGGCAAAACACATCCAGAACCTTTCTGGCCCAAGCCCCACCGTACAACCTGTGACTCTGTCTCGAGGGAACAGCGTGCTGGCCTCCAGCGTGTGTGTAACAACAGTGCTCATCCCAGTTTAGCTTATATTATAAAAATTACACATAGCTAGATGCCTAGTAACAGAAGAATGGCTTAAAGAGATGGCAGACGCACTCCATGGACTAGTCCTCAGGCATTAAAGAATACGGTTTGAAGGATTATGCAGCAACACACATATGGTATATTTAGAAAAGAAGAAGGATGCAAGTCATGTTGACATTATGATGTAATATACACACATATAAACGTTCTGAAGGGGACATATAAAATAACAATTATTATGCTTGAGTTATTGGATTATGGGTGATTCTAATATGTGCCAGTTTCCGCTCTTTTTTATAATGTTAAAACATGTGGACAAGGTTAAAATACCTAAAATAAACTCTTCGCCATCTGTCTTTTCTCTTTCACTTAAGGAAAACGAATTCGGCCGGCGAGCTGCTGCTCATCATTCACGGGCAACGCAGAGGGGAGACAGAGAGGGGCCGCCATCTGTCATGGGGCAGCAGGAGGCCGGTGTGAAATGCAAAGGCCTGGAATCGAATCTCCCCTTTGCCTGGAAGACTAGATGGTCTTCATCCTCCCTAAAGGGCAAACGGGCTGAGCAGCATCTTTTCTCTCCTTGATGCCGATGTTGACCTCTGAATCACTGAACGTACAAGAGACCCTCAGAATCAGAAAGGCAGACCGGGTCTCAAGAGGTCATCTCATCCTGGGCCACCCAGTGGGCAGCCACTGTCCATCAGAAGCCCCCTCTCCAGAGGGCTGTCTCCCGAGGTCCTCAGAGGCTGAGTTTAGCCTCTTTTGAGCTGTGATGCTGGCTGCCTGGCACATGCCAACATATGTATTACATGAAATCATGTTATTCTCTAAACAAGGTAGGGGGTGGGCAACACTCAGTCATAGGGACAGCTCATCGGCTCCTAGCCTCTGGGGTTACTGACTGCGTATTCCGGCCTTCTGCATAAAGCTTTTGGTTGCAGACAGGATGATGCCAGGTAGAAAAATTTCGTCAGCACACCGTTCTCCCTCCTAAAAAGGCATCGTGTCCAAGGCATTTTGCCTCTGAGGTCTTACATGAAATTGAACTGGCAGGTTTCTAAGGCGTGGCTCTACTCCCAGCTGTGTGTCCTTGGGCTAATCCCTTAGCCTCACTGTGAGTCAGTTTCCTCATCTGAAAATGAGCTGCTTAATCCCGTTTGTTGGAGGAAGAGCTGAGCACAGCCCTGACTCATAGTAAGTGCTCAGCAACACAGGCTTACGACGTCTCTTCTTACAAAGAGCTGTGCGCGGGTCCCAGCAGCCACAGAATAGGCTGGTGTCTGACCAACCCACCGACACGGTGGATGCTTCAGTGGGTCTGACCAGCATCTAAAGCTTCCATTCTGACCCTGCATTTCTGGGTGTTTTCTAACCATAAAGAAGCTAGGAATTGAGGTAGGGACTTCAATTTTCAGGAAGGGTCAGTGATAGCAGAGATTGCTGATAATCTGTAATTTCACACTTTCATAGTGTGAGAAGCTATAAAGCATGCAGCCTTCCTGTCTGCGTGCACTCACTCTCCCATCCCAAGTTGCTTTGTGACTCTCCTTAGAGACCTGAGCCTTTACTCAATACACACTCCGATTTCTTGGGAAATTAGACTTGCAATAAGAAATTTTCCATCGTTTCACACAGAGCCAAGGAAGAAAAGCCTTTGTCAGCTGATCCATCATACTTACTAATTGTTCCTCCATTCCCCAGAGATTCAGAAAGCGCAGCTCTGGCACACCTCCCGCAAATGCTTTACTCAAATATAAAAACATTCTTCATTTTGCCTCTCCCAGTTTTTCTATCAATTTACCATTTATAAGTTTTCACAAGTCCTTCCATTTAGATCGGACACAATCTGGGGGGAGGTAGTTTGCCTATAATGCGCACAATTCCGAACAACCTTGTACAATGTAATCTAGTAATTCTTGCTTCCTTAATAAGTCTAAAGTATAACGCTCCGACATAGATTCAAACTTGATTTCAAGGAAGACTTTCTCACATTTCCACTCCTGCCTGTCATACTCTTCCGTTCTTGCAGATCAGCTGAGGTTATATCAGCACCGGGAATGTGAATACTACTTGGGAATGGGTGTTATTTCTCCATGGAAATCATTCTGTGGTCTGTCTTTGCCATACATACCACATGCAGTAAAATGGAGAACAGCTTTCCACTTTAAACGTCCTTGAATGTCTGAGCTGAGACTCTATTAGGTACGTATATACAATTTTTAAAAGGCCACGACTCAAATCTGAGAGAGGACGGTACAAGCAAGCAGTGCTGGGAGAACTCCCTTGGCTGCACCACAAGCGTGCACCCAGCACCGCGGGAAAAGCGGCCACGGGTTCCCTCCTCACAGTGTAGGAGCGAGCGGACTGCAGAGCTACGCACACACGCGGGCCGCGGCCTTAAAGGAAACACCCCATGGCCTCTGGTCAAAATGGCTAAGCCTTGGCGCGAGCACCAAAGGCTGGTGGGAGAGGAGAGCCGTGCGTGGGGTGAATGTGGCTGCTCTGGGTGTCATGGTAACAACTAGGGTGCCTGGGCCCTTGCATACGAGGCCCAGAGCCGACAGTGGTACCACCGATTCCTCCTAGAGCCCTCATAGCATCCCGTGGGGAGATGCTCAGCTCTGCAGACCACAAACCACTCCTCAGGGAGGCTGGCTGACAGTCTGGGGCCAGATGTGAACCCAGCACTGTGCCCTCAGAGGGGAACTCACGACCCCACCCCAGCTAAGGCTGTGGGCTCTGGATATCCGGGGTCCTGGGGGGCTAGGGAGGGCACGAGGGCAGGCAGCTTCTGGTTGGGCCTCTGGGTGACCCCAGTGTCACGGTCCCCAGCTGATGCCACACACAGAGAGGTCTGATACGAGGCCGATGAGGGCAGCCCCGTCAGAGGGCCTGACTCGAGCCTCCCTCTTTGCTTCTTCCCCATCTCCCTGGGGCTGGGGTCACCCCACGTTCAGATCCCCCCATTCTGTCACAGCCCCTTGCAGCTCCCAGCTGGGGCTGTGACAGAGGAGAACCCCAGGAAAGAGAAAAGCTCTGGTGGACACGTCTCCCACCTCCAGGCACCTCCTTGCACGGGGCCTCCTTCTTGCCTTTCTGGACCTGGGAGCCCGCGGTTTCTAGGGACCCAGCCCTATTCCCTGAGGCCCTTCTGGAGAGCAGACCCCACAGACTACCCCATAATACATGGCACTCCAAGGCAAGGCCTGAGAACTGGCCCGGGCAGGAGAGGGAGCAACAGGAGTCAGGAGGATGGAAGGCGTGTCTTCCAGCTCTTAGGAAGGTTCTAGAATGGGGTGCCTGACGCGGTCACCAGGGAAAATCCCAGGGGCATCTTCTCACACCACAGTCTCTAGCCCATCACCTTGGCCAGATTTCAACACATCACCCCCAGAGCTCCTCTGCTTCCTGACTTCCCTGAACCACCTCGGCTCTAGACGGCCACGGCACCATCATCGTGATGTCTTCTATGCTGTGCGTCTAATGTGAAAGTGGTTAGGGAGGGTCACGGGGGAGGGGGCTGGCCAGCCCAGCTGGGGGAGGGGAGCTGCCGGAGGTGTTCTGTAGCCCCTGGCCAGCTGGCCCTTGGAGGATCCCAGGCAGGCTGCTGCAGCAGGAGAGAGGCAGCAATCACGACGGGAGACTGGGCATCAGGGAAGCTTCACCTCCAAGCCACACCCAGCCAGCCTCCCTCTCCACACAGATACAGATGACTTTTGTTTCAGGCACCTCCCGCCACCTGTGACTCAGGTTGGGGCGCAAGAAGCAGCTCTTAGGTCTTCTGCCCATTTTTGGATTGGGTTGTTTGTCTTTTTGATATTGAGCTGCATGAGCTGCCTGTAAATTTTGGAGATTAATCCTTTGTCAGTTGCTTCATCTGCAAATATTTTCTCCCATTCTGAGGGTTCTCTTTTGGTCTTGTTTATGGTTTCCTTTGCTGTGCAAAAGATTTGAAGTTTCATTAGGTCCCATTTATTTTTGTTTTTATTTCCATTACTCTAGGAGGTGGGTCAAAAAGGATCTTGCTGTGATTTATGTCATAGAGTGTTATGCTTATGTTTTCCTCTAAGAGACTGATAGTTTCTGGCCTTACATTTAGGTCTTTAATCCATTTTGAGCTTATTTTTGTGTATGGTGTTAGGGAGTGATCTAATCTCATACTTTTACATGTACCTGTCCAGTTTTCCCAGCACCACTTATTGAAGAGGCTGTCCTTTCTCCACTGTACATTTCTGCCTCCTTTATCAAATCTAAGGTGACCATATGTGCGTGGGTTTATCTCTGAGCTTTCTATCCTGTTCCATTGATCTATCTTTCTGTTTTTGTGCCAGTACCATACTGTCTTGATTACTGTAGCTTTGTAGTATAGTCTGAAGTCAGGGAGCCTGATTCCTCCAGCTCCATTTTTCGTTCTCAAGATTGCTTTGGCTATTCGGGGTCTTTTGTGTTTCCATACAAATTGTGAAATCATTAATCATTAGAGAAATGCAAGTCAAAACTACAATGAGATATCATCTCACACCAGTCAGAATGGCCATCATCAAAAAATCTACAAACAATAAATGCTGGAGAGGGTGTGGAGAAAAGGGAACACTCGTGCACTGCTGGTGGGAATGTGAATTGGTACAGCCACTATGGAGAACAGTATGGAGGTTCCTTAAAAAACTACAGATAGAACAACCATATTACCCAACAATCCCACTACTGGGCATATACCCTGAGAAAACCATAATTCAAAAAGAGTCATGTACCAAAATGTTCATTGCAGCTCTATTTACAATAGCCAGGAGATGGAAACAACCTAAGTGTCCATTATCGGATGAATGGATAAAGAAGATGTGGCACATATATACAATGGAATATTACTCAGCCATAAAAGGAAACGAAATTGAGCTATTTGTAATGAGGTGGATGGACCTAGAGTCTGTCATACAGAGTGAAGTAAGTCAGAAAGAGAAAGACAAATACCGTATGCTAACATATATATATGGAATTTAAGGGAAAAAAATGTCATGAAGAACCTAGGGATAAGACAGGAATAAAGACACAGACCTACTAGAGAATGGACTTGAGGATATGGGGAAGGGGAAGGAGAAGCTATGACAAAGCGAGAGAGTGGCATGGACATATATACACTACCAAATGTAAAATAGATAGCTAGTGGGGAGAAGCCGCAGAGCACAGGGAGATCAGCTCCGTGCTTTGTGACCACCTAGAGGGTTGGGATAGGGAGGGTGGGAGGGAGGGAGATGCAAGAACGAAGAGATATGGGAACATATGTGTATGTATAACTGATTCACTTTGTTATAAAGCAGAAACTAACACACCATTGTAAAGCAATTATACTCCAATAAAGATGTAAAAAAAAAAAAAAAAAGCAGCTCTTTAGAAAGGAAGCGCCCCAAGGGGAGGGAGGGGACATCTGATTCCACTCTGCCAACTGCTTTCAGGAGATGCTATCCTGGTCAGGAGGATGCTTCTCTGGGGATAAAGAAAGTTCCTAGCTTGGCCCAAGACCCCTGAAAAGGGAGGATGAGAGCTGGTTGCATTTGTTAAAGCACGATTTACAAGTTATATGTCGCATTCTGAGGTTACAAAGCAAGGAGGCGGAGGTGAAATGATGAGAAAGGAACTATTTAAAAATATGTCACACACTCAGGGAACATGATCTGGCATCACAGAGTTTCAAAGCTGACTGATCTCTGCACAGTTTTCTAGTTAATTGTCCTAATTTTATAGGTGAGGAAACAAGTCCAGAGAGGTAAAGAAACATGTTCAAGATCACACAGCAACAGGGCGTAAGGTCAGGACAAGAACACGCCTGATCCTCCTATTATCTTGCCTGATTATTTAGTTGGCTTTTACTTTTCAGCCGGGAGCCAGGCTTCTCCAAATAATTGGGAGGAGACCTGCAGGTTTCACACACGGGGTAGGGAAGCAAGCACGTATTCAGGGTGCAAAATGATGGTGGGGGAGCTCCCTTCTCAAAGCAGGCTGGTCTTATCTGCCAGTCTGATAACCAGCTGGGATTTCGGTACATTTTCAGCTTTTGCCACCGAAAGGATCAAAAGTCTTCCTACAAACCCCAGTTCATGGAAGTGAGGCTGGGAACCGTGCTCCTCTCTGAGCTTTCTGGAATTGCAGCTGGGAATTCCCGGGGTCCCAGAGCGACCGTTCCAACAACCTTACAACAGGATGTAAGAGTCCACTGCCCAGTAACTCTAGCCTACCTCCCACATGGAACGAAGTTGGAGCTTTTCATAACTTTAACAGAAACAGGGATGTGGAGTGAAGTTCTCTCTGAAACCTGAAATGGGCAGCTGGGGTTCAGTCTGAGCACCCTTGGAGGCCAGCAGGGATGCGCATCTCGTGGAGGATCCGCTGCAGACCTGGGCACCTGGCACAGATAGTCCCTGCAAGCCAGAATCATGCTCTGTGTACATGTGGCAGAGATGCATTAGAGATGACGGCTGGCCGTCGGAACGAAGAGCTCCATGTGATTCCCGTGGGTCCCATGCTGTTACTCAGCCCCTGGATGTCTGCCTGACCACATCTCTCTAGGACGGAATCAAGACGACGTGGGGAGGATGGATGGATGAATCCAGGGACACGAGCAGGAGCGAAAGGAGGACAAAGGTGTACGTGGATGTGACTGGTGAGCGCTCTGCTTGCCTGGTGGGAGCTTCTGTGTGGAGAGGAAGACACTGCCCTGCAGCCATCCTGCCTGCTGACCAAATGGGTGGAGAGTCTGAGGGTCCCTCAAGCAGACTGCCATACACTACATGGTGGAATCTGGAGGACCTCAGTTTGAATTCCAGCTCTGCTCCCCACTTACTGAGTGACGATGGGCAAGACTTAGTTTCTGCATCTGCAAAACGGGATTAATAATTCCCCCCGCCCAAGTTTGCTGTGAAGGTAAAATGAGAAAAAAACATGTAGGGTGCTTGGCATATAGTAAGTGCTCAGTAAATGAAAACAGTAGCCAACACTGATTGAAGGATTACTCTGCTCCTGATACTTTCGCCAGGTGCCAGGACACAGAGATAACAAAGACTGACTTGGTTTGTGCCTCTAGAACTGATGGTCTAAAGAACTAGGGCTGGCTTTCAAACTGTGCTAAATTCTTGGGTAGAAATATGAACACATCCTTTACTGGCTGAGGTGAACGAATTCCTGTTTTCTGCTCTCTTTGATGATATTTTTATAAAGCTAAATGTTTCCTACCATCATCTTTGTCATCACCATCACCTTCACCACCATCTTCACCATCACCTTCACCAT
>NW_021703781.1:76317675-76379377 GCF_005190385.1 Monodon monoceros
GTCATCACCATCACCTTCACCACCATCTTCACCATCACCTTCACCATCACCATCACCTTCACCATCACCACCATCACCTTCACCACCATCTTCACCATCACCACCATCACCACCATCACCTTCACCACCATCTTCACCATCATCTTCATCACCACCATCTTCACCAGCGCCATCACCACCATTACGATTAGCTTCATGATCATCTTTAAGCACATTATTAAGCATGTACTACATACCAGGACCTTGGCTTAGCCCTTTGCACGGATTATCTCATTGACTTCCAAGTAAAGCACGCTTTGTAAGCAGCACCCTTACTGGGCCAGCAGCCTGTGTACCACCTGGGAGCTTGTCAGAAACACAAAATCTCAGGTCCCACCCCAGTCCTACTGATTCAGAATCTGCATTTTAACAATACCCCTAGTAATGTGCAGGCAAGTTCAAGTTTGAGAAGTGCTGGTTCTTAGTGGCAATTATCTCTTGGTAAAAAGAGACTGGTTTGGAGAGAGTCTCCCATCATCCCTTCAGGCCCTTTCACTCTTCCTTCCCAGGGACCCCACTGACCAATCCCACTGACAACCTCACAAAGCTAAGGAAACAAAGGGGCACAACAACAAAAATCACAATACTTTTACGAGGCTGAAAGAGAGCTGGAAGCAGGGAGGAGGGAGAGAAGGAAGAGTCCTGGACAGAGTGCTGGCAGCCCTGCAGAGCACCGCCGTCACACTTCTCTAAGGCCTGAGGGCCCTGGGGGAGGCGTGGGAGGGCGCCTTCCTGTGATGACACCCCTGAGTGAGGGCCTATGGTCTGGGAAGGGAGGAGCTTCCACAAGCCAGGAGAGGAAAAGAGGGTTGAGGACCACCCCAGACTCTCCCAGCCCCCCCCCCTTAAAAGGCAGACGGAAGATGGACGATTTGGGGCAGCCTGTCAATGGACAACTTGGGACCCCTGCTTGCCCCAACTCTGCCCAGGTCCTGTTGGCAAAGGCAAATGAATGCTGACTGAAAGTTTACGAAGTCCTAAGAATGCCCCAATATGCTGCCAGCAAACAATTAGCATGAATGAAAGCCTGACACTTACAACGTGAGAATTTTCGCTCCATTAAATATGCAACCTAAGAGTTTTCCTCCATTCAACTTCTATTAAATACAAGATTCCAAGAGATCATTTCATTCAAGCCCAAGAACCAGGCAGCTGAAGGAACAGAAGCAAAACAGATTTCCGAAAAGTAACTTCAAATGGATGATGTTGGGCTCAGATAGAAGGATTTAATTTTTATAAAACCCTAAGATGGTTTAGTCATATTTTTTAAACACATGTTTTTTAGAAATACTTAAATAGAAAACATCCTCTTCTTGAGTCTATTTCATACTAGAATGAAACCAGATAATTAGAAATCATGTTTCTGGTAGGGTATTTTTAAACTCTAGAAATGCGGGACAATTTCATACTAAATTAAATACCTAGTTACACAAATTTGTCCTTCCGCATGGTGCTTTCAAGTTGGGATTATCAGGAGGAAGGGTGGGCTTCAAATTCATTTTTTCTGCCCATAAATCACAATCTACAGTAAAGACAGGCCAGCCTGCCTATCCATGCATGGCTCTTCTGTTGCATCCAAATGTCCTCTGTTCTTTAAATGAAAAAGGCTGTCTTCTTTGCAAATATGTAATAAATCTATTTGTAAGCCCAGTGATTATGCAGAGTGGGATTTACATAGAATATTTTTTAAGATCAAAAATCTTATTGGCAGTGCATACAAGGGTTGCTAGAGACCATTCAAAACCAACGCAAGAAGAAGGAAAAAGTCCAGTACCTTTCTGTGATTCCCGTTTGCCCAGGAAAAAAAAAGAAAAAAAATCCTGGGATAACCATATTCATGAAACACAGAGCGCAGGGGGCTCCTTATTCAAGTGACCACCCATATGGATGCCTTCTGAGTATCCCCCAGCCCTGGAGGCAGGCAGGGACCGGCGATGGACAGAGAAGGATGGTGAGAGGCAAATACTCTTAATTGACCTGTAGGCTCTTAATTTTCCTTTTGAGAAAAAGTCTCTGTAGAAACCAAATCCGAGTCTTGTTTGGTTCCCGTAGCTGCTCGGCTGAGCAGGTGCTGTCTCTTCTCAACAGGCTGAAGGATAAATTGTGTTAGGTGTATTAAAACTTTTATTGTAATGACTTTATAAGTAATAGTTTTTCAATTTTTTTAGAATTATAAAAGCTACATATATTAAATAGAGGAATGTATAAAGCAGACCATTTCAAGTTCCCAATAATACAACCTGGAGAAGACTAATTAGCATTTTATAGATGTTTTCCATTTATTTTCCCCATATATATGCACTCTGTCTCTCTCTCGCTCCAGCCCCTCCCCAACCTTCTACTCACCCTCTCTTCTGCCACTGGCAAGGCTCACATTTTCCTTGGGAACCTCACCCCTTCTCATGCTCATGCCTGAGGTGCAGGTGGAGATTTGTTTTCTATTCTAGTAAATGCACCAAGACAAGATTCCTTTTTCTTTTTTTAATATCTTTATTGGAGTATAATTGCTTTACAATGGTGTGTTAGTTTCTGCTTTATAACAAAGTGAATCAGTTATATATATACATATGTCCCCATATCCCTTCCCTCTTGCATCTCCCTCCACCCATCCTTATCCCACCCCTCTAGGTGGTCACAAAGCACTGAGTTGATCTCCCTGGGCTATGCGGCTGCTTCCCACTAGCTATCTATTTTACGTTTGGCAGTGTATATATGTCCATACCACTCTCTCACTTTGTCCCAGCTTACCCTTCCCCCTCCCCGTGTCCTCAAATCCATTCTCTAGTAGGTCTCTGCCTTTATTTCTGCCTTGTCCCTAGGTTCTTCATGACCATTTTTTTTTTGATTCCACATATATGTATTAGCATATGGTATTTGTTTTTCTCTTTCTGACTTACTTCACTCTGTATGACAGACTCTAGGTCCACCCACCTCACTACAAATAACTTAATTCCGTTTCTTTTTATGGCTGAGTAGTATTCCATTGTATATATGTGCCACATCTTCTTTATCCATTCATCTGTTGATGGACACTTAGGTTGCTGCCAGGTCCTGGCTATTGTAAATAAAGCTGCAATGAACATTTTGGTACATGACTCTTTTTGAATTATAGTTTTCTCAGGGTATATGCCCAGTAGTGGGATTGCTGGGTCGTATGGTAGTTCTATTTTTAGTTTTTTAAGGACCTCCATACTGTTCTCCATAGTGGCTGTATCAATTTACATTCCCACCAACAGTGCAGGAGGGTTCCCTTTTCTCCACACCCTCTCCAGCATTTATTCTTTGTAGATTTTTTGATGATGGCAATTCTGACCGGTGTGAAGTGATACCTCATTGTAGTTTTCATGTGCATTTCTCTAATGATTAGTGATGTTGAGCATCCGTTCATGTGTTTGTTGGCAGTCTGTATACCTTCTTTGGAGAAATGTCTATTTAGGTCTTCTGCCCATTTTTGGATTGGGCTGTTTGTTTTTTTGATATTGAGCTACATGAGCTTCTTGTAAATTTTGGAGATTAATCCTTTGTCAGTTGCTTAATTTGCAAATATTTTCTCCCATTCTGAGGGTTTTCTTTTGGTCTTGTTTATGGTTTCCTTTGCTGTGCAAAAACTTTTAAGTTTCATTAGGTCCCATTTGTTTATTTTTGTTTTTATTTCCATTTCTCTAGGAGGTGGGTCAAAAAGGATCTTGCTGTGATTTATGTCATAGAGTGTTCCCCCTATGGTTTCCTCTAAGAGTTTGATGGTGTCTGGCCTTACATTTAGGTCTTTAATCCATTTTGAGTTTATTTTTGTGTATGGTGTTAGGGAGCGGTGTAATTTCATTCTTTTACATGTAGCTGTCCAGTTTTCACAGCAACACTTATTGAAGAGGCTGTCTTTTCTCCACTGTATATTCTTGCCTCCTTTATCAAAGATAAGGTGACCATATGTGCATGGGTTTATCTCTGGGCTTTCTATCCTGTTCCATTGATCTATATTTCTGTTTTGGTGCCAGTACCATACTGTCTTAATTACTGTAGCTTTGTAGTATAGTTTGAAGTCAGGGAACCTGATTCTTCCAGCTCTGTTTTTTGTTCTCAAGATTGCTTTGGCTATTCAATGTCTTTTGTGTTTCCATACAAATTATGAATTTTTTGTTCTAGTTCTGTGAAAAATGCCAGTGGTAGTTTGATAGGGATTGCATTGAATCTGTAGATTGCTTTGGGTAGTAGAGTCATTTTAACAATGTGGATTCTTCCAATCCAAGAACATGGTATATCTCTCCATCTATTTGTATCATCTTAATTTCTTTCATCAATCTCTTATAATTTTCTGCATACAGGTCTTTTGTCTCTTCAGGTCGGTTTAGTCCTAAATATTTTAGTCTTTTTGTTGCAATGGTAAAAGTGAATGTTTTCTTAATTTCACTTTCAGATTTTTCATCATCAGTGTATAGGAATGCAAGAGATTTCTGTGCATTAATTCTGTATCCTGCTACTTTACCTAATTCATCGATTAGCTCTAGTAGTTTTCTGGTAGCATCTTTAGGATTCTCTATGTACAGTATCATGTCATCTGCAAACAGTGACAGCTTTACTTCTTTTCCGATGTGGATACCTTTCATTTCTTTTTCTTCTCTGATTGCTGTGGCTAAAACTTCCAAAACTATGTTGAATAAGAGTGGTGAAAGTGGGCAACCTTGTCTCGTTCCTGATCTTAGTGGAAATGGTTTCAGTTTTTCACCATTGAGGACGATGTTGGCTGTGGGTTTGTCACATATGGCATTTATTATGTTGAGGAAAGTTCCCTTTATGGCTACTTGCTGCAAGGTTTTTATCATAAATGGGTGTTGAATTTTGTCGAAAGCTTTCTCTGCATCTATTGAGATGATCATATGGTTTTTCTCTTTCAATTTGTTAACATAGTGCATCACACTGATTGATTTGCATATATTGAAGAATCCTTGCATTCCTGGGATTAACCCCACTTGATCATGGTATATGATCCTTTTAATGTGCTGTTGGATTCTGTTTGCTAGTATTTTGTTGAGGATTTTTGCATCTATGTTCATCAGTGATATTGGCCTATAGTTTTCTTTCTTTGTGACATCTTTGTCTGGTTTTGGTATCGTGGTGATGGTGGCCTCGTAGAATGAGTTTGGGAGTGTTCCTCCCTCTGCTATATTTTGGAAGAGTTTGAGAAGGATAGGCGTTAGGTCTTCTCTAAATGTTTGATAGAATTCACCTGTGATGCCATCTGGTTCTGGGCTTTTGTTTGTTGGAAGATTTTTAATCACAGTTTCAATGTCAGTGCCTGTGATTGGTCTGTTCATATTTTCTATTTCTTCCTGGTTCAGTCTCAGAAGGTTGTGCATTTCTAAGAATTTGTCCATTTTTTCCAGATTGTCCATTTTATTGGCATATAGTTGCTTGTAGTAATCTCTAATGATCCTTTGTATTCCTGCAGTGTCAGTTGTTACTTCTTCTTTTTCATTTCTAATTCTATTGATTTGAGTCTTCTCCCTCTTTTTCTTGATGAGTCTGGCTAATGGTTTATCAATTTTCTTTATCTTCTCAAAGAACCAGCTTTTAGTTTTATCGATGTTTGCTATCGTTTCCTTCATTTCTTTTTCATTTATTTCTGATGTGATCTTTATGATTTCTTTCCTCCTGCTAACTTTGGGGTTTCTTTGTTCTTCTTTCTCTAATTGCTTTAGGTGTAAGGTTAGGTTGTTTATTTGAGATGTTTGTTGTTTCTTAAGGTAGGACTGTATTGTTATAAACTTCCCTCTTAGAACTGCTTTTGCTTCATCCCATAGGTTTTAGGTCATAGTGTTTTCATTGTCATTTGTTTCTAGGTGTTTTTTTTAATTTCCTCTTTGATTTCTTCAGTGATCTCTTGGTTATTTAGTAGCATACTGTTTAGCCTCCATGTGTTTGTATTTCTTACAGATTTTTTCCTGTAACTGATATCTAGTCTCATAGCGCTGTTGTTGAAAAAGATACTTGATATGATTTCAATTTTCCTAAATTTACCAAGGCTTGATTTGCGACCCAAGATATGATCTATCCTGGAGAATGTTCCATGAGCACTTGAGAAGAATGTGTATTCTGTTGTTTTTGGATGAAATGTCCTATAAATATCAATTAAGTCCATCTTGTTCAATGTATCATTAAAAGCTTATGCTTCCTTATTTATTTTAATTTTGGATGATCTGTCCATTGGTGAAAGTGGGGTGTTAAAGTCCCCTACTATGATTGTGTTACTGTCAATTTCCCATTTTCTGGCTGTTAGTATTTGCCTTATGTATTGAGGTGCTCCTATGTTGGTTGCATAAATATTTACAATTGTTATATCTTCTTCTTGGATTGCTGCCTTGATCATTATGTAGTGTCCTTCTTTGTCTCTTGTAATAGTCTTTGTTTTGTATTTTTATTTTTTTATTTTATTTTTATTTATTTTATTTATTTTATTTTTTTGCGGTACACGGGCCTCTCACTGTTGTGGCCTCTCCCGTTGCGGAGCACAGGCTCCGGAGGCGCAGGCTCAGCGGCCATGGCTCACAGGCCCAGCTGCTCCGCAGCATGTGGCATCTTCCCGGACCGGGGCACGAACCCGTGTCCCCTGCATCGGCAGGCGGACTCTCAACCACTGCGCCACCAGGGAAGCCCTAGTCTTTGTTTTAAAGTCTATTTTGTCTGATCTGAGAATTGCTACTCCAGCTTTCTTTTGATTTCCATTTGCATGGAATATCTTTATCCATCCCCTCACTTTCAGTCTGTATGTGTCCCTAGGTCTGAAGTGGGTCTCTTGTAGACAGCATATATACAGGTCTTGTTTTTGTATCCATTCAGCCAGTCTGTGTCATTTGGTGGGAGCATTTAATCCATTTACATTTAAGGGAATTATCGATATGTATGTTCCTATTACCATTTTCTTAATTGTTTTGGGTTTGTTATTGTAGGTCTTTTCCTTCTCTTATGTTTCCTGCCTAGAGAAGTTCCTTTAGCATTTGTTGTAAAGCTGGTTTGGTGGTGTTGAATTGTCTTAGCTTTTGCTTGTCTGTAAAGGTTTTAATTTCTCCATCAAATCTGAATGAGATCCTTGCTGGGTAGACTAATCTTGGTTGTAGGTTTTTCTCCTTCATCACTTTAAATATGTCCTGCCACTCCCTTCTGGCTTGCAGAGTTTCTGCTGAAAGATCAGCTGTTAACCTTATGGAGATTCCCTTGTGTGTTATTTTTTTTTTCCCTTGCTGCTTTTAATATTTTTTCTTTGTATTCAATTTTTGATAGTTTGATTAATATGTGTCTTGGCATGTTTCTCCTTGGATTTATCCTGTATGGGACTCTGTGTGCTCCCTGGACTTGATTAACTATTTCCTTTCCCATATTAGGGAAGTTTTCAACTTCAATCTCTTCAAATATTTTCTGAGTCCCTTTCTGTTTCTCTTCTTCTTCTGGACCCCTATAATTTGAATGTTGGTGTGTTTAATGTTGTCCCAGAGGTCTCTGAGACTGTCCTCAATTCTTTTCATTCTTTTTTCTTTATTCTCTCTGCAGTAGTTATTTCCACTATTTTATCTTCCAGGTCACTTATCCGTTCTTCTGCCTCATTTATTCTGCTATTGATCCCTCCTAGAGAATTTTTAAGTTCATTTATTGTGCTGTTCATCACTTTTTGTTTGCTCTTTAGTTCTTCTATGTCATTGTTAAACGTTGCTTGTATTTTCTCCATTCTATTTCCACGATTTTGGATCATCTTTACTATCATTACTCTGATTTCTTTTTCAGGTAGACTGCCTATTTCCTCTTCATTTGTTTTGTCTGGTGGGTTTTTGGCTTGCTCCTTCATCTGCTGTGTTTCTGTGTCTTTTCATTTTGCTTAACTTACTGTGTTTGGGGTCTCCTTTTTGCAGGCTGCAGGTTCATAGTTCCCATTGTTTTTGGTGTCTGTCCCCAGTGGCTAAGGTTGGTGCAGTGGGTTGTGTAGGCTTCCTGGTGGAGGGGACTAGTGCCTGTGTTCTGGTGGATGAGGCTGGATCTTGCCTTTCTGGTGGGCAGGTGCATGTCTGGTGGTGTGTTTTGGGGTGTCTGTGGCCTTTTTATGATTTTAGGCAGCCTCTGTGCTAATGGATGGGGTTGTGCTCCTGTCTTGCTAGTTGTTTGGCATAGGCTGTCCAGCACTGTCGCTTGCTGGTCATTGAGTGGAGCTGGGTTTTGGCGTTGAGATGGAGATCTCTAGGAGATTTTCGCCATTTGATATTACGTGGAGCTGGGTGGTCTCTGGTGGACCAGTGTCCTGAATTTGGCTCTCCCACCTCAGAGGCACAGCCCTGGCACCTAGCAGGAGCACCAAGAGCCTGTCATCCACATGGCCAGCCCGCAGTCCCCACGAATGCCACGGCTTTGGCTGCTGGGACCCCTCCAGAGCCGGCAGCCTCAGTGAAGCCGCCCTCCCCTCAGGCTCCGGGGCAGTTCAGTGGTGGCGGAGGGAACTGAGACAAGATTTTTCTTATTGATTTCATTTCAATCTCTTATTGATTTCATTCTCTTGCTTTCACTGTTAAAGAGTGCAAGCAGGCCTTCCAAGACCTTCGTGACCTGCTCCTCAGTCACACCCTTGTGGTTCACGTGCCTGGCGGCCCAGGAACTGTGCCTCTCCAGCATCGCATTCACCCGCAGTGTGCCAACCCACATCCTTGGGCCTGGCCAATCGTACCTCTTTCTTAGACGTGGCCAACTCTGACTGAGCCTTTCCATCTTGGCTGAGATGTGACGTCCTCCAGGAAGGCTTCACTGGGCACTGCCTGGTCCTGTTTCTCCAAGCCCAGGGCAGGTGTCTGTGGCCTCTGAGTAATCATCCAGCATTGGGTTGTCATGGTCAGTTCACACATCTGTACCTCATGTGCAGGGTGCAGATGGTGGAGGTCCAGGGGTGAGTAAGTTTCCACCCACCCTTCACCCATTACCTCCCCTGGTAATGAATATCCTTTTGTATACACCGTGGAATATATTAGCTATTTTCCTTAAAATAAATCCCTGATGTAAAATTGCTGATCAATAGGTATAAATACGTTTAATAGTCTTAATATTCATTGTCGAACCGCTCTACCAAAAAGTGCCTCATTTCCATTCTTCCAGTTTATGTCAGAATCCACCTATTATCCTGAAACCTCATCAACACTGAATTAGGAGTCTTTTTAATCCTTGCTGATCTGATAAATGAAACAAGCCCCTCATTTGAATGCATTCAAGCACAAATCAATTTGAATATTTCCCTATATATTCACTAATCATTTGTACTTTCTTTGTGATTGTCTTAAGTCAAGTTTTATTTCAGTGTGAGTAGTTTCTTGATTTGCAAAGTTCTTTATATATTGACTATATTTATGCTGACAATACTTTTTTCCAGTGTATCTTCCGCTCTTTGCCCTTGATTTTTATATTTTAATATCTGTAAGCTTTAAATTGTTATTTAATTAAATATTGCACTCATATCCTTTAGAGTTGTCTTTTTTCCCTTTAACTTTATGTTGAGGAAGGACATACATAAAATCTAAGAGGATTGCATCCCATGTAGGTTGCAAAAGATTGCATTTTAAAAGGTTGTTAGTTGAATTTTTGCCACCAAAAACATTGTATTAAGATATTGCTTCTATGTGGAATCTTAAAAAAAAAATGATATAAATGAACTTACGTACAAAACAGAAACAGACCCACAGACATAGAAAACAAATTTATGGTTACCAAAGGGGATAGTGGGAGGGGGGCAGATAAATTAGGAATTTGGGATTAACATATACACACCACTATACATAAAGTAGATAACCAACAAAGACCTATTGTATAGCACAAGGAACTATACTCAATATTTTGTAACAACCTATAGGGGAACAGAATCTGAAAATGAATAGATATATATGTATAACTGAATTACTTTGCTATACACCTGAAACTAACATAACACTGTAAAAAAATTATACTTCAAAAAAAAAAGAAAAAGAAAAAATTAAAAAGAAAAAAATCCTTAAAAAAAGAATGTAAGACATCAATTCAAAAGGAATTCTTTGATGCGTTGCTCTGTCAATGGAAACATCCTCCATGAGTCCTCTTCTGACTTTTGCCCACCACATACAATAAATCTGTATATTCTTGTACCTTAGTAGCTTTAGTTAAAAAAAAAAATATTTCTTCAACCTACTATAGGCTTGGATTTGTTAGAACAGGACATTCTACTCTACTAAGCTGAGGTTACTAAACGTTTGCTAGAGAGTTATTTTCTCTGTGTTGGAACATTTTACCTTCTTCTCCCAGCATTTCATAACAGTGATGCTTTTCCAGGAACTTAAAAATCTTAGGAGGGAGGAAATGAGGGGAACAGAAATAGGATATTAGTAGACAAACGACTCAAGCTGATGGGTCCTTCTCATCATACAAATATGCTTCAATAACATCCCTCTTCTAAATAGAACCATCTCTGTCTCCAGTGCTCGCTCGTACCCCACTCATAGCATCTCTCCTCCAAGAACTGTCTTGATTTGCTGGGTCTACGTCCTTGTCCTTCACTCCCCCGTCACCTGCTGCAGTGAGACTCCTGTCTCCACCCCCAGGGTATCAAGGTGAGCAACTACCCCCAGGTGTCTGAGGACGCCTCCCTTCCTCTCCCTGCAACAGGCACTGTTTCCTTCCCACCTCCCAGCTGCCCCTTCTCCTTCTTCTTTGTGGGATCCCCCTCCTCTTCTCCACCTCAGCACATTGGTGATACAGAGGGATCCAAGGGCTTGGTCCTTGTCCTGCTTTTCTTCCATATCTTCTCTCTTTAGGTGACTCAATCTAGACTCTAAGTATGTTCTTTGATGCCCAGCCTGAATCCCAGACTTATATCCGATTGCCTTTTTGACATCTCCACTTGAATCTCTAGCAGACATTGCAGAGTTCATACAGACAAGAGAACCTCTTGATATCAGTATCCCCTCACCCCATTATCCCCTGTCATGGGCTGAATAAAGCCCCCTCCCCAAGACGTCCATGTCTTGATTCCTGGAACCTATGAATGTGTTGCTTAACCTGACAAAGGGACTTTGTTAATGGGATTAAATTAAGCAATTTGAGACAAGATATTATCCTGGATTATCTGGGTGGCCCAATGTAATCACAAAGGGTCCTTTTGAGAGACAGGCTGGAGGGTCACAGTCAGAGAGAGAGATTAGAAGATGATATTCTGCTGGCTTTGAAGAGGGAGGAAGGGGCCAAGAGCTAAGGAATACAGGCAGCCTCTAGAAGCTGGAAAAGGCAAGGCAAGGATTCTCTCCTACAGCCTCCAGGATTTTAAGATAATAAATTTGCATTGTTTTAAGCACTAAGTTTATGATAATTTGTTCAAGCTGCAATAGGAAACGTATACATCCACACCACTGAAACCAAACCAAACCAAACGCTGCTCCCTCCTTCCCTCCTACCGCCTCCAGACTCCAAAAAGCTTAGGTGGCAGTCTTTCGTTAATTTTGTCTCTCATGTTGCACATCTAATAGGTCATCAGCTGACACGCTGAAAGCAAAACAGGTCAATCGTGTTAGAGCTGCCTCCTGTACAGTCAGACAGTTATTCCGTGGCCCAGGTGAAAACGGCTGAGGTCGGAACTAGGAAAATAGTAGTAGGACTAAGACGGAGGGAAAAGAACATAAAAATTACTTATGATGTCAAATCCACAGGACTTTGGGAAAGGATGGCGTGAGAGGGTCGAGTGGGTGGGGGGTTACTGGGATGACCAGTGGAGACAGAGAAACGGGCGAGGAAGCCCGTGGGGCAAAGACGTGGAGTCTGGATTCTTTCTGCTGCATCTGAGGTGTGCGTGGACATCATCTGGGCAGAGACCTCCGACATCCCATTGAAGGTGCTGGGGGGGGGGGCGCTGAGTTTTGGGCCAGACGTGCGCCAGACATGTGATTTGGGCTTCACCAGCAAAGAGGTGTGTGTTCAAAATCATGCCAGAGGGCGGGTCCGCAGGGACAGGGTGTGGGATGAGAAGGATACAGCCAAGGGCTAACCCCAGGGCTCCCTCCTTTGGGACCTGGGAAGGGGGGAGCAGATGAGGAGAAGGCAGGAGAGAAGCCCCGAGGGTGACCAGAGGGCGCTAGGAGAGCCCTGGGGTCATGGAGTGAGGTGAGGAGACGTGCTGAAGAAGGAGAAACAGGGCCGGTGCCAAACGCAGCCGAGTTCACAAAGGTCAGCAGCTGGAAAGGTCACGGGGCATCATGTGAACGGAAGTAGCAGAGATCCGGGCTGGCGGCGCGGTGGAGGCGGACGAGAAGGGATGGAGAGAGATGGAGGAGACCACGTGAAGAGGCGCTGCGGGACCCACGTGTTTCAGGTGGGTGGGGAGAAAGGAGGTATAGTTTCAAGGCTGGTATATTTCACGTGCTGTGTTAGGAGCTGGGAAGGAGGGAGAGGGTGGAGACACGGGAGACAGACCCTTTACACAGGAAACCGTAGAACAATGAAGCCTGGCTCTCCAGGAGCCCCAAAAGTCCAGCAGAAAGGAGAACAGTCTGTAATTATTGAACACTTGTGAGTCAAGTGTTTCTAACCAGGGGGCTCCCCTCACTAGCATATTTTAAGGTGAGCCCTGCCTGTATTGGAACTGCATTTATTCTGCAGGAAAGTGGTATTTGATTTAGGACCACAGATAAAGTGGTAAGTGGCAACTGTATTTATACATTGCACTTGGTGTTTTATGATCCTTCTTATACACAATTCTATCCCCAAAGGTTCTATAAAGAAATGACAAGAGATTAAGCAAGGGGCCATATATCATTGCTATCTTTGTAGGTGCAAGATGAAAAAATAAACACACACCTATTTCACTGTAAAGAAGGTGTAAGCCAGCAGTAGCTAGCCCTCCTGAGAAAAGCCATGAAGGGGCTGACAACCCACAGCAGGCTGAATACAGAAATTCCCCAGCTAATCAGCACTTAACACCCTTCTTACCCAAGGCAAACCACTAGTCACAAGCTCAATGCGCATGTCATAGAAAAAAGACTGGAAGGAAGTACACTGACATGGGATGAGATTATGTGCCATTTCTCTTTTTGCTTTTCCATGTTTTCTACGTTTTATGCCATTATCAGGAGTTGCATTTGTAGCAAGAAAAAATAACAGCCGTTACAATAAGATGCACGTCAACAGAAACTCAAAACTGTTCTTTAATCAGACATTAAGTGGTTGTGCGATTTTTGTTTGTTTGAAAGCGAGTGAAATTGCTGCTGCCAGTCCTCAAATACACAAAGGCAGACGTCACTTTGCAGTGGGGATAATCTTTACAAACACCTGCACGTATAAAGGAAGAACACACTCCTGTTTCTCTTGACTCTCACACGACCGGACACTCGGCACTTCTGATACCAGGTTTGCAGGGTTTTCCCCCCACCAAGCGATTCTCTGTGACACCAGCTGGGTGTCCTACAATTCAATTCAGCTCTGACAGTAACCAGAGTTAGCTCAGACCCCACAAGTGAAGGGCTCTGTCTCCCAAGGCTGCCCCCCACCAAGATGCCAATCACAGGTCGAAGGTCCCCATGTTACCTATAAACTCTGTCCGACTCAGCTACAAATCGGAGGTTCCCACAACCTCCCACCCTTGGATTTATCTGCTGGTACAGCTCACAGAACTCAGGGAAACACTTACTTACATCTACCAGTTTATTTTATAAAAGGATATGATAAAGGATACAGACGAACAGCCAGATGAAGAGACATGTAAGGTGAGGTGCACAGGGGCTCTGTCCCTGGGGAGTTGAGATGTGTGCCTCCCCCGCCAGGATGTGGATGGGTTCACCAACCCGGCAGCTCTTTGGACCGCCTACTATTGGGATTTGTTTTTAAATTAATTTATTTATTTGTTTTTATTTTTGGCTGTGTTGGGTCTTCGTTGCTGTGCGCAGGCTTTCTCTAGTTGCAGCGAGCGGGGACTACTCTTTGTTGCGGTGCGCGGGCTTCTCATTGCGGTGGCTTCTCTTGTTGCGGAGCACGGGCTGTAGGCGCACGGGCTTCAGTAGTTGTGGCACGCGGGCTCATCAGTTGTGGCTTATGGGCTCAGTAGTTGTGGCTCACAGGCTCTAGACACAGGCTCAGTAGTTGTGGCGCATGGGCTCAGTTGCTCCACAGCATGTGGGATCCTCTCGGGCCAGGGATCGAACCCATCTCCCCTGCATTGGCAGGCAGACTCCCAACCACTGTACCACCAGGGAAGCCCTACTATTGGGATTTTTATGGAGGTTTCATCACATAGGTACAATCAGTCATGAACTCCATTTCTAGCCCCTCTTCCCTCTCCAGGGAGTGAAGGTGGGGCTGAAAATTCCAAGCTTCTAATCACGGCCTGGTTCTTCTGGTGACCAGCCCCCATCCGGGGCCCACCCAGAGTTGCCTCACTTAAAACAAAAGACACTGCTAACGCCCAGGAAATCACAAGGGATTTAGGAACTCTGCTTCAGGAACTGGAGCCAAAGACCAAATATTAGAAGAAGAGATGCTCCTAGTACCTTATCACTTCAGAAATTACAAAGGTTTTAGGAGCCCCGTGCCAGGAACTGGGGAGGCAGAGATCAATATCAACATTTTCTGTTATTTCACAGCATGTAAACCACACGATCCAACATACAAACAAAGGCTTAGAAACCAGGTCGAATGATATCATTTATAGTTCAGCAGTGTGACTCTTTTATTATCTTTTGAGTAGCTAGTCTTTGCCAAATAATGGGCTGAGTGCTGTGAAGGCTATGAAGGAAAATACGGTACAGATAGTATCAAAATTCAAGACACGCCTGGCCTGGCTGACACAGAAACACACTTGGTTATCCGTGCTTCTGCTGGCCCGCTAGGATGCTGAGTCTTTAAAGCATAGATCTGTATTTTCCTCCATCTCTGAAAGTAAAGCGGAGGGAGATCCAAGTGTGGTGGTAGGTCAGCCAGCTCTGGAAAACAGGAATAATTCCCCAAAGAGGGAGGGTGGATGACGGCAGTGTTCACCCCAGGAAATAACCAGGGATAGTCTGTCCATAGGTCACCGGATGAGGGCTTCAGTGCCTGAAGGAAGTCCCTCAAATCACAGGTGCAGAAGCACGGGGACCAGTCCCCTAATGATAACACGACACTGAGAAGGCATCACGCTGTGGGTGGGAAATCGAGGCAAGGCAGCCTGTGGACTGGGAGGAAAGGGCAGGAGTCGACAGGGAGCTGGAGGTGGGATGGGAAGGATCGGAGACTGTCTCCCTCCACAGGGCCACTGAGTCCAGGCCCAGCCACCACCAGTCGGTGGGTCACAGGCCAGGGCGAGCCTGAGGAAGTCATCACCTCCAGGGAGGCACACAGAGCAGCACAAACGTGGTCATTCAAAGGCAAGAGGAAAGACACCTGGAGGGACACAGGATAAGCTCCAGATGCGAGAAGCATCTAATAAGGGCGTGGTGACCAAGCCCGGGGCAGCCCAGGGGCTCGGGGTCAGCCCGCGTGGCTCTGAGCCCAGGCCCCGCACACACTGGCTTCTTGACCTTCCTCAAGAAGTTATTGAAACTTCCCGCATGAGTGTGTCCTCATCTGTAAGACGGGATTGAATGGCCTCACTGGGCTAAAGGGCGTCGAAGGGCCAAGGCCTATGGACGGCATAGAGCAACGTTCAGCTCAGTTCATGCTTGATAAACATTGTAACGATTCATCCACCTCCTTCTGCAGCCTCACCGCCCATTACTGCTCCCCTCCCACTTTCTGCCCTGGGTTTTTCATTTGAAGGAAAGGGCTCTACTGTTTTAAGAAATGTTTAAAAACAACTGGTTTACATGAAAAATAATGGAAATGTTCAACTTTCGTGGGCACGATGAGATGTTTGTGATTTAAACAGAGTTATTGATGTCAGGAAATCTCTGGGGTGAGTGTCAGAGGCCCCTAGGGATCTGTCGAGGGCTGTGACATGGAGACAACCCACTCCCCATGGTTGACTGGAGGAGCTCATGTCCTTGCTTGAGACATCAGAGCAACCCCCGGCAGGGGGCGGGGGGGGGCAGCTCCCTCTCCTGGGGCTGGGCTGATGCAGGCCCCAAGGCCACACATCAGCCACCACCTGGAGGGAACTTTCGGAAGGATTTGACATCCTGTCGCTAAATGAGCTTCAGTTTGCTCACTACACTTGACATGGGGTCACTTTACTTTTCAACAGCAGGTGTGCACAATTAAGGGACCACCATCAGCATAGCCACGGCCCTGCCTCTCCGCACCTACTCTAAGCCTTTCCAGAGAAGAGCCAGCCTCCAGCACATGTCCTGAAGATGCTGTCCCAGGGAAGGGGCCAGAACTCTCCAGCCTCGGGGGCGGCCAATGGCCAAAGTCTAAAGATGGACTTACTCCCTAGGACCTGCGGGCTCCATACGGGCGAGGAAGGAAGCACCATGCTGTGCAGGAGGCCTGGGCGCCATGTTTGTTTCCACCCACTCACTGTGTGTCTTGGGAATCTCTCCTACTTCTCTGGGCCACACACTGGGCCCCAAAGGCTGGACTTGGAGAGGGAGGTTGTGACACCACGGGCAGTAATTAGAGTGAACTGGGGGCTATTTCCTACACCAGTGCTTTTCAAATTTGAGTAAAAGCATCAGAATCGCCTGGAGGGCTTGCTAAGTCTCAGACTGCTGACCCCCAGCCCCAGAGTTTCTGATTCAGGAGGTCATGGGTGGGTCCTGAGAACTGGCATTTCCACCAGTTCCCAGGTGATGCTGATTCTGCTACTCTGGGGACCACTGTCCCCAGAGGCATGTACCCATGTGGATATTGACTGAGTCCACATATCGATCCAGCCAGGCTCTGGAGATGAAGTGACAACGACAAAAATCGTGCTGTCAGTGGCGATTATAGGTAATGGAGGAGATGGACATAAAATAAAGAGACACACAATGATAAATTATGAGATCTGCTGTAAAGGAAAAGAAAGGGGAGCAGGAGGAAAAAATAAGGGGTGGGCTGGCCTGTTTCAGACACAGCGGTCAATTGTCTTCTTTCAACATTTAGGCTGAGGCCTGAAGGCCCAGGAGAAGGCAGCCAGGCAGGCAGTAGCTGGAGGCAGAACTTTCCAGGCACAGAACAGACCCTGAGATGGAAAGGACACATATCTGAGAACTGAGAGAAGAGCGGTTGGATCCCAGTAAGCGAGCAGCTGGCAGCAGGATACCGGCCTGGGGGGTCCTGGTCAGGAAGGATCTTCAATGTTATTTCACCAGCAACGGGCAGCCGCTGCTTTACTTGCAGCTGCCGCTAGGTCACTGCTATGCCTCTGTTTCAGAGCAAACGACCTTACTTTGCTGGTTTGCTAGGGCTTACGCCAAACTCTTTGGAACAAAATTTAGAGTGGCCTCAGAATGTCCTTCAGTCACTGAGGAATGGATAAGCAAAGGGTGCTGTATCCATGCAACGGAATATTACTCAGTCTTAAAAAAGGAATGAAATTCTGACCCACGCTGCAGCACGGCTGAACCCTGAAAACAGGCGGAGTGAAAAGAGCCAGACACAAAAGGCCACACAGTGTATGATTCCATTTAGAGGAAATTTCCAAAAGAGGGAAATCCACAGACACAGGAAGATGAGTGCTTGCCAGGGGGTGGGGGAGATGGAGGATGGGAAACAGGAAGTGACTTTAATAGGTATGCGGTTCCTTTGGCGGGGGGATGATGGAAATGTGCTGGCATGAAATTGTGGTGATGAGTGTACAGCTTTGTGAATATAGTAAAAACTGCTGACACTGTACACGTTACAAGCGTGAATTTTATGCGATGTGAATTATACGTCGATTAGAAAAATCATAACTAGGAAGTAAAACTGTCTTCTAAAAAATGTCATTCAGGAAATGGTGTCCTCTCATCTCTTAGAAACATGACTCTGTTCAAAACTGCAGCGTCTCTATCTGGGGCCACATCTCTTCCACCTGACAAGCTTGTGTACAGCAGGTCAAGGTTCAGTGTACTCTTTGGAAGACACATAGAAGCCACGACAGGAAGTGGCTCCTTCCTGCCCCTCACTTGCCTGGGAGGCCCCGGCAAGCCCCTGGAAAAGCAGATATGTTTAAGGCCAGGGTAAACTGAGTCTGAACCCTGACTGGTACTCATTGTCTGTGTGGCCTGAGGCAAGCTGTGTAAGCCTTCTGAATCGTGTCCTCATCTGTAAAATGGAGAAAGAACACTTGCGAGATTACTGTACGGATTAGTGACAACACATGTGCAGAATAAAAAAGAGCAACAGATACGTAGTAAGTCGTGCTATTAATCGTCCTGTTGGTATGCTCTACGGTGTCTTGGTCGTTAGTGCATTTTATAAACGCTCTTTGGAATCCCTCATGGCACAGAAAGAGCTGGTGGGGGGAATACTTTGTGAAACACAGCATATTTTTTTCAAATCCAATAATCATCTCCTGACATACATGTTTGGAACCTTAGACTGATTTCCCCCCATCCCCCTCCCATTACGTGAGTATGTCTGCCTGCTTCAGTTCATGCTTGTACAGCTCTGTCTCTGAAAAGCTGCATGCAAATCAGATTGGTACAATTCTGATAATACTTTCCCATTGTTCCACATTATATGCTCAGGGGTGATTTATCTTCATTTGTGATTCATTTTCAATTGGCAGCAGCTCCGAACACTTTAGTTTTAAGCCTCTTTTTTCCCCCAGACTCTGTCAACTTGCAAAAAAAGTACTTGAAAATACCCTGGACATTTGAAGGAACCCCCATTCACCTATTCTGTAAAATACAACTTTTACATCTAAGGCTGTTTCTACAAGCAGGGGATTGAGTTGTATTTCTGGTTCGGCAGTCAACACTGAACAGGCTTGCTTATTTTCCATTGAAATTCCCGAAAGACTCTCCAAATCAAGGCAAAATGATGCAAAATTAAGTACAACGTAAGCAGTTCTGGCATAGCATGGGGGAGGGGGGGGAGGGGGGTCCCCCCTCCGTGAGATTGTATGAGCACAGCGGTCTGTAAATCACGAGGTTCCCCCTCATCTGTCCACAGTGGGTCCCCCACAAACCCTCTGACAACACGCTGAGCAAAGCCCTTTAACGAAGACCCATTCAGCTTTACTGGAGTTGAAGTAGGTACAGAGGTGCTCTCTCAATTTTCTATATAAACAACAAACAGAGCGATGGCTGGTGTCCCAGGCTCCTCAGGGTCCCAAGATGCCTACGTTTGGGCAGCAAGGAGGAGATGCAGTCAGACTCCCAGCTCTGGGCTTAGTCATGGTGAGAAACAGCGCTTGCTGGCGCCTTCTAATGCCGTGTTTTGACATCACAAAGTGCTGTGGACTTTTAGGATCTCAGGGAAGGGCACATTCCTTTCTCCACATTAAAGCTGTCCCCCCGAAAGGGACGTGACCCAGCCGAGGCTGTGACACCGGGGCAAGGACAAGCAAGCCCAGGCGGTGGGCCCCCGTCCAGCCGTGTGGGACTGGAATGACTTCAACGTTTTGCTTTTCCCCTTAGACCCATTCATCCCGTCTGCAAGCTCAGAGCATCTGTGTGTGTGGCTGCAACACATCGCGGGGAGGTGGCCAACAGGACCACGTCGCTGGGCCGGCACCTGCTGTGTGAGCAGCGCCAAGGCTGCCCTCGGTATGGGAGACCCCGGCATGAGGGTCCCATCCCGAGGGGCTGATGCCACCGTCTATCAAATCCTCATCAGAAGTCTCGTGCCCAACTCGGAATTGTTTAAGCGGCATAAAAGTAAAATTGATAGTAATTATTGATTGCAATCTTGGGTGTGCAATTATAACCAGAGTGAACCTTTACTGATTTGTTACTCTGTCCCAGGCACTGTGCTGAGCTCTCTTCATACATCAACTTATTTAATTCTCTTGGCCCCCTGTGAAGCAGAGACTAATATTATCCTCAGCATGGACCAGTGGAGAGCAACTTTCTGTGTGTGTGTGGGGGGGAGGTCATTTAGGCAAAATGAAAACATTTATGGGATGCATTTTTCACTTTCAGGGTAAATATATTTTTATTGACTTCTTTTAGGGGGCATAAAAGTGGAACTTTGTTACAGATACCTGCTTTATGAATAGAATACTAACGAGAAAACATACTCTGCTCTTTAGACGCTCGTGTGCAAATATCTAGGCATTTGGGAGAAATAGCCGAATGGAAGCGGCTTATAACATCTTTTGCCCTAGAATTAGACCAGGGGCTATTTTGCAGAGCTGGGAGGGCTTCTGACGGCCCTGAGATGGTACAGACATGGATACTGGGTAATTTAAGACTCAGCTTCAGTGACTGTCCTCTACAAATAAGCTCTTTTAAATTCTAGAGTAAACTAGTTGAGAAGAGATTTGTAGCTTTATTAAAATCTGGTGAAAGGCACAGTACCAGCTGGATCAGGCTGGGGGCAGAGGGTTTCTGTTGCTCAAATTCTAGTCATTTCCAGACTCCTACTCATGTTTTGGCAACTCTGTGATTAGAGCCCAAGGGTTCAGCCTTAAAACTGTGGCTCTGATGGTCTTGAGTTCTTAGAAATGCCGTATGAGATATCGAAACGACTCATCAAGAATGTGATATACAACTATGCACATACCACGAAGCCAACATTGGTAGAACTCACAACTGTCGGGCATGGTCTTTGTCCTTCAGCTTACACAAAATCCTGGGAGATAAGAGAAATAGGGAAAGACAGCTGGAGAGCACACCGGGGGTCTTCACCAGGCCGTGTACCAGCTGTATTTGAATGGTAAGTGCAGACAGCATGGAAGAGGGGGGGAGGGTACAGATGGTGAAGAAGGAGCACAACTCCTATAGAGGCAGAGAAAAGAGGGGCCACGAGGAACCCACACATGTGGGAATGGGCCCAGGGTTTTCTGGAAAACTTGGGCTGACTGTGTACTGCGGAATCATGGTAAATACAGTGGAAAGTTGGGACGGGATAAACCAGTTCATAGGGACCCAATGCTGTTCCTTCAGCAGGAAGGGGTCACTGAACATTTAATTCAATTGGTGTTTATTGGCATCTATTAATTTACAGGTCTGGTGCTGGGGATTCAAAGGGAAGACATTGTATGTCAGATCCCACGTAGTTCATGCTCTGTGGCGATGAGCGGGCCTATTAATCGATGTAATAAAATACATGTGCTATGATAAAGACATATGGATCAAAAGAGGAGGAAAAATCCTATCTGAGTTGGGACAGGGGTAGGGGGACTGCAGATTGAACAAGAGACACTTTTGAAGGTTACGTCGGAGTTGTACATTAAAAAGAAAAAGTGGATGCTAATTCACCAGGCAAAGGCGATGACTGCATTCTAGACAAGAGAGCTGTATGAGCAGAGACATGGAGGTGTCAATGTCCAGGCATGTTTGAAAATGAAGGATAATTCCATTTAAGTGAAACCAAGGGTATGTGATCTGAAAGGGGGTGGCCCTGAGGTGGAAGAGGATGGGAAGCAGCGACACACATGAACAGGGAGCCTGGAGTCATGATGCTAAGGGACTTACGAGCTCTTCTATGGAACCAGGATTCCCCTTCCCAGAACAGGGGGACCATGAAAGGTGAGTGAGCATCACAGTGACGCTCTGTGCTTGAGAATGAACACTCAGCTGGTGGGGAGAAGACAGAGAGAGGACCATGGCAAGCCTCAGATTCTAGTCTGGCTTCTTTATAAGATAAATCGGTACTAGGAAATTTCTGGAAGGTTGTCTAGCAGACTGTTGAAAACCCAGGTGTGCAGGATACAAATCTGGAACAGGGCAAGGAAGAGGAAGGACACACCCAAGAGAGACTCTGAAGGAAGAAATGTGAGCACTGAGACCAGATCTAGACAGCGAAAAAAAAGTTCCTGCCAGCCTGAGAAGAAGGGATTGCGGTTGGGAATGAAAGTCCACTAAGCAGAGCTGGGGAAGACCAGGAAGTCATGTTTGGAGGGCCTGGCTCTGCGAGGCTGATGGGACATCCCTGAATGACTGGGCAGTGAATGGTAGGTCGGGCCTGGGCATTCATTTTGGAGTCGCTGGCATTGGGAGACGGGTCCCAGAGAAAGCCTACGGATTAAGACCCCGGGGCTGAGAACTGAGTGCCTTGGCATCCATCCACACCTAGAGGCCCAAGGAGAAAGAGAAGCAAGTAAGGAAAATTAGTAGTGGGACAGGCTGGGGACACTGGGGAAAAGATCACTGTGGAAGAGAGTACAGGGTACCCTCAAGGAGAGGATGCCAACAGGGACAGAAGGAGAGAGTGGACTGAGAAAAAAGTATTGGATTTGACAAGAAAATGGTCCCCCCTTTGGGACCCCTGAAGGGTGTGGGGGGGCGGGTATGAGAGGAAAACGGATGGAGAAGGGGGAGGGCAGCAGAGCCTACAGGCATGCAGAGTTTGGCTATAAGATAAGAAAAGTTTGGGGATGGATGGATGGATGGATGGATATGGATTTTTCTTTAACAGTGGGGAGGTATCAGAGCATTTGTAGAAGTCAAACGGAAGGAATAAATGGAGAAGGACCTAGGAAAGATGGTAAAAACAAAGAAAATAAATAAGGACACAAAATCCTGGAGCTCTGGAAGAGAAAGAGAGAAATAGGAACTAATATACAGGCAAATAAACGGTCCCAGGGACAAAATGGTAGCCCTCTTAGAAATTGAGAAAAGGATGAAGAGACACCTACAGGGATGGTGATTTATTCATGCAAAGGTAAGAGTAGTTGCTTAACGCTCCATTTTATTTTGAACCTGTTATAAAACATCTCAGATTTAATAGTTCTATCCTCAAGGAAATGCCTACAGACGACCCAAGGTAAACTCTACTAATTGCCAAGCCGTCCACGCAGGTACATATTTAAGCTCTTCTTTTTCTAAAGCAAAGAAGAGATGCCACTTGATATTTAAATGAAAATAGTTTCAAAATTGTATAAAATCCTTTCTCTTTGGAAAATAATGCCAATTATCCTTTAAAAGATCTGAAAGTGGTTCCTCAGAAAACCCTTTCTGGGTCAAGCCTCAAACCATTGATCTCAAATCAACTTCCCTGTATCCTGAGTCAGAATGCCAGGAAGTTTCAAGGGAATCAAGTACCTGCCTTATTTATGCATTACCACCTCTGGAGATGGTTTTGAAAGATCCCTGTATACGATACGCGGGATTACAATACTCTTCTCACACTTTTTCCTAGACAAAATAGCCTGGATTCCACTCAAGTACAATGTCAACAAAACCAGCAGTGAGAAAAATTTCACAGCAACTGAGATGCTAAGCAAATTTCGCTCACGTATCACAGTAGTAGTAGGAACTTGGAAGCCCTAATCCACTCAAAGATTACCATGAGATATTAGGAGAGAGCTTGCCATCAGTGACGCACGGGCAATCCCAACGTCCGAAGTGGTTCTGAGAAACTCATGTGCTCTCTGGCCCCAGGCATCAGGAACTGATGGCATCCCAGAGCCAAAGAGAGTGAATCATTTACGACAAGCCTGGGCGCCAACCTTGAGTATAAGTCACCAACCAAGAATTCTTTGCTCTTATCTAGTTTTTGGTACTAGTAAAAACGTCAAGCATGAATAATGAGTGTGCAACGCTAAAATACTTCTCAAATCAGCGTGGTGGCAACAAACAGATCATACAGTCAGCTCACAGAGGCCATAACTTCACCTCCCTTTCTGTCTAGCCATTCACTAAAACTCCGAGGAATAAAAACAAAGCCTGTTTCCTGAGCCTTCACTGTGACCCAACGACTCAGGGACAGGCTTTTTGAGCTTTGTAATTTCTCCAAACCAAGGACTTGAGAATCAGAAGGGTCTCTGAGGGCCACGAAGGCAGTGGGCCCTGGTGGAGGATTGCAGGAGAAAGCATCAGACGTGGGTTCAAGTCCCAGGCCCTACCCACCTCTGCTCGGAGAGCTCACCACTGAAATTCCTTTGTATTTCACTCTGAGTCATGGCTCCTACACGTTATTTTTATTTTTGTTCTTATACAGTGTTTAAAGGTTACTCTCCATTTACAGTTATTACAAAATGTTGGCTCTGTTTCCCATGTTGTAGAATACATCCTTGAGCCTGTCTTACACCCAACAGCTTGTACCTCCCACTCTCCCACCCCCAGTTTGCCTCTCCCACTGGTAACCACTAGTTTGTTCTCTATATTTGTGAGTCTGCTTCATTTTTGTTATATTCACTAGTTTGTTGTATTTTTTAGATTCCGAATATAAGTGATATACAGTATTTATCTTTCTCTGACTTATTTCACTTTGCATGATACCTTCCAAGTCCATCCATGTTGCTGCGAATGGCAAGTTTTCATTCTTTTTTATGGCTGAGTAATATTCCATTGTATATATGTACCACATCTTCTCTATCCATTCACCTGTCAATGGACACCTAGGTTGCTTCCGTACCTTGGCTATTGTAAATAATGCTGCTATGAACACTGGGGTGCATATATCTTTTTGAATTAGTGTTTTTCACATATTCTTTTTAGAATAAGGTCTAATCTACGTGCCAGCTTTTCATCTAGGCACTGGGACTCAGAAATGAACAAAACCAGCAAAATTCCCCATGCGACAGCACTTAGCACAGAGGCTAGCACATCATAAATGATCGTTTCTGTCTTTCCTTCTGCCTCCGACTCTGAACCAGGACACACAAATGCTACTACGTCATTACTGGGCCCTCCCCCGAGGCAGCTCACTTTTGTTTGTAGAGCTGTAATCACACATGCACCCCTTGATCTCTCTGCTTACACTTTGTATTTTCCACTCGCTGGTCCATTGCAACCCGCGGTGGCCAATCAGAAGACATCTCTGCCCTCCGACAGGCTCATCAACATGTAAAGACATTTCAATATTTTTGACCATTATCGAGAGTGTGTCACAAGCGAGGCACTGTTCTAAATGCTTCTCAGGTATTATTTCATTCCCAGAACCACCCACTGGGTCCAGTTACTACCCCTAGTTGACAGTTTGAGGAAACAGAGGTATAGAGCAGTTAAGTACTCTGCCTGAGACCACACAGCTTGCGTTTCTCCTAAGTCTTGCCTCCTACAGGTGAAAATGTTCCCGTTCTTTCTTTCCAATTGGCTCTGGAAGAGATTTTCCTCCTCTGTAATCAATTTCCCCTCCTAAAATCTAGCCACTCCTGACGGCTAATGGAGTCAAATCAAACCCTACTCCCCGCCACCTCTAGAGGGGTGTATTTAAGTTTGCGGGTTGGGGGGAAACGGAGGACTTACACACTTGTAGAAGTGCTTTGGAAAGCCAATGCCACAAGGAGCCCTTGCCTACAACGTAATTAAACTTCAGGAGCGCTAAATGCTTACGTGGCTGAATTCACTTTCTTCCACTTGAATTCACTGATCATTTTGTTTTGCGCCCAGGACATACGGACCCACTGCCTTGACTGGTCACTATAGGGGCACATGTCATGGTCTCCCATTCAACTATAACTTCCTCAAAGGTAGGACTCTGCTTAGCACAGGGGCTTATGGGCTATAGACCACCAATAAATGTGGGCAGGAAGGACTAGAAAGGGGAGAATGAATGAGCAAAAATATGGCGTGTGGCCAGATCCCACCTTCCACCAGGGCAGGGGCTCCAGTCCACCTGGGATGACAGAAGAGGAGCACACTGACCGCAGGCTCTTCAAAGTTCCTGGATGAGGTTTCTTGTCCCGGAATAACTGCAGAGTGTATAAACACAGACCCAGGGACCCAGTAAACCTAAAAACACTCCTCACAAGCTAACACTCACCAGGGCCCACCTTTACTTAAAGGAACCAGCATTTAGGAGATATGACCTGAGGGCAAACAGCTCTGCCTAAGACAGACCACTGGGGATAATGCAGGCTGACATTCTGTTCACATTTATTGGGAGGGATCCTGTGTGTGTGTGGGGTAGGCAATTTCATCAAATGTCCAGTAATGAGGATTTTTAGAAAGGGAATATTTTGATGCTCTTTTATTGTATCATATGTGTTTCTCAAATGTTTAAAAAGAATGTTTAATCATTCAGGACTCTTACATTGATTGATTGATTGATTGATTTACCATTTCTTTTTTTTTTTTAATTGAAGTACAGTTGATTTACAATGTTTTGTTAGTTTCAGGTATATGGCAAAGTGATTCAGTTATACGTGTATATGTACACACATATATATATATTCAGTTATACATATATATGTATATATATTCTTTATCAGATTCTTTTCCCATATAGGTTATTACAAAACATTGAATACAGTTCCTTGTGCCATACAGTAGGTTCTTGTTGGGAATCATATTTATTCTCTTCTTATTTTTTTTTAAATAAAATAAATTTAATTTATTTATTTTTGGCTGCGTTGGATCTTCGTTGCTGTGCATGGGCTTTCTCTAGTTGTGGTGAGCGGGGGCTACTCTTCGTTGCGGTGCGTGGGCTTCTCATTGCGGTGGCTTCTCCTGTTGCGGAGCACGGGTTCTAGAAACGTGGGCTTCAGTAGTCGTGGCTTGTGGGCTCTAGAGTGCAGGCTCAGTAGTTGTGGCGCACGGACTTAGTTGCTCTGCGGCATGTGGGATCTTCCTGGACCAGGATTCAAACCTGTGTCCCCTGCAATGGCAGGTGGATTCTTAACCACTGTGCCACCAGGGACGTCCAGAGACTCATATTTAAACAGCATTTTTCTGATTATTTTTCTGGGGGTGTGGATGGGGAATTAAAACAGTGAATTCCAACAGGGACAAAAAAAAAAAAAACTTCTTGAGATTTTGGAGTCATCATTAGATTTTTCTTTTTTTTCCAAACTGAAATTTTTAACATGTAAATTCACATGCAATTGTCAAGCAATAATACAGAGAGGGGCTTCCCTGGTGGCACAGTGGTTGGGGGTCCGCCTGCCAATGCAGGGGACGTGGATTCGTGCCCCGGTCCGGGAAGATCCCATATGCCGTGGAGCGGCTGGGCCCGTGAGCCGTGGCCGCTGAGCCTGTGCGTCCGGAGCCTGTGCTCCGCAACGGGAGAGGCCACAGCAGTGAGGGGGCCGCGTACTGCAAAATAAATAAATAAATAAAATAAAAAATAATAATAATACAGAGAGATCCTCTGTATGTTTTTCCCAGTTTCCCTCAATGGTAATATCTTTGCAAAACTGTAGTATAATAACATCACCGTCAGGATATGTACGTTGATAGACTCCACTGATCTTCAGATTTCCCATTTTAGTTGTACTCATGTGTGTGTGTATGTGAGCATCCTTAGTTATTTAGAGTAGCTTATACTATTGATCTGCTATCAATCGTTCCGATTTATAATTGTTCACACATAACTGCTGAGTTTTCAGCTCTTTACTTTATAGTGTGGCAGGCATGGTGTCAAGAACTGCACGTGCGCCGTGTCAATTAATCCCCATGACCTTCTTGCCGCCTTCTTCTGGTAAGAGAAACTCTGCCTCCACCACTGGCCAAAGAAGGTGCCTTGTTTTCCTCCAGCCAAAAGGTAGGGAGGTGACTTAATGGCCCTATCAGATACTCTTTCTGAAATATGACACTGACAGGACAACACAAGGACTGGACTTAGCACATCCTGACGAGCTTGCCCACCGGTCCTCCCAACAAGATCCCAGTGGCCCTGGTCTTTGTGCTGTCTCAGATCTGCTTCTTCGTACCTTCCTCTAGTCCTGCCAGCTACTCCACATCCTTCCTTTACATCCCCTTTCTGCTGAAGTCAACAGAGTCTGTTTCTGTTGCCTGCAATCAAAGAAACCTGTCAGTTGAGTGGGTGCTGTGATTATGTCCTCTTTAGATGAGGAAGCAGCCTATGGAAGTCAGGGAGCCGCCCCAGGTCATGTGGCTAAGAAGGGGCAGAGCAAGGACGCAGAGCAGCCCGCCTGATTAAAGAGCAGATGCTCGAGGCAACGAGCTAAGTGCCTCCTCGTGCCTTTAGGAACAGACACGGGACACAAACAGGCATTTGCGACTCTGGGTTCCTTCTCTGGGACATCTCTGGATGGTAAGTTCAGCCATGCTCTGATACGTGCTCTTCAGACCCCAGGCAGACACTCTGTTACAACTACGTTTTCATGGCCAGACATGCCTGTGTAGGACTGTGATTCATAGTTCTGCTGCCATTACAGAATGACTGCACCAAACTGCATTTAGCACTCACTGATTAAAAGGATCCTTTCCAACCTGCCCTTCCCTGAACCTCTCCCCGCAGGGTCCCACACAGGAAATGTTGTTTCACCATTCTTGACATTTACTGCGATTTAAAAAAAAAAATAAAAGAGAGAGAGGGAAGGGGGGAAATGCATACATTACACCCTTGAGTCATCGCGATGCATTTCTTGGGCATTAGCTTGTGCTTTTACAACTGGTCTTCATCAAAGGGTTTTCATCTGCTCGCCAATGTGTCATCTGTCCTAATAACTCCCGATGAGGACGCATTCCTTTCGGCGTGATTTATGCTTGCTTATCATTTCCTCCTTCTCGGGGGTGGGGAAGCTGCTCTACGAGGCAGCTCAGCCCACGTAGGGATCATCACTAAGCAGCCAACTCTGGAAGCCAGCATTAGGAAGCCAGCTAATGGCTCTGTCCGCAAATGACCCCCCTGTGAGACTGGGACACGTGTGCTCACTGTCGATGGTAGAGACTAGATAAGATGGGGGAACTCCTGTCCCCAGGAGAAAATGCTGGGTCCTCTGATAGCTCTTGGACTCACTTTCCATTAGAACATCTTTGCGGGGAGGACGGTGCGGGTCTTCACGCACCACCCAGCTCGTCCCTATGGAGGGGCTCCTGGGCTCAGGGCACTGTGTGGGGCCGGGATAAGCCGTGAACAAGCCGCGGTTCCAGTGTGGCCTGAGCTGGCCCAGGGCTGGTGAGAGGAGCCTCACACACAGGGAGCTGGGTCCTCAGCCTCCCCCATCTTTCTCCCCGGGAGGTCCACCAGCCCCTGTCCTGCCCTTGGACTTGAGGGCGGACCAGGCACAGCCAGATGCTGAGGGCCAGAGTGCCAGGCGGGGAAGTCACAGCCCCTCACCTGGCCCTGCTGTCTCTCTGGTGGAGCCGTGTGCTTGCTTCTCCAAGGCTCCCCACCCGCCCTCCTTGGCAGGACTATTCACCCCACCAGGCCCGTCCCTTCCCTTGGAGGCCCAGACGATGCCAAGCCATGGGAGCACAGGGCCAGCCTGGGCTCTGCCCGCCTGGGTCTGGGTCCCGGCTCTCTCCCTGATCAGGTGCTGGGCCTCAGTTTTCATGTCTGTAAAACAGGGAGAGTAACAGCATGCAACTCACAGGGCTGGTGTCAAGAGTGAATACGATAACGTAGGTGAAAATGCTTAGCACGGATCTGTGCTCCATCCACATCAGCTGTTCCCATAATCATTCAGCTCCAGGGCCAGCCTGCAGCCCAGTCACCTGGCAACTCCTGAGAGCGGAGACAAGCTCCTGCTCAACCTGGGGACTCAGCCCATCCCCAGGGGACACTGTCTTGCCTCCTGCCCTCCCCTCCTCACCTTGCACACAGGGTCCACCCCCTGCAGCCCTGTTGCCCAGTATGGATCTCAGACGTGCCCAG
Organism: Monodon monoceros; assembly: GCF_005190385.1. Classification (NCBI taxonomy): domain Eukaryota; kingdom Metazoa; phylum Chordata; class Mammalia; order Artiodactyla; family Monodontidae; genus Monodon; species Monodon monoceros. Next base: position 76,347,244 of record NW_021703781.1, read on the forward strand.
CCCCCTCGCTGGTGCTCCCAGACCGTCATCCCTGCCCCGGGATTCCAATGGCTGGCCCACAGGAGCTGCCACGTCCCAGGGGAAAGAGCCACCAGCTGCTCTGCCGTCACATTCCCAGATCTCCCCGGAGCCACTGAGCACGCGGCCATCTCCGGGAGCCACCCTTTCCTGGTGGGCATCTTCTCACATGTGCAGAAATCATATCAAGACAACAGGCCTCAAAAATGTCCCGACAAAAGGTAAAACTGTAATTAGAGGTAATCTCCCCTCCCCGACGTCCGCCCCCTCTCAAGGATCAGAGCACGTACATTCCGGCCATGAGCCACCCTGGGCATGGAGGCATGTGGGGGGCGGGGCCCTCTGGGCACTGCTCTCCAGCCACCAAAATGGGGGTCATCTTGGACAGCTTTGGGGTGCTCCTTCTTGAGCTCATCTGCTGGCTTCTCCAGCAATGCTTCATCCCTGGGGGTTCCTAACCCGGAGCCCCAGCTCAGGGCAGCCTCGCTGCCGAATGCCACCCATCAACGTCGTGTGCCTGGTGGGGCTTCCTTTGTTTCCCTTCGTTGCTCAACGGGGGTTTGTGAGACTTGATAACTGAACACGGTCCCTAGGCTCTGACCGACCTCGGGGAGCAGAGAGGGCTCCCTTTTATCCCAGGAAGCAACCTCAGGTACGGGATAACCCCAGACTGTGTCCTGAGTCAGGTTCACGGCTACATTCGGCCTCAGCGTCCCTCCGGCTCCAGCCCCTCAGGTCGCGCGCGGTCCTCACAATGCCACCAATAAGGCTCTCTAAACATTCATAAGGTGTTGATGGCCGTGATAGTCAAGTTTAAGAAAACAGACAGCAAAGGTTTCCAGGAAAACTGATTTAGAAATCCCAACAGAAAACGAAGGTGTCTATGATGCCCTAGTTTGTACAATGAACACCCAGACATGGCTTCCCTCACGCAGCCAGAACCCCTCAGGACCACAGGCTGCATGTTACCCTTCTCTGAATCCCAGCAAAGCACCCGGCTCCGTGAGGGCTGTGTCCAGGGACAGCTGAGTGACAGTGCAGAGGGGATGAGGCTCATTGCCCAGACCAGAGGCGTCTGCACAGAGGCAGCAGATGTCTGGGGGGCACACGGGCCCGAGAGTGATGGCATCACCTCTGCTACCCCCACCAGGAGCCACTTCCCATGCAGTGTGGACTGTCGGACGGCTTCCTGGACAGGAGGTCAGGAGCGGTGCAGGGTGGGAGGGGGGCACTGGTGCGGTCTATGGGGCACTTCCCACCCAGGCCAAGAGCAGCCTCTTTGGGTCAGTCCTCCCTGGAGACTGTTGACACACCAGCCTGGTCCTCCCTCCATGGGGGCCCTCAGCTCTGCTGCCTGCTCAACTCGCCTGGGACACTTAAAAGAAAAACACTGATGCCCAGAGAAAAGTAAATCAAGTCAGCCTCCCCACCTGGGGACTCTTTTTTTAAGCTCTCCAATAACTCCAGTGTGCAAGCAGGATGGAGAACCATTGGTCTAACACAGAGCAACCATATTTTCTGAATGAATGAACGGACACACATCAAAGCCAGAGTTCCACGGCCCTGCAGCCGCACAGTAGGAATTCCAGTGTACCAGGAAACAACCTCCACCTGGAACTTTTGGTTTAGTTTCCAGCCCCACGACTATCTGAACCACGTGCACTTAGGCAAGTGCCTAAACCTCCGTGCCCTTAGGGTCTCCATGTGTAAAAAGGACAAGGTGACCCTTGAGGTCCCTGCGTTCACTGTACCCTCAAGGGTCTGGCACTCCCTGTGTGCGAGGCTCAGGTCTGGGTGCTGGGGATTCGGCTGGGACCACACCAGATCTGTCCTCCTGGAGCCTACTTTCCAGCAGACGGCCTCCATTCCATTTACTTCCACGCTGGAAGGTCTATGAATCTGGGATTCTACTTCATTTATCTGGACAATAGCCCAGTTAGGGACACAGAGATTGTACCAAATAAAAAATGGAGAACTGGAAGAAAAGTTCCCCTGAGTCATGGGAGGGCCTGAAAATGATGGAGATGAAGTAGGAGCCATAGGGGATGGGGAGGTGGTGAATGTATCCAGAAATCTCTTTCATACTCTTATCAAGATTGCAAAGGCTGGTTCTTTAAGTACCATTTCAGCATATTTATTCCTAACAAGTAGTGTTCCTGCGGCTTTGAAAGGGCAGTAACTGTAATAATGATGATGATGAAGGGACTTCTGTGGCTTTAAACTCTCCACTCATCCACTCTCAGCAGCCGCGCATCCACTGCCCACCCCCCCGCCGCCCAGTGCTTCCTGGTCCGCTTCTGCATCCCTGCCCACAGCCCCCAGCCCCTCTCCCGTGAACATTTACGCCTCTGCGTATGTGCTACCAGACAGGATCGTCCTACACTTGACAGCGACCACCTGACCCTGATGTGTCTGCAAAATACACTGACACACAACAGTCACGATGCAAGGACAGACCAGGAAGGAGTGACGTAAGACAATGACGTCCTGAGGCCGAGATGTCAGTTACACTCACCCCAGTCTTCTCACAAAAAAATGCTTAAATAAGTAACCTTGGAACATCCGCGGCACGTGCAGTTCTGGGATCAAATGCTCCAGTTGTATTGAGATAGCCTTCCCTGCTCAGAGAAAGCAGGAGCTGCTCTGATTTTAGCAAAGTAACCCTTTCTGATCCAAATAAAACTTAGAACAGAGAAGGCCTTCTGTACGCACATAACAATCTATTATTTTCCCCAACTTCCTCAGGTTCACAGAAGGGGTAATGTACATCTGTGCTGTATTTAAAAAAAGTTTTGTATTGACTCTTTAAATAAAATTCTATGTACAACAATAAAAGAAAAATGGGGAAATATGACCTGTCATGGCAATCACATAAGAATTATATCACATATAAAATACTACAACTGCTTTGTAAAATAACTTTCATCTATCAACCGTGGAGATGGCAGGGGAATATAACTGTCCTCATTTTATAGAGGTAAGAATAAAGATAAAGATAAAAATATATAAATGCATAGGCTAGAAATTTTTAAAAATCAGCCCTTCCACGGATTCAGGAAAGACTCAGCTGAACAAATAATGCCAGGCATTTATAAGCAGCAAGTGACTTTTTAACCAGAGGTCTTGGATTTCTGGACAAAGGGAGGTGCCCTTATGAGCACAGAGCCTGGGGACAGCTAGGAAGCTTGGTACCCGCCACAGCTGCCAAGGTTAAGGGCAATCCCAGAGAGATGATTTCTCAATTCTCACAATGAGAAGACACCAAAAGGATCTTTGACCATCATATATCCACATATTTGTATTTACATTTGATTTACATAGATGTGTATGCACACCATGGAAACAGTGCACCGTCTACTTACAATACTTAATTTGTTAGTTCAGTTACATATTTAAGATGTATTGCATAAGTTAATTATTAATAAGCTTTTCTGCATTCTCACATCTCACAAAACACTTTTGTTTGAGATCGTCGTCATCCTTGTGGTCCTTCTGAGTCATCTAACAGTTCTCCAGCATCTTCACCTGCATCTGAAAGCCTGGGATTCAGTCATTTCCCCCTAATTATTTCTTAAACTCCTCCACTTCACTCCAGCTCCATGGCCTCCGTGCTGGATGAATCCCACCAACTCTTTCTTTTTTTTTTTTTTGCGGTACGCGGGCCTCTCACCGCTGTGGCCTCTCCCGCTGCGGAACACAGGCTCCGGATGCGCAGGCTCAGCGGCCACGGCTCGCGGGCCCAGCCGCTCCGCGGCATGTGGGATCTTCCCGGACCGGGGCACGAACCCGCGTCCCCTGCATCGGCAGGCGGACTCTCAACCACGGCGCCACCAGGGAAGCCCCCACCAACTCTTATGTCATGTCTCCACGGGCCTCTGACGCCCACGCACGATGTCCTGCATTTCGTTCTCAGCACGAAAGTCAGGGTATCATTCTTAAAGTACAAGTTGAAATCTATTGCTAGCCTGCTTACGGCCTTCGGTGGCTACCCACAGCGCACAGGACAGAGTCCTATCAAGGCGCTTGGTGGGGTCTGGTCTTTGTCACCCCTTGGCTGGCTGCCAGGCCATTCTCCAAGCCTCCGTCATCTGGCCCTCAGCCAGCGTCTCCAGGCACAAGCTCAGCCCCGTGCGGGTCTGTGTGTCTCTGTCTGCTCTGCCCGAAACTCTCCTGACTACTCCCACAGGTGATGGTGCCTCCAGCCTGCGGGCCTTGCCTGGCTTGCCAAGACCAAGACCTCTTTCCTCCTCTTGTTTACACTCTCAGAAGCAATAACAGTTTAATTCCTGACTTGTAGCCTTACCCGTTTGACATCTCTCTGCCCCGCGAACCTGCAAGTTTTCAGGGGACAAGACCTTCTCCTTTGTTCCCCACTGTACCCCAGTGTTTGCACAATGCTTGCCGTATAAGGGGAGGGCAAAAATATTGGTTGAACTAATAACAGCAGTACCAGCTAACATTTAAGGGACACTAATTATGCCTCAGGATCTATGCTAGGTCCTTTCATGGATTGTTGCTTTAATTCTTTAAACGAAAGGATAATCTTGGTGATCCCCATTTTACAGACATCAAACTGAGTCTTAACGGAGCTCAGTTCCTAAATTCACACAGCGCAGCCTGGTTTCATCAAGATGATCTGATCATCAAGATGATCAGATTCCTGGCCAAGTGCTTCCAATTTATCTAGTAAAATAAATAACCTTCTTGGCTATTCAAGCAAATGTGACACAGAAGAAAAATACCTTAAAAAAAAGAAGGCCTGAGAAGACAAATCAGGCTCAGTAAAGTTGAACCCTAAGTCCACAAAACGAGTTGCAGCCCTCGGGGCTCCAAAAATCCTCTTTTCAAGATTTTTGCAAAGTTTGTTTACTAAGAAGAGGCATCACATGTTTTCCCTAATAACAAAAACAGTAAAGTCACTCATTTTTGTTTATTTGTTTGTTCACTTACAAGTTCTCAGGCCCATGATCTGGTCTAAGATAGTAAATATTTTACATGGGAAAATGCAATGCTAATATTTGATACTCGGATGTGAGCGTGACTTCCTGATTTCTCTTGTTCTCCATCACACTGGCCTTGAGTAGTCCTGCATCACCGTCCACACATGGGTTTGTGAGCCAGTTCCATTGACCCAGATGGCTGATCTCTTCCAGAAAAAGTTTTAAACCCCTCATAGTATGATTTGGTGGGCCAAACACTTAATACTGAAAAAAGATATATTTAAACTAAACTGAAGGAAATAGAGTTGGCCCATTAGTGGTTGTAGGAAGCAGTGGACATGCTATGGTGAAGGGTTCTTTAAGAACTTAGAAATAAAGGAAAGAAACATTTACTCTTCGGGTTAAACTAGTAAATCAATGAAAAAGGGAGGAATTCTGTCAATTATACTTCAGAAACAAATGAAATCATGGAAAGAGAAACCAGAATTGTGGTTACTAGAGGCGGGGTGTGGTGGCTGAGCTTTAGATGAGGGTGGTCAAAAGGCGCCAACCTCCAGTTATAAAGTAAACCAGTACTAGGGATGTAACGCACAACACAACAAAGATGATGAGCACTGCTGTACATTACAAATGACAGTTGTTAAGAATAAATCCTCAGAGTTCTCATCACCAGGAAAATTTTTTTTCTATTTCTTTAGTGTTGTATCTAAACACGATGATGCGTGTCCACTACTTACCGTGATAATCATTTTATGATGTCTGTAAATCAAATCAGTGTGCTGTACACCTGAAACTTATACAGTGCTGTATGTCAATGGTATCTCAGTAAAACTGGAAAAAAAGCGGCAGAAGTTCTGGAATCCGCAGAAGTCCCCCTTAACCAATGAGCAGCCTCCCAGGTCTGAAGCTGGAAGGTGAGGCTGGAGCCCTCGGAGGCTTGGCTGAACTTGCGGGCCAGCAGGAGTCTGCCGGGGATTACCACAGTGGCCAAAAGAGGGACGTGTGAATGGAAAAGGCAGCTCTGAAGAAATCCAGAGTGGGATGTCCAATGACACAGACAGGAACAGGGAGGGCTTATCCATAGATAAGCGGATAGAAAGACACCAAATGTGGAGGCCACCAAGGTGCTGTTCCCTAGGACAGGGGCCCGTTTTGGGGCAGGAACGGCTTACTGGGCCTTGCTCTGCCCTGAATTGATAATCATTTGAAAGGACACGTGCACACCAACGTTCATAGCAGCGCTATTAACGATAGCCAAGATATGGAAGCAACCTAAGTGTCCATCGACAGATGAATGGATAAAGAAGACATGGTACATATACACAGTGGAATACTACTCAGCCATAAAAGAGAATGAAATGTTGCCATCAGCAGCAACATGGATGGACTTGGAGGGCATCGTGCTCAGTGAAATAAGTCAGACAGAGGAAGACGAATACTATATGACATCACTTATATGTGGAATCTAAAAAATACAACAAACTAGTGAATATAACAAAAAAGAAGCAGACTCACAGATATAGAGAACAAACCAGTAGTTACCAGTGGGGGAGGGTAACATAGGGGTGGGAGAGCAGGAGGTACAAAGTACTGGGTGTAAGACAGGCCCAAGGACGTATTGTACAACATGGGGAATAGAGTCAATATTTTGTAATAACTGTAAATGGAAAGTAACCTTTCAAAATTATATTAAAAATTTTAAATTTTTAAAAATTAAAAAAGATTTTTAAAAGAGCTCATTTATTCAGCATTATTATAGGCCGGGCACTGGGCAAAATGCCCTATGAGAATCACATAATTTAATCCATCCCAACTCTAGGAGGTATTATTCCCATTTTATAGGCGAGGAAACTGAGGTTTAGACAAGTGCTCGACGAGAGTCCCACAACGAATAAGTAGTGTGGAACCTTTGAGTCCAACCTCTCCCTCCAGGGCTGTGGCTTAGCCACCTGACTGTCCCCACCATGCACCACTGGATGGCTTATCCTTCTTCTGGTCCTGATCATAGAGATGACTGCCCAGGGCTTCTGAGAATGAATTCCAATCTAAACGTCTGTCACATGTGAGTTTGATCCTTGTGACTCAGACCTCGTAAGTTCTGTCAAGAATAATTTCTGGATATGCAAAGTCAAGATGACCTCCCCGAGGTCACGGTCCAGCCTTTGAGGCTAGCTGTCACCCCAAGTGACCAGGTAACACCTGGGTCCCACCGTCTGTAAGGGCACCAGCAGTTCTGCCGTACACGTTGCCTGACCAAGTCGTCCCTGCTCTGCTGCCCAGATCTGTCCCGGGAAAGTAGAACCGATTATCGGGGGCCAGTACTCCAAGCTGCCTGCTGAATTATCTGTGATCACAGGCGAACCTGGATGCAAATCTGCATTTGAAAAGTTGATGCCCATTCCAGCCTGTGACTCTCATAAGTCAGAAACGCTCAGCGTTTATAGCAGAGCCCAAAGGGATAGCTGTTGGGACAGCCCCAAACACTTAAAAATTCTATATGGGAACGAAGAAAACTTCATGTGAGGACAGGAGATTGGAGGAACTAATCGCTGATTTTCATCTGGTTCTCATTTAGAAAAATTGGACTACTGGGGAAAAGGGTAAAAATAAAAATTGGAAGCAAAAAAACATTTAAAGGCAAGCAGATGCCCCATTCTGAACACGGAGAGGTTTGTGCTTACAATTCTACTCTTTCCTTAAGGCCAGTTAATTGTTCTGATAGCTTGTCAGGCTGTAAAGAAGGCGACACGAAAAACTGACAGACAATGGCGGATTATGGCCACAGTACCACAGAGAAGAGCTGTCATTCAAAACCAGAGATCAGCGGTCTTAAGACGGATGGGGTCCGCTGTGGTAGTGCCACGGTAACGACGTCCGCCTCTGTCATGACACCCTAAAGGCACCATGAGAGACCACCCATACATCATACCAGAAAATATATAACTGTGTTGTACGTCTTATATGTTTAGTTATATACTTATGTAGATATACACACACAATATATATACACATACATACACACATACTATACATATTGGTAAATTTAAAGCAACTATGATTATACTTAGAAAAAGGCAAACGTTACTCAGTTCTTTGGAGAAGAAGGCGTGACAAAGATTGGAAGAGTAAGAGGAGTACAATGTTTATCTAATTTCCCTATTACATTAATCAGAAATCTTAATTTATCAATACCCACATAGTGAGTATTTGTTTTAAGTCAATTCAGACCAGTCTATCCTTTGCTGGCCTATAAAATGCAGGTGCATCGAAGACTGAGAAGGACAGGAATCCTGTGTCACTCTGCTTTGTAGCCCAGCCCCCAACACAATGTCTGGAACATTGTTTGTTGAACGGATGAACGAATGAACAAACACAAATGAATAAACAGTGCGTGTGTTATGGACAGCATCAAGTATTTTAACATCAAAATGTGAACAATAAAAATGGCAGAACACATCCCAGATCAAAAGTCTTTTTCTCCACTAATAGAAAAGGACTGATAACATTTTGTAATACACAACACATAAATGTCGGAAGGAAGCAACGTTCAAATTTTACCTTCTCAGGAGCCCTAATTTCTGTTTCTAAATCAAAATATACAGATTCTTTTCAGTGCATAAGTCACATTTACACTGATGTAGAATTTTTTTGAAAAGTCACTGAAAATATAGCCTGAACGAAGAGATCTTTTCTAAACATGGCACACTGGTCACTGGTTCAACCTGATAAAATGAACCGTTGCATTCCAAGATGACGGATATTACGTAATATTATATTACATAGGATGTGTGTGAGGATATATAAGTGTTTTTATGTAAGTTATGTCAGTATAGAAATTTAATTACAAATACATTCTCAGAAATCCCACTCTTTATATTTGTGTTTGCTTTCACTATTTCCACTTACAGGAATCCCATGCCAATGATTAAAGAAAAAAAAAAAAAGATGTTAATTCATCAAAATTTTAGTCAGTTCTCGTCCTTGGCAACAAACAGTGATCCTTTTCCTTAAGCTCCTTCCAATGACAGTGCCCTCTGCAAATCAATTAGGATTTCTAACCAAGGAAATCAGAAGGGAAGGAGAAAAGAAACGTGTTCAAAAGGAGCAGTACGATAGCTCTTTGTGGACAAAAAAGTGGGTAGGTCACAAAAAATAGTGTTTAATTTTTAACACTATATAAAAGAATGTGAAAAACGAACACTAAAATGAGCGCTCATGTACCCATCACTGAGTTTAAGAAACAGAACATAACTAGCATCCTGGAGGCACCTTGGTGTCTTTCTTCTATCACCATATTTGTTTTTAAAATAATTTTCAAATTCTTTAAGGAGATTAAGGTTGCGATCATGTACCAGTAGGTGATGAAGGTTGTCTGACTTCCATCAAGTGCCGTCTACACCCGAGGCCATGGGGTCGCTTCCTCCATTAGGTACTTCCCGCCAGGTCTCCATCCCTGGGTCTTCCATCCCTGCCTCATCGTGTTGGCCTTGAGTTTCCCCTGAGTTCACACATTTCCCTCTGATATGTAACCTCATGTTGAAAACTCCCAACAGACGGGCTGTTCTGGGTGCAGAGATGCACGCTGGAATTCTCAGGTCTCAAGGGAAAAGAGGTCAGTGCCACGTGGAAGGAGTTACAGACTAAAGGTTTCCTGGCTCAGTAAAATACCACTAAATAGGAAACCTTGGCTCTCGTAGGAATTGTTCAATTGATCTCGACGCTCAAACACAACATGCTCTACATGACTCCTCATCTAGTACTAGAAGTACAATTTCTCCCAGTATGATCAGTTCAAGAATTCCTCTGAGTGAAGCAAGTACATATGCTAATTCAGGAAATTACTGAGGCCACAGATCTTGGAGTGAAAAGGTGCCCTTTGAAAACCCTCCGATCCAGGCCCCAAGCTGATATGGCATCGTTATCTTCAGATTACAGAGGAGAGAAGTAAGGAACACAGAGGTTGATGAACTTGCCTAACCTTACAAATCTTACAGAGTGAACCACGCTTCCTTCTCCACGGAAGGAGGAGACTAAATCTTTTCACTTGAAAAACTAGTAAGTAAAGCAATGACAGGCATACATCACTCTTCCCCATATGGTCAACTTCATAATTTCTATCAATATGAACTAGAATCACTGCTCTGAAAACAGAATAAAATGCAAAAGCATTAGTTTGTCAGGGGAGGGGATATTCTATACATCTGGAGAAAGTCAATTAATTAATTTGTGTCTCTTTTTAGTAACCTTGATTCTTCTCTAGACTATGACAGGGCATAAACCAATTAATTAATTAACAAATTAATAATATATTGCCATCTATAACAAGGATTATACTTAGTTTCTAATTTGCAAAAATTACTTTGGAAAAAGTGTCTGTTTTGAATAATTTTCTAAACAAAAAGAGATTTGTGCAATGTCTACATAGGTAATCTACGGTCCAATGTAAAAATATAGGCTTTTAGATGGAGAAGTGTCTTTAGAATACAAGGAGTAATGTAATCAACTCATAAGCATCACTCTATTTGGTAAGATAATTTATTTGATTCATAATTTAAATGTATTTAAACATAGTTGTTAAATTGTAGGAACAGTATTTTTTTTTTTTTTGGTACGTGGGCCTCTCACTGTTGTTGCCTCTCCTGCTGCAGAGCACAGGCTCCGGACGCGCAGGCTCAGCGGCCATGGCTCACGGGCCCAGCCGCTCCACGGCATGTGGGATCTTCCCGGACCGGGGCACGAACCCGTGTCCCCTGCATCGGCAGGCGGACTCTCAACCACTGCGCCACCAGGGAAGCCCAGGAAGAGTACTTTAAAAAATTTTTATTTACTTTAATTTATTTTTGGCTTCGTTGGGTCTTCATTGCTGCGCGCGGGCTTTCTCTAGTTGTGGCGAGCGGGGGCTTCTCTTTGTTGTGGTGTGCAGGCTTCTCATTGCCGTGGATTCTCTTGTTGCGGAGCACGGGCTCTAGGCGCACGGGCTTCAGTAGTTATGGCATGCGGGCTTAGTAGTTGCGCCTTTCAGTAGTTGTGGCTCACGGGCTCTAAAGCGCAGGCTCAGTAGTTGTGGCGCACGGGCTTAGTTGCTTCGCAGCACGTGGGATCTTCCCAGACTAGGGCTCGAACCCGTGTCTCCTGTATTGGCAGGTGGATTCTTAACCACTGTGCCGACAGGGAAGCCCCAAACTGTAGGGATAGTGCTTTTTACATTTAAGGTAATAATATATTTTTTTATTTAACCAACCTCCTAACATTCTATATATTTTGTAAATATTAAAGTACAGTAGCATCAGGACTTTACTAAAAATATTAGTAATTCCTTTCTTTGTGAAAACTGCACATAAAAACCGTACCCCAGAGGAGCTTCAACATGCTGGAAGAGTAAGACGGGGAGATCACCTTCATCCCCACAAATACATCAGAAGTACAACTACATGTGGAACAACTCCTACAGAACACCTACTGAATGCTGGCAGAAGACCTCAGACCTCCCAAAAGGCAAGAAACTCCCCACGTACCTGGGTAAGGCAAAAGAAAAAAGAATAAACAGAAACAAAAGAATAGGGACGGGACCTGCACCAGTGGGAGGGAGCCGTGAAGGAGGAAAGGTTTCCACACACTAGGAAGCCCCTTCGCGGGCGGAGACTGCGGGTGGCGGAGGGGGAAAGCTTCGGAGCCGCGGAGGAGAGCACAGCCACAGGGGTGCGGAGGGCAAAGCGGGGAGATTCCCGCACAGAGGATCAGGGCCGACCGGCACTCACCAGCCTGAGAGGCTTGTCTGCTCACCCGCCGGGGCGGGCGGGGCTGGGAGCTGAGGCTCGGGCTTCGGTCGGAGCGCAAGGAGAGGACTGGGGCTGGTGGCATGAACACAGCCTACAGGGGGTTATTAGTAAGCCACGGCTAAACAGAAGGGAGTCCGGGGAAAAGTTTTCTTGCCTCTTTGTTTCCTGGTGCGCGAGGAGAAGGGATTCAGAGCGCCGCTTAAAGGAGCTCCAGAGACGGGCACGAGCCGCGGCTAACAGCGCGGACACCAGAGACAGGCATGAGACGCTAAGGCTGCTGCTGCCGCCACCAAGAAGCCTGTGTGCGAGCACAGGGCACTATCCACACCCCACTTCCGGGGAGCCTGTGCAGCCCGCCACTGCCAGGGTCTCGGGATCCAGGGACAACTTCCCCGGGAGAACGCACGGCGCGCCTCAGGCTGGTGCAACGTCACGCCGGCCTCTGCCGCCGCAGGCTTGCCTCGCACTCCGTGCCCCTCCCTCCCCCCGGCCTGAGTGAGCCAGAGCCCCCGAATCGCGGCTCCTTTAACCCCGTCCTGTCTGGGCAGGAGCAGACGCCCTCAGGCAACCTGCATGCAGAGGCAGGGCCAAACCCAAAGGTGAACCCCGGAAGCTGTGTGAACAAAGAAGAGAAAGGGAAATCTCTCCCAGCAGCCTCACGAGCAGCGGATTAAATCTCCACAATCAACCTGATGTACTTTGCATCTGTGGAATACCTGAATAGACAAGGAATCATCCCAAATTGAGGAGGTGGACTTTGGGAGCAATGATATATATATTTTTTCCCTTTTTCTCTTTTTCTGAATGTGTATGTGTATGCTTCTGTGTGTGATTCTGTCTGTATCGCTTTGCTTTTACCATTGGTCCTAGGGTTCTGTCTGTCCATTGTATTTTTGTTTTTTTTTTATTACTTAAAAATTTTTTCCTTAATAATTATTTTTTATTTTAATAATTTTATTTTATTTTACTTAATTTTATTTTATCTTCTTTCTTCCTTCCTTCCGTCTTTCCTTTCTTTCTTTCTTTACTTCTTTCCTTCTTTTTTTTTCTCCCTTTAATTCTGAGCCACGTGGAGGACAGGCTCTAGGTGCTCCAGACAGGCATCAGGGTTCTGCCACTGAGGTGGGAGAGCCAAGTTCAGGAGACTGGTCCACAAGAGACCTCCCAGCTCCACTTAATATCAAATGATGAAAATCTCCCAGAGATTTCCATCTCAATGCCAAGACCCAGCTCCACCCAATGACCAGCAAGCTACAGTGCAGGACACTCTATGCCAAACAACTAGCAAGACAGGAACACAACCCCATCCATTAGCACAGAGGCTGCCTAAAATCATAATAAGGCCACAGACACCCCAAAACACACCACCAGACGTGGACCTGCCCACCAGAAAGACAAGAGCCAGCCTCATCCACCAGAACACAGGCACTAGTCCCCTCCGTCAGGAAGCTTACACAACACACTGAACCAACCTAAGCCACTGGGGACAGACACCCAAAACAACGGAAACTACGAACCTGCAGCCTGTGAAATGGAGACCCCAAACACAGTAAGTTAAGCAAAATGAGAAGACAGAGAAACACACAGCAGATGAAGGAGCAAGGCAAAACGCACCAGACCAAACAAATGAAGAGGAAATAGGCAGTCTACCTGAAAAAGAATTCAGAATAATCATAGTAAAGATGATCCAAAATTGTGGAAATAGAATGGAGAAAATACAAGAAACGTTTAACAAGGACCTAGAAGAACTAAAGACCAAACAAACAGAGATGAACAACACAATAAATGAAATTAAAAATTCTCTAGAAGGGATCAGTAGCAGAATAACTGAGGCAGAGGAACGGATAAGTGACCTGGAAGATAAAATAGTGGAAATAACTACTGCAGAGCAGAATAAAGAAAAAAGAATGAAAATAATTGAGGACAGTCTCAGAGACCTCTGGGACAACATTAAATGCACCAACATTCGAATTATAGGGGTCCCAGAAGAAGAAGAGAAAAAGAGAGGGACTGAGAAAATATTTGAAGAGATTATACTTGAAAACTTCCCTAATCTGGGAAAGGAAATAGTTAATCAAGTCCAGGAAGCACACAGAGTCCCATACAGGATAAATCCAAGGAGAAACATGCCAAGACACATATTAATCAAACTATCAAAAATTAAATACAAAGAAAAAAATATTAAAAGCAGTAAGGGAAAAACAACAAATAGCACACAAGGGAATCCCAATAAGGTTAACAGCTGATCTTTCAGCAGAAACTCTGCAAGCCTGAAGGGAGTGGCAGGACATATTTAAAGCGATTAAAGAGAAAAACCTACAGCCAAGATTACTCTACCTAGCAAGGATCTCATTCAGGTTTGATGGAGAAATTAAAATCTTTACAGACAAACAAAAGCTAAGAGAACTCAGCACCACCAAACCAGCTTTACAACAAATGCTAAAGGAACTTCTCTAGGCAGGAAACACAAGAGAAGGAAAAGACCTACAATAATAAACCCCAAACAATTAAGAAAATGGTAATAGGAACATACATTTCGATAATTACCTTAAATGTGAATGGATTAAATGCTCAAACCAAAAGACGTAGACTGGCTGAATGAATACAAAAACAAGACCCGTATATATGCTGTCCGAAAGAGATCCACTTCACACCTAAGGACACATACAGACTGAAAGTGAGGGGATGGAAAAAGATACTCCATGCAAATGGAAATCAAAAGACAGGTGGAGTAGCAGTTCTCATATCAGACAAAATAGACTTTAAAATGAAGACTATTACAAGAGACAAAGAAGGACACTACCTAATGATCAAGGGAGCAAGCCAAGAAGAAGATATAACAATTGTAAATATTTATGCACCCAACATAGGAGCACCTCAATACATAAGGCAACTGCTAACAGCTCTAAAAGAGGAAATTGACAGTAACACAATCATAGTAGGGGACCTTAACACCCCACTTTCACCAATGGACAGATCATCCAAAATGAAAATAAATAAGGAAACACAAGCTTTAAATGATGCATTAAACAAGATGGACTTAACTGTATTTATAGGACATTCCATCCAAAAACAACAGAATACATATTCTTCTCAAGTGCTCATGGAACATTCTCCAGGATAGATCATATCTCGGGTCACAAATCAAGCCTTGGTAAATTTAAGAAAATTGAAATCATATCAAGTATCTTTTAAGTATCTTTTTTGACCACAACGCTATGAGACTACATATCAGTTACAGGAAAAAATCTGTAAGAAATACAAACACATGGAGGCTAAACAACACACTACTTAATAACCAAGAGATCACTGAAGAAATCAAAGAGGAAATTAAAAAAAATACCTAGAAACAAATGAAAAAGAAAACACGATGACCCAAAACCCATGGGATGCCGCAAAAGCAGTTCTAAGAGGGAAGTTTATAACAATACAGTCCTACCTTAAGAAACAAGAAACATCTCAAATAAACAACCTAACCTTACACCTAAAGCAATCAGAGAAAGAAGAACAAAAAAAACCCCAAAGTTAGCAGAAGGAAAGAACTCATAAAGATCACATCAGAAATAAATGAAAAAGAAATGAAGGAAACTATAGCAAAGATCAATAAAACTAAAAGCTGGTTCTTCAAGAACAGTAACAAAATTGATAAACCATTACCCAGACTTATCAAGAAAAAAGGGAGAAGACTCAAATCAATAGAGTTAGAAACGAAAAAGGAGAAGTTACAACTGACACTGCAGAAATACAAAGGATCATGAGAGATTACTACAAGCAACTATATGCCAATAAAATGGAAACCTGGAAGAAATGGACAAATTCTTAGAGATGCACAACCTTCTGAGACTGAACCAGGAAGTAATAGAAAATATGAACACACAAATCACAAGCACTGAAATTGAAACTGTGATTAAAAATCTTCAAACAAACAAAAGACCAGGACCAGATGGCTTCACAGGCAAATTCTATCAAACATTTAGAGAAGAGCTAACACTTATCCTTCTCAAACTCTTCTGAAATATAACAGAGGGAGGAACACTACCAAACTCATTCTACAAGGCCACCATCACTCTGATACCAAAACCAGACAAAGATGTCACAGAAACAGAAAACCACAGGCCAATATCACTGATGAATATAGATGCAAAAATACTAGCAAACAGAATCCAACAGCACATTAAAAGGATCATACACTATGTTCAAGTGGGGTTTATCCCAGGAATGCAAGGATTCTTCAATATACACAAATCAATCAACAAGATACACCATATTAATAAATTGAAGGAGAAAAATCATATGATCATCTCAATAGATGCAGGGAAAGCTTTTGACAAAATTCAACACCCATTTATGATATAACCCTCCAGAAAGTAGGCATAGAGGGAAGTTTCAACCTAATAAAGGCCATATATGACAAACCCACAGCCAACACTGTCCTCAATGGTGAAAAACTGAAACCATTTCCACTAAGATCAGGAACAAGACAAGGTTGCCCACTCTTACCACTATTATTCAACATAGTTTTGGAAGTTTTAGCCACAGCAATCAGAGAAGAAAAAGAAATAAAAGGAATCCAAATTGGAAAAGAAGAAGTAAAGCTGTCACTGTTTGCAGATGACAGGATACTATACATAGACAATCCTAAAGATGCTACCAGAAAACTACTAGAGCTAATCAATGAATTTGGTGAAGTAGCAGGATACAAAATTGATGCACAGAAAGCTCTTGCATTCCTATCCACTAATAATGAAAATTCTGTAAGAGAAATTAAGGAAACACTACCATTTACCACTGCAACAAAAAGAATAAAATATCTAGGAATAAATCTACCTAAGGAGACAAAAGACCTGTATGCAGAAAAGTATAAGACACTGATGAAAGAAATTAAAGATGATACAAATAGATGGAGAGATATACCATGTTCTTGGATTGGAAGAATCAACATTGTGAAAATGACTCTACTACTCAGAGCAATCTACAGATTCATTGCAATCACTATCAAACTACCACTGGCATTTTTCACAGAACTAGAACAAAAAATTTCACAATTTGTATGGAAACACAGAAGACCCCGAATAGCCAAAGCAATCTTGAGAAAGAAAAACGGAGCTGGAGAAATCAGGCTCCCTGACTTCAGACTATACTACAAAGCTACAGTAAACAAGACAGTATCATAGTGGCACAAAAACAGAAATATACATCAATGGAACAGGATAGAAAGCCCACAGATAAACCCACGCACATATGGTCACCTTATCTTTGATAAAGGAGGCAAGAATATACAGTGGAGAAAAGACAGCCTCTTCAATAAGTGGTGCTGGGTAAACTGGACAGCTACACGTAAAAGAATGAAATTAGAACACTCCTTAACACCATACACAAAAATAAACTCAAAATGGATTAAAGACCTAAATGTAAGGCCAGACACCATCAAACTCTTAGAGGACAACATAGGCAGAACACTCAATGACATAAATCACAGCAAGTTCCTTTTCGACCCACCTCCTAGAGAAATGGAAATAAAAATGAAAATAAACAAATGGGACCTAATGAAACCTTAAAAGCTTTTGCACAGCAAACCATAAACAAGACCAAAAGACAACCCTCAGAATGGGAGAAAATATTTGCAAATGAAGCAACTGACAAAGGATTAATCTCCAAAATTTACAAGCAGCTCATGCAGCTCAGTAACAGAAAAACAAACAACCCAATCCAAAAATGGGCAGAAAACCTAAATAGACATTTCTCCAAAGAAGAGATACAGTTTGCCAAGAAACACATGAAAGAATCCTCAACATCATTAATCACTAGAGAAATGCAGATCAAAACTACAGTGAGATATCATCTCACACCAGTCAGAATGGCCATCATCCAATAATCTAGAAACAATAAATGCTGGAGAGGGTGTGGAGAAAAGGGAACCCTCTTGCACTGTTGGTGGGAATGTAAATTGATACAGCCACTATGGAGAACAGCATGGAGGTTCCTTAAAAAACTAAAAATAGAACTACCATATGGCCCAGCAATCCCACTACTGGGCATATACCCTGAGAAAAGCATAATTCAAAAAGAGTCATATACCAAAATGTTCACTGCAGCTCTATTTACAATAACCAGGACATGGAAGCAACCTAAGTGTCCATCAACAGATGAATGGATAAAGAAGATGTGACACATATATACAATGGAATATTACTCAGCCATAAAAGGAAACGAAATTGAGTTATTTGTAGTGAGGTGGTTGAACCTAGAGTCTGTCATACAGAGTGAAGTAAGTCAGAAAGAGAAAAACAAATACCGTATACTAACACATATATATGGAATCTAAAAAAAAAAAAAGAAAAAAAATGGTCAGAAGAACCTAGGGGCAGGTCAGGAATAAAGACGCAGACCTACTAGAGAATGGACTTGAGGACATGGGGAGGGCGAAGTGTAAGCTGGGACAAATTGAGAGAGTGGCATGTACATATACACACTACCAAATGTAAAACCGATAGCTGGTGGGAAGCAGCTGCATTAGCACAGGGAGATCAGCTCGGTGCTTTGTGACCACCTAGAGGGGTGGGATAGGGAGGGTGGGAGGGAGGGAGACGCAGGAGGGAAGAGATATGGGGACATATGTATATGTATAACTGATTCACTTTGTTGTAAAGCAGAAACTGACACACCATTGTAAAGCAATTATACTCAAAGATGTTAAAAAAAAAAGAAAGAAATAGCATTCAGTAGGCAACTGGTAGAATCTGGAGCAATAATTGTTTGTCCAAAATACAGACCTTTAGTAGTCAAAGTCTATGCATGGAGTTAACAATTTTCTGCATGATGTAAAAATAAAAGGGGCAAAATTTAAACTAAGAAACGAAGAAACAAACAAAAAAAACATATCCCAGAGCTCCCAAGGGAGCCTCTGTAACATTGATATTTGTCATATGGGTGCTGCTTGGCCGCCAACATAGCACGGAGGGACTCTCCACTGGAGCCTGTCAGATTTTTCAAAGAAAACCAAGAAACTGACCAATAAAATCCTCTAGGCCAGTTGAGGCCGAAGAGGTAGTCTTAGAAGGGCTGTGAAAACAACTCCGTGCTTAAATAAATCATCTCCCCAAATCATTTCCCTGCTGTGGAAGTTGGCTTTATATCATCTTCTATCTGCCACATGTTTTTCATAAGGAAGAAAATCATAAAAAAATAAAGAAACTCTTGTTCTCCACTTATGTTAAATCCACTTTATACCACAGTGAAATCCACCAGCACACTGAGAGGAAAGAAGTGACTATTTCCTAACATTTTTAGATAGACGTCCTCTTTCTGTTTTTCTCAGGTGTACCCGAGCACGTGTGGCTAGCCTCTGCATATTTTCAGGCCACAGATCTTTGAGGAATTTACTGCCGTTTTCCTTCAGTGTGACTAAATCTGCTTGCCAAGGAAACAGATGCTTTAATTTGCCGTTGTTGTTGCCATGGAAACAGCCCTTGAAGGGACAGGCAATGTCTGGACTCCAATTCAGACCTCTGGTTTTCACGCCAGTGATGCTGGGGCCAGATTCTGCTTTTCCTATTCTAGCCCCTGAGCATCTGCTTCCACACAGGATGCTGGGGCGCATTTGATTTTTTTAAAATTTATTTATTTTTGGCTGCGTTGGGTCATCGTTGCTGCGCGTGGGCCCTCTCCAGTCACGGCGAGTGGGGGCCACCCTTCCCTGCGGTGCGTGGGCCCCTCACTGCGGTGGCTTCTCTTGCCGTGGAGCACGGGCTCCAGGCGCGCGGGCTTCAGCAGCCGTGGCTCGTGGGCTCCAGAACACAGGCTCAGCAGCTGTGGCTCACGGGCTCGGCTGCTCCGCGGCATGTGGGATCCGCCCAGACCAGGGCTTGAACCCGCGTCCCCTGCACTGGCAGGTGGACTCCCAACCACTGCGCCACCAGGGAAGCCCAGGTGCATTTGATTTTAAAAGGACAAGAAAATCAGAGTCTCAATGGAGTGATTGCAGAGTTAGGCTGAAACCTGCACTCCAGCAGCTGCTCAGGGATAGGCTCAGGCACACTTCTGCACCCTCATGGAGTCTGTCACAAATGTGGGTGCTCAACAAGAGGCTGTGGAATGAACCCCCAAGAGTGAGGTGCTAAGTCTGGGGAATACAGTGACTACCGACAGGCAAAGGCAGAGCGATGATTAGCGGTGTTCCCTAAAGAGTATCCTGCCTTTCCCCTCGGACCTCGGGGTAAACCAGGAGTTGATGGGGAAAAGTTCTTCTCTAGAAGAATTCCAGCTAACAAATGAAGGAACAATAGAATAAGAACATCACCCCCTTTGCTAGATAGAAACAGAGAACTGATCTAGGCGTTCGTTTTTACTGGCCACTGACTCTGGCAGCTAAAGGTTGGTGCGGAGCTTTACAATGGAAGCATTAGAATGATCCCTGAACCCAGAGATCCATCCAACATCTCAAAAAAGAGACAAGCAGAGGTCACAGAACTCCTGATGTGATGCAGGAAGAGCATGCAGCATCCCTCACAGTGTAGTCCTGTCAAAAAACCAGAACCTGAATCTGCTCAAGGCTGTAGCTCTAACTACTGGTTAACAGAAAACACAGGGAACAAAGGAATGGGTGAGATGACACCATGGGGATGAAGTCAGCAAAATCATGAATGTGGAAAATTCTACTGGGCAAGCAACCTGGTTTCACTCACAAGGATTACAAGTTGTCAACTGCAAGAATTAAAAAAAAAAAAAGGAACCAGGAACCTATATATTAAAAAAAGACTTAGATGTAGTAATCAAACCAAACCAAAGTGTTTCAAGCTCTCTGCAGGGTTAGTTTTATTTATTGTCTCATGTGATCAATGAAGAGTCATTATGTCACACAAACAGAAGCATCATGGTCTTTCTGTTGAGGACATGACAACTAGAAAAAGGCAAGAGACTTGCCATAAATACACCAGCCCGTATAGCACCTGCACACAATCACCCCTGGCCACCGGCAGGGAAGGGGACAGTGAAATGACAACCACAAAGCCAGCATCAGCTCTCCCCTAGGCCACCAGAGACCATCTGGAAATGGTCAGGACAGCCATTATTATCCATCTGGGATGCAGTTCTGGAGAGGAACCCCGAGGACACAGCAGGGTTTTCATCAGCAAATCATACTCCCACAGCACAAGAAGTGAAAGACGACAAGTGACGTAATTAAACGTGGAGACCCACTTCCACATCAAATGCCCTTTTCAATTCCTTCTAACTTCACAGAAGGTGCTCAAGGCTGCCACGCTCTCAAATTGGCACCCAGAGGGGCACCGTTTTGAAAAGGTTGATCTTAACTGATTTAGGCTCTTTAAAGTTAAGTCAGGTTGAAGAACAAAAACTCTAAAAATGGTGTTCTGACCTTTTCCAGTGTCTGTATAACTTCAAAGACTGCCGTGAGGAGGGAAGCTCAAGGGAATTTAGTTCTTATCCAGGGAACAAAATTTAGCCCAATTAGAAAGATCTTAAATGTTCAGGCTGAGAGACTGGAACTGAAACCGGAAGGAGTTTGGTCTAGTTACAAGATCGCTGATGTCCGCGTAGCTGGCGTCAATTCCATGAGTCTACAGTCATGCTTAGAGAATTTTCTCCCATCCTTTCCTGACTTCTTCAAGGTGTAGAGGTGACCCCTCTGGTACTGCCCGATTCCCTACAGTGAGGGATGAAGCTTATTAAACTGCAGGAATTAGGCAACCTGAAGAAGTGTGTGACTCCCTGTAGGAAAGAACATTCCCACTGGCCATGCGTCAGCCAAGACCCCAAACTGGAAGGAGCTGGCCAGCTGGTGTTACCTGCCAATCCCAGCAATGTCCAACAGACCCTCTTGCCATGATGGAAACATTCCTATAGCCAAATGGGATTACAGAGCACTTGAACCATGGCTAGTGTGACCAAGGAACTAAAGTTTTAATCTTTTAAGGTTAATTTAAATAGCTTCGTGAGGTCAACGGCTCTCTAATTAAAGCATGAATATAGCTCCTTAAGGAATACAGAATACAGGCCCTATCACTGGGGATGCTGCTTCAATAGAGAGAAGCGGAGCCAGGCATCTGTCTTTGGAATAAGCTCCCCAGGTGGTCCTCAAATGCCCCAGACTTGAAGGACAGTAAGAGTCTGTGCGTGATCCTGGTGGAGGGGCATACCCACTGCATGGAGACAGATCATAAGAAGGACACAGAACTGGGCCTGGGAGCAAGCCCAAAGGCCACAGGCTCGCCCCACCTGGCTCCCGCCTGGAAAATGCAGGAAGCAGTGACACTGCCTGAGGCTGCGATGGCCATTCAGATACTCTCGAGGCCACGGCCAATGTCTTGCGACGTTCCACCCACCGCAGGCGCATGGTCTCCAGCTCAGAGCCCCAGCCACTGCTGCAAACATCCATGGATCCCAAAGAAATGCCATGTCCACATGAGAACACTCCACAGGTCACCTCCAGAATGGATTCTGTGAGGCCCAAATGTCCACCTTCCCCCAAGACCCGGAGGACCATGGCCACCACGATCCATATCTTTGTGTCCCTGGCCCCTGCTCAAATGGCAAGTTCTTGGTCCTTTCCTAGGGTTCTCTCTTCTGATCAAAGGGCATCACTGTTCTTCCAGCATTTCATGTATAAGAATTATCCCTGACACCTTCCTTTCCATATTACACCATACATTCGACTGCCCATCAATTTCTGTCCATTCTCTGTCCAGAACATTCTCATCTATTCCCTTCTATGAGAGTCAGTGTCCTGCTTACAGGCCTTGCTTCCATGAGGCACCATGGTTCTTAGGAGAAAATACAAGGTCTTATCATGGAGCCCAAGGTCCCACATGGACTGGTTTCCACTCTTCTCTCCCCATCTCCCTCTTGCTCACCAGCACATGGACCTTCATTTCTGAAACACTTCAACGCTCCTTCCCCTGCTTTTGGGAACTTTCCATATGCACATCCTTCTCTCTAGAACCCTCTACACTCTGCCCTCCTTTACCTGGCTCACCCCTGTTCATGTAAAGCGTAAATGCTGCTTCATTTCATGGTTCCTTCCTGAACCAGGCTGGGCCTCCTGCTTGTCTTTTTAGCTCTCAGCACCACTGTCATTCAGTATGGTCCTGTGATGACCTGTTTAGCGTTGGGCTCCTTGACTGACCTCCAAGAGGACAAGGACTTTACCTTGTTGATGACTCTATCAGCAGGGCCAACTGTAGTGTCTGGTATGAAATAAATGTTTGTGCTAAAAGTAGAGCTGCCATATGATCCTGTAATCCCACTCCTGGGCATATATCCGGACAAAACGATAGTTCAAAAAGATACATGCACCCCTATGTTCATAGCAGCACTATTTACAATAGTCAGGACATGGAAACAATCTAAATGTCTATCAACAGATGAATGGATAAAGACGATGTGCTACATATATACAATGGGATACTACTCAGCCATAAAAAAGAATGAAATAATGCCATTTGCAGCAACATGGATACAACTAGAGATTATCATATAAGTGAAGTAAGTCAGAAAGAGAACAACAGATACCATACGATATCACTCATATGTGGAATCTAAAATATGACACAAATGAACTTATCTATGAAACCAAAACAGATTCACAGACATAGAGGACAAACTTGTGGTTGCCAAGGGGGAGGAGGTTGAGGGAGGGATTTATTGGGAGTTTGAGTTTAGCAGATGCAAACTATTATATAGAGAATGGATAAACAACAAGGCGCTACTGTATAGCGCAGGGAACTATATTCAATATCCTGTGATAAAACATAATGGAAAAGAATATGAAAAAGAATGCATATATATGTATAACTGAATAACTTTGCTGTATAATAGAGATTAACACCACACTGTAAATCAACTATACTTGAATAAAATAAATTTTAAAAAATGTTTGTAGGTAAATGACTAAGTAAAAAGAGAAATGGTCTCATTGATTTATTGTTGATTAACATTAGGAATCATTTGAATTAATAAAGACCGATAAGATTTGTGAATGGCGGAAGGGAAGTTGAGAGATACAAACGTAAGATGAGATAGTCAAGTTTCTATAATACAGTTTTACCTTCAATAGTTTAGTCAATAATTAGAACCACCAGGCAAATTAAAGCTGGAGGCTCTGACAGGCAGGTGAGGCTTCCTCTGCAAGAGTAGAAATGGAAAGAAATAGCACTCTGCACACAAACAAAGATTTTAAAATTCTAATTCCTGAGGATGTCAAGATTGTGAAGTTAAGACCATGACAACAACAGGAACCCAAAGGATTAGCACACGAATCCTTTCCAGCTCTTGTCAGAATTAGATGTTCGACCAGCATTAAGACTTACGGGTACGGATGAGTCATACCTGATCTCTATTAATTTAGGACATTTAAAACAGGACACAGTTACAGTGAAGCCAAGGATACAACTGGGTGAAATAACTAATATCACTGGGTCCACAAGAATACGTCACTGAATCATTCAAACCTGATCATCAGAAAGAACATGAGCTCTAACCTCTTGGCACTGACTGTACACAGACGTTTATTCCATTTCGCCGATGAGGAAACAGAGAAAATATAAGCATCTTGTTGCTGGAAGCAAAGCTGGGTTTCTGAACCTGGCTTCCTGACTCCCGCCGCAGCATTCTCTCCAGAAGCTTTCTCCTTGAATAGGTAGTTTCTCTCACCACCCAGGACAGACCTTTAACCTCCTGCTGACTCACTCCTGGCCTGATCCAGGCCATCCACGTCCCATCCTTCACTCTTTGCTAAGGGCTCAGAGAGTGCCAACCACAGGCCAGGCCACAAGGAAGGGGATGGAGGGGGAAGTAAAGACCCTGCCCCCTGACCTTGAGGACATCTCTAGCTGGTGGGAGAGGTGATGAAAGTCCAATAGTGGAGGCGAGAACGGTGGCAGGCAGCTTTCAAACGTCATGCTTGAAAGAGCGCAGGGGTCAGGGTTCTGCATGTGGCCTGACCAGGGTCATGCACAGCAGAATGGTGGCCTCTCCAGTCCAGGACCCACCTCAGGAACCTGTGCACACCCAGGTGGCAGCCACCTTTCAGCAGCCGCATGGCCTCAGGGGCTCACATTGAATTTTCACGTCTCATTCGTAAGAAGTACTAGTCAATTTCCTTCTGCACTTAACAATATTTATTTTTTTGTTAACCCAAGAATAGGACTGTACCTTTATCCCCATTAAATCTCATCTTGTTAGTTTTGGCCCATTGATCCAAACTGCTGAAATCTCCATAATCCAGATTCTGCCATGCAGAGCACAGTTACCCCCGCCAGCTTTGCGTTGCCAAGAAATGTGATCAGCACACCTTTTACGTCTTCATAGCGATGGGCTGACAAAATTGTGGGCCAGGATGAGGTCTTGTACACCATCCTACAGCCACTGACAGCAGTCTCAGTCCAGCTGTCCAACACGATTTGGTCCAACCTGAACAAAGGATTACTATCCTCTAGGTAGTTATTCAGCCAACTGCTAATCCACCCAGTCCCACCTCTGCACTGGCTGCATTTCTCTACCCTACATCATGATATTCTGAGATACTGTCCAACAAATGCCTTCTCAAATATTTATGCCCATGTCTGACAAATTTAAAATGCTCCTTTCTGCAACTGTTCTGGAGTGAATATTAATTAGAGTGGCCCCCTAAGAGATATCTGGAATTATTCCAGACAGAAGAAAAGTCAATGCCAAAGTTCTTCTAGCTCAGAGATACCCCAAATATAAATCAAGTGGGCTGTGGACTTCCCCCGGCAATTGCCTTCAACCAGTGATGGACAGGGCTCGAAAACAGAAAGCTCGGTGGGAATGATCTACCGCCATCAGTTTTAATTATCCTAAACCGGAAAAACGGATGTCTAAGCTGGCCAGCCTGTCCAATAAAGCATTTTGATCAAAGATGCAGTTGCACAGAGAACCTGTTTAAGGAATGGCCTGGGTATCCATGGGGATCCAGGAGAGTTACGGAACTTGTAACGCTGGTTCCCGCAGTTCCATAGGCAGACAGCAACATCATGAAAAATGCTTCTCCAGGGAAGTTTTGAGTTTCTTTAAACATTCAATTATGGCTCTACAAACAGATTTTAAGTGAACAGCATCTGATCTCTGCACAAATTAGAGATGCTACAAGGCAAATAAAATAGATTCCCTGAAACAACCATGTAACACAAATCCAGCCCTGTTTCATGAAGAATCGGTTTACACACGAAGAGGTCTGGAGTGGGGTTACTTAGGTGACTCTCTTTTTGCATTTGCTTTACATGATGATTTTTATGATTGAAAGCACTGAAGACACCTTTATATTGGTTATGATTTTAAAGCAGGTTTTTAATTAAAATAGATTTCTGGATATAGTCCATGGGTAGAGCTTTTTAGCCCTTGGAAAATTGCTGGGGGCCCTCCTAACATCCACCATTTAAAAAAAAATTTTTATTGAAGTATAGTTGCTATACAATCTTGTATTAGTTTCAGGTGTACAGCAAAGTAAGTCAGTTACACATACACCTATATCCTCTCTCTTCAAGATTCTCTTTTTTTTTTTTTTTTTTGCGGTACACGGGCCTCTCACTGCTGTGGCCTCTCCCGTTGCGGAGCACAGGCTCCGGACGCGCAGGCTCAGCGGCCATGGCTCACGGGCCCAGCCGTTCCGCGGCATGTGGGATCTTCCCGGACCGGGGCACGAACCCGTGTCCCCTGCATCAGCAGGAGGACTCTCAACCACTGCGCCACCAGGGAAGCCCCTCATTTCTTTTTTATGAATAGTAAATACTTCAACATTCTTCATTACAACCATTTTCAAGTTTTTAGAGCAACTTTTTTTCCTTCAAAATAAAAAGTTTTCCTAATTTTAACAGCAATATTTTCTTGTTGTAAAACATTAATGAAGAAAGTAAATGTCGTCCAAATCTTTCGAGCATACATGTACATGAGTATAATTTTAAGATAAAAACTGAATGCCATGTAAACTACTATCCAACATGCCGTTCACACCGGTCATATTATCAATGCTATTTACAATAATAAAAATCTCCATCATCATCTTTAGATGTACTACTGTGTAGTATTATTTCATAGCTGAGTCATAACTTATTTAATCGGTCTCCTATTGACGTATTTTAGGTAAAACTTTCTGCAATGAACATCCTTGAACACAGGGCTGATTCCCCCCGTTGACTCTGAAGCAGGGTACCGACCAGGTTACCTTCAGACTGGTCGGGCTCTCTGTTCTGTTGGTTGTTAAATATTTACATTTATCCTGCTTCCTCGTACATTTATCTTTGGGTTCTTATAGCTTCATTTGGATAACTTCTCCAATTGGATCTACTGGGCCAAAGGCTATGCAAATTAAAAATTCTACTTTAATTTTTAATTTTGGATGGGTTGATTACCTTTTGTGCCTGACAAACAACCAGTAGCATACAAGCATTTCATTCTACCTATAAAGTTGTAGAATTTTTTGGTATTCATCATTTCAAAAGTGAAGTGCTTATGGAACAGACATGTCACCGTCTTCAAAAATTTGTTATACTGAAGTAACTGGTGGAAATGGATTGGAAGTGGATTATTAAAATAGTCATATTACCATGCTCTAATTTTGAAAATGTCATTTTTAACAGAATGAAATTTCCACAATGAGTATAAGTAGGATAATTAAAATAAAGCTATAAAATGTTATAGGAACACATTAAACCGTCTCCGTATACTTGTCTAAAACATGCTTTGCCAGTGAAGTTGGGAAAAGAAATAAACCGAGAAGAGATAGTTTTAAGTTTACAACTTTTCTAATTTTGAGATTATTTTGTGAAAGGCCCAGAACTGGAAGTGAGCAAATGAAGGTACCTTTGGAAATGATCTTTTATACAAATTAGCCACTGCCTAGTAGTCAGCTTGCACCATACTACCCGCCTTAATGGAAGGTAAATCATTTTCAAAGGGAACCATGAATAAGACTGTTAACTCACTTTACAGACTCAGAGAACCAGAGGGGCTCGAAGAAATGCATTTCTATACGGAAAAGGACATCATTATAAAGCTAAATGAAGAAGTAGGATATCATATTACACACAGACTACAATATCAACTAGGAAGACCAAAGAAGCAAAGCCTTTTCTACAAGGAAAAAAAAATCCATATGAACATTCACCAAAATGCCAACCAACGTTGTGTTTGGTGGTAGGGGTACCTTTTTTGGGGGTGGGGACTCTTGATTTCTTTTCCCTACAGTTTTCAATTTTTTGCATTGGACACATATTCCTTGTAGAGTGAAAACAAATAACTTAAGGTTTTTATTAAGTCAATTTCCATTCTTCTACCTGCAGCCCTAATATCACGTAAAGGTCCAGGATCAGTCTCACTCGTGCCATTTACCACATCCCTCCAACAGGCTAACCATAAGAACGGTCGCAATAAAGACACTTCCCAAATCCAGCTGCCAATCCTAAAACCCCATCGAGGAAATGCGTCACCACCAGAAGCCTGATTTTCTTTTGCTCTTTCAAGGAATACCAAGTTTCGTCCACTGAGATATTTTCAAAACCACATACAAACAGCAGTGTACGAAAATGTAAATGTCCTATGATATTCTTACATGAAAAAAAAGAGCATGAAAATACATACTTTGCTAAGAGAGACATATCAAAAGCAATATTCAGGTTTCCGTTCAGCCCCCTGATTATCCAAGATGTATTCCTGAACCTCTAGTTTAAGATCACCAAGTCACAAGAAAAGCTAAAAACACATTATTTACTGCTCATAAAAGCTTTTAATCCATCTAATAGGGAGGGAGAAGCATGCAAGAAATGCAGAGGCAGGCTGCAGACCCCCAAGAAGCAGGCCATGCTATTTTACATATGCTCATTTAAAATATATATTTAATATATATTCATATGCATTTTAAAACCTATTTTTTAATAATTGCTGTTGGCCATGGTGTCAGATACTGAAGGTGAGAATTGGCCATTCATGATCCTGTTCATCTGATTTGCTCAGGACCCTCAAACCAAAGTAAGTATAAGTAAGTGATCTGACTCGTTTACACAGAGATGCTGAGTCAGATTTTTGTGACTCAGTATCTCTGGCAGAACTCATTTCAGTGAAACTGTCTTATCTACACTGTCATTTCAGCAAAAAATCAGCATTTCACTGATGGGTGAGAAACAGGGACCAGTAATTCTGGAAGACAGAAACTCCAGTTTTGAATCAAGCATGACTTGGGAACTTATATCTTTAAATACAGATTGCTTATTAGGAGAGCTCGATTCTTTGCTGGTACTAATCAATTAGAATAGTAGGGGTCCTTTAGATCTGAGGAACCCATGGGGAGAGCCACAGTATAAAGGATGACAAGAATATGAGTAATTTTTACTTGTGCCTTGAACCAGGCACAGTTTTCTCCTGGGAAGGCATACAAAATATGTAATAACATCCATGTGCTACAGGAAAAACTATATAATACCATTTTCTGAAAATATATATAATTTTTCAGAAAAAAGGGCCAAATTTTTAAGTAAAAAGATAAAATAAATACTTCATACCATTGGAGACAAGGTCTGAAAGATAAAATAAACTCTTGGTATTTCCCAAGGAAAAAAGAGCTTCTACCCATTTGAAACTGTTTCTCCTTATACAACCCAGGAACTGCCAAAAGTCAACTAATTATGGAACACTGTTATTGGAACAGAACAGAGGATGCTTAAATTCTATCCTTGAAACATCAGGCTCTGAAAAAAAAAGAAACATCAGAACTATGAGAAAAACCTGCTGAGCTAGAAAGTTCTCTTTTAGAGTGATAAAATACAATTCTTTATTTTTCCATTGGGTCATTTTTTGAAGTTAATTCCAGCCTCACATCCAAATTTGGATTATGAATCTACACATTTAGTTCTGTGTCTCTAAATGCCAACATCACTTACACAGCACTCTCCAGTCTCCACGTTGTAACTTTCTCCTATGGTGTCATAAACAGGAATTAACTCGACTTACTTGTTTCTTTCCAGATTTACAATCAGTTCTTTGCTTTCCAGTTGTATTCGAAAATTCAAGACTCCTGGGTGATTCTGAAAGAGAAATAAGAGAAGTCAGTTGAAGATCATTTCCCTTCGATGTGCCAGTATCTCAATATGCTCTGTAGGCATAGTCAATGGAGGGAGAGAAAAATACATTTTCCTCCCGGGACCATTCTGAGATCCTGAGTAGAGGAGATCAAAACAAGCAGGACGAGAGTCTGGAAAACGCATCGCCCTCCCAGATGGTACTGACACACCTGCATTCCTGGCCTCTGCACTCCTTTCCTTGGGCCACATGTACCCTTGGGATCCTTCTTGACTCAACTTCCATCTCCCATAATCGACTCCTTCCTTGGTTTCCCTGTTTCTAGAGAAGGCACTTTCATTTCCCCAACTGCTCATGTCAGAAATTTGAAGTCCTTCTCCCTCAACAACTCCATCTGATCCATGAAGAGGTCCTATTGAGTCGCCCTCCAGAACACAGCCCCTGTTGTCTGGGTCTGACATCTCTCCACCTTGCTCTGGATCAAGCCACAATCATCTCTCATGGGGATGCTGCAAAACCCTTCTACCCCGGTCCCTCCACATCGACCTGTGCTTTCCTCCCATTCATCCCCCAATGGCAATGGGAGGATATTTTCAAAAACTCAACCTCATCCACCTACCCCTGGTCATGGTAAGCCTGCACTGATGTTCCACTGCACTGATGATAATATGCCAACTCTTTTTAAAAAAATATTTATTGAAGTATAGCTGAAGCATAATATTCTATGTTACAGGTGTACAGCACAGTGAGCCACAATGTTTAAAGGTTACGCTCCATTTACAGTTATTATCAAATATTGGCTATACTCCCTATGTTGTACAATATATCCTCATAGCTTATTTTATACCTGATAGTTTGTACCTCTTAATCCCCTACCCCTATGTTGCCCCTCCCCACCTCCCTCTCCCCACTGGTAACCACTAGTTCGTTCTCTGTATCTGTGAGTCTGCTCTCTTTTTTATTCACTATTTTGTTGTATTTTTTAGATTCCACGAATAAGTGATATCATACAGTATTTGTCTTTCTCTGTCTGACTTATTTCACTTGGCATTATGCCCTTCAAATCCATCCCTGTTGCTGCAAATAACAAAATTTTCGTTCTTTTTTATGGCTGAGTAGTATTCCATTGTGTGTATACACACACACACACACCCATATGTACATATGTGCATGTGTGTATATATATATGTATATATATACAGACACATATATACACACGTATATACATATCTCACATCTTCTTCTGCCATTCATCTATTGATGGACACTTAGGTTGCTTCCATATCTTGGCTTTGTAAATAATGCTGCTATGCTATGCTATGAACACTGGGGTGCATCTCTCTTTTTGAATTCATGTTTTCGTTTTTTCTGGATATATAACAAGGAATGGAATTGCTGGATCACAGGGTAGTTCTATATTTAGCGTTTTTTGAGAAAACGCCATACTGTTCTCCACAGTGAACATGCCAGCTCTTCAACGTGGGCTGTAGCTCCTGTATGGCCTGACCTTCATGCCCCTCCACACCCACCTGCGTTGCTCTCCTCGCTCACCCAGCTTTAAGCCGCACTGACCTCACCCGCTCCCCAAACACACCAAGCTCCATCATAGCTCCGAGTCTTCGCACAGGCTGTTCCCTCTGCCTGGAATGCTTTCTCCCAACTCTGCTACTCGGTATCAGCTTAAACGTCAATGATGCAAAGAAGCCTTACCTCACTCCCCAGTCTAATGACATCCACCTCTCCCCAGCTAGTATTTCTCCCAGTCTCCTGCCGTTTTCCTCCTTGTAAGGAAGAACTCCCTTCCTGTTCATTAAAATTCAGTATGTTGACTTGTGGGTCCACTTGTTTATTGTACCCACGAAGGTGCCAGACAAATAACAGAAGCTCAATTAATATTTGGTGAAGGAGAGAATCAATCAATGAATAGGGCAAACAACTCTCCCAACCTCTTCTCCCTCTTGTTAGGCAGACGCCATCTTCCTCCTCTCCTCTGGGCCCCAGGAAACCCTAGTCTGTGTGTGCCCAGCTGTCAGTGGGGGGCAGGAACCTATATTCTTTGTTCTGACCCAGAAATCCCAACAAGGTTCTTGCCCTGCCCTGGGAATGCAGCCATGTGGCAGTGTCCCTAAACCCACACCCCTACCGCAGCTTCTCTCCCATTTAACGGGGTGGTGGAACACGCAACACTCTCTCTTGCTGAGCCCAAGTCAATGATTCAGAGTCCTTACCCCAGTCAAAATTGACGTGCCATCCTAAAGTTATTCTACGAAGCTCTTCGTTTGCTTCCCCTTTCCCTGGGCATCCTCGGTGATTCTGGGGGTGGACAGTCAATTCCAACTCCCCCCAACG
>NW_021703781.1:76379387-76579529 GCF_005190385.1 Monodon monoceros
GTGTTTTCATTCTGATGCTGTGGAAAGAGAGTTCAGCCAGCGTGACCACGCCCGCCCTGACCCAGCTCACCATGGCTGCCGTGCTCAGGTCGGGGCCGGGCAGGGCAGCCTGACTATCTAGGCTGATGTGAGAAGGGTAGAGGAGGGTTTAATTCACAAATGATGCAGCCAAGCTAAGCGAGGGCCAAATGCCATCACAGCCCAGTGCGGAAATAAAGGCGCCTTAGCAGCTTATAAAGAGCACAGTGGAGGAGAGACGCGTCAGGACGAAACTGGCAGCACAAACTCCAGATCACCGGCACCTCCCGGGTAGCCTTGCCCTGGGGCTGCAAGTGGCGTTGTCAGTCTTGTGCAAACATCATCATCCACGTTAAACCAGTGCTTTCGGCATGTTGATTTTGTTTGCCTTTGCTTTGTAAGATTGTTTGGTCTTATGCTTGAATAAGAGATAGAAGAATACGTTTATACGTAGTTCTCTAACGTTCCATATTTGAAAGACACTATTAGAACTCCAGAGCTCAAGGGACTTTTTTCACAACACAGCATTTCAGCTCTACTATGAATTAACAAACCACACGCTACTATGTTCTAAGAGAAAATGGACTGCAAGTTCCAGCAGCCAACCTTAAAATAATGAGTTAAGAGGAAACAAAATTGAAACAAAACCTGCAACAACATGAGTTGTTGGGTCACATGAGTTTTGGGAAAATGTCACAAGTTGCATTAACTAATGCCATATAACTGGGACAGAGTCACAGAGCGCGAAACACTACTCACTTTATTTTGAGGTAGGCCATTGGAATGGCTCTCTGTAGTTTCCTATGTCTAATACATATGGCTATTGAAATTTAAATTAATTAAAATAAAATAAAGATTAAAAATCAGTTCATCAGTCTCACTGGACACATTTCAAGGCTCTAAAGCAGCACGTAGTAGTTACCTCTGCTAGGCAGCCCAGACGTGGAACATTTCCATCTTCACAGCAAGTTCACAGAAATTTCCATCTTCATTGGACATGCCTGAGTCAGTAATAAAGACCTAAAACTTGCATCATCCAATAGCTGCCCAAGAACTAGACTATTTTTAATATTGGTGCCTTCAGGGGATAGAATTAAGTACAAACCCAAGATGGATTTTTTTTAAATGTCCTTTAAGAGAGCTCTTCTCAATTTTAATTGATGGGTGATATTATTATTATTAATTTTTTTTGCGGTACATGGGCCTCTCACTGCTGTGGCCTCTCCCGTTGCGGAGCACAGGCTCCGGACGCGCAGGCTCAGCGGCCATGGCTCATGGGCCCAGCCGCTCCGCAGCATGTGGGATCTTCCCGGACCGGGGCACGAACCCGCGTCCCCCGCATCGGCAGACGGACTCTCAACCACTGCGCCACCAGGGAAGCCCCCAGGGTCTGCAATTTGTACTCATTAATTATATCTTAGAAAAACAAGATTATTAATTACGCTTACAATAAAATATTAGAACAAAAATACATCTCAATGTTCTGTCAAGATGTGTCCAAAGAGCATATGTATGAATACGTCTGTTTATTTGTACGTGTTTTATGTATATGTATGAAAAGTTACTTTAATTACAAATTGTGTTAGCCTAAGATATGGACACACACATCACTATTTAGTTTTGTTTTTTTCTTACACATCACTATTTTAAAGATAAATCCTGGCAATTATATTTGTGAATAAAAATATTTGCAGCGCCCTTTTTCCCCCATGAAAAGTTCAGTTAAGCTTGAACATGAACATTGGTACTAATTCTAAATAAAGTCCCTACGGGAGCTGTTAGAACGTTCTAATGTTAACATATTCAAATGAATACATTTTCCCCCAGGGTGGTAGAAAGAGCTTTACCTGTATATTTTACTTGAGATCTGAATGGTATAGGAGAAACCAATGGAGAAGGAGAACAGAGAGCTATTTTAACTCAAAACCACTCATTGCATTAGATTTCTTAGTTTAAAAGCATGTATTAATTCCATTTTCTTTTGATTTTTAGACATTGGAGATGACAAACTAGTGTTGGTTAAATACAGCCTTCCTTTTTAAAAATGAGACATTGATTGCCCTAATGAAACCGTGTCCTTTACTGAATGCTTAAAGAACTGCATTTGCTGAATAAGTCAATTAAATGCTTATCAGTAGGCTAGAAATGTTTTGACGGTCATTATAATTCTATTTTTCTAATTGGCAAAAGTATATCCAAAAGAGTATATAAAATGTATAAGTACAATTTAAAAAAACAACAATAAAATAATCATCAGGGTACCTACCACCCAGCTGAAAAGTCAAAATATTACCAGAATCTTAGAAACCCCCCGTATTCATTTGCTAAGGCTGCAATAAGAAAATATCTCAGACTGGGTAGCTTAACTATCAGAAATTTATTTCCTCACAGTTCTGGAAGTTAGAAGTCCATGATCAGGGCAGGTTTAGTTTCTTCTGAGGCCTCACTCCTTGTAAGTTCCTCGTGGAAATGAGTTTGGGCAGGCTCCCCCAAATGGTTTGCCCAGGCAGGTCTGCAAAGTAAGGCTCTGGCCAGAGACCACTGTCCATCACTCGGACCCTCGGCTGCTCTGTGCTCTTTCTGAAGTTTCCCACAATGTACTTGCCCAGCACATCCCACTTAACTGGAAATACAAACACATTTTTAAAAAGTGATCTTTTGATTAGCTAGTTTTTTCTTTTCTTCTCAGTATTATCCATTGGGCTGCCTTTATTTATTATTTCTTTCTTTCTTTCTTGTTAATAACATTTTTAGTCACAATAACCTCTTAAGTGATATCCTATGACAATGTAAATTATTTTCTCTGCTATCTGTTACTTACGAGCAATATTATAACAACAATAAAGGAATCTTAAAAGTGATCTTATTTCACATTTTACTCCAAAATGTTGGGCTGTCATTCTTTAATCTGTGTAAACGGGAGCTCACCCAAAGTTGAATTTAAATTATCTCACCCATGATGGGTGTAAAATATCCCAAGTCAATAAATGTAACTTTTCAGGGATGCTTATGATTTTTTTTTTTCCTCTGATGGATGGAATGATACACAATATCGTCTCTCTGGTGTTTCTATGTCCTTAAAGGATAGCCGTTTTCAATGACTTAGAAAAATCTGAACCTGACCATGAAGTTGAAATAAGGTGGCAGTGAGCCTGCAGAAGGAAGGGGACTGCATTAAAAAATCAGATGCGGGGTCAATAGCCAAGTCCACTCCCATCACCACTTCTAGGCTATCCTTTCAAAGACAATGGTCAGTTCTGAGCCAAAGTCATTAGTCTCAACCACCGATACTAGAAATTCAGAGGGACCTAATTTTTCAAGCAGAACAAAAATATTAAATAAAATATTGCATTCAAGGGACTCCGAAATAACTGGATCCCTCTCCAGCACTAAATAAATGCTTCAGGCTGCTGCCCTGGCACTCATGGGGCACGAGAGAGTCATCTATTGCTATGAATATTTAGAGGCAATCTTGATTACCACTTTAATATCAGTGCAGCAGTTCCATAGCCGGGAAGATATGGGCCCTGTGGAACTGAGAGAGGACAAAATTGAATTAGCTGGAGAATAACACAGTAAGGAACGAGGGCACTGCAGCACCATAATGGGCATCTCTGGCTTGAGGCCTTTTAGTTGTTACGTAAATGACAATAATGTCTATTCATGAGTCATTGATATTTTTCTCTGATGGAAAATTTACATCAGCAAACCACTTGTTAAAATGTGCAGACTGGCGCACATTATCTTAAGGTAAAAAGTGCTTTTGAAAGATGTGGAATGTAGTTTGAAGTTGTTCGTGCGTTACAGTGTTAGGTTCTCTTTCGCACGGATTCTTCTTACTGTATTTCTCTGCGTGATGGGTTTACCGATTTTAGGCCAATTCTCCCTTCCCACCAAAAAAAGGCACGACCTCACCACCTTTGGCATGCGTGATGCTCTGAATTCAAGCTCTTTACGCTGTTGCTACTGGTGGGATTACTAGTGCTTCGATTTGCAACTAACATTTTAGATTTTCATTTTTGATTACTGTAGCTATAGCCAGATCATCTTAAAGCCTCATTCATTCACTGAAATATTGCCATTCTGCCCCACGCATCTGTACGCTGTAGGATTACAGTTCCCCATGCTGTGTCCATCTGAGGACAACGGCAGATTCTGAGCAGACAACGGTCATCTGTCCCCTCCCAGAGCTCACTGTTGGGTTGTAAGAGGAGACCAATAACATGACTTAAAAGAAAGCAATCTAGAAGCACGACAGTGCAGGGTTCTCAAACTTAACCCATCTAAATTTCAACTCTTACGTTACCGCCCCTCCCCAATCCAACGCAAAGGGGAACTCGGGGAAAATTCACAGCAGCTCCCCCAGAACTCCCCAGCTTAGTTAACAATGCACCTTCTTAAACCCCTTCAGCAATGACCCACTGTTCTTAGAATAACTGTTGTCTTCACACCACCAACAGTCTGGCCTCTCTCACCCCTAAGCTCCCGGCACACCGCTGAACCGGTCAGGCTGCAGCTGGCTTCTGGGCCTCTGCGCCAGCTGAGCCTTTGCTGGAAGGCCCTCCTGGGCTCTCGAGGCGCCTCACCTCCCGGTCTCAGCCTGGACGTCACCCCCCCGCAGGGAAGCCCCCCATCCCAGTGGGCTCTTTGCCCCACCCACCACTTCTCTCTCTTTCTAGCCATCTCATTTGTGATCGTGTATTGGTGTGTTTATTTTACTTGTTAATTGTCTAGCTCCCCTTTTCAGAAACAGAAACTTTGTAGGAAGAGGGAATTCTTCTGCTTTGTTCCACATCCTATTCCCAACACCCAGAATGGGGCCACCTAGAAACATCTGTGGGATGACAGAAGACAGGCGCGGCGGTAGCAGGAGATGGCGGAAGGGATACTGATTCAGGGGGCAGCGGAGGCATAAGTGCCACCTCAGGAGGTATGAAGGGCCGCCTGGGCTCTCCTCCCGGGTCCCTGCTGACCCAAGCACAAGGCCGAAGTCCATCCATCTGAGCCCCGCCTCACTCTCAGAGGCTGACGGCCCACAGATGCAAGCAGCTGCACAGAGGATCCCTTGGTAGCGAGCGAGGAACTGGGCCATCGAAGGTGCCTTGGGTTCTGTTCCTCTGTGGAGAGGAAGAGGGGCTTGCTGGGAGCTGGACCACCGATACTTGGGGCGGCCGAGAAGGCCAGTGAGTGCGAGCTCCCAGCCTGGCTCCTGGCCCCTCCGAGGACGCCCGCTCGTCCCGCTTGGTTTCTTTGGACCTCAGTGATGGAGAGCCCAGACCAGAGCAGAGGGGCAGAGAGCGTGCTGTAAGAGGACGAGGGGGTGAATCAGCGGAAATCAAGGTCAAACACAAGGTGGTGGTTCTGGGGGCTGCAGAGCTAGAAATCAGAGACATGCTGGGAAGGGGGTGAGCAAATCAGGGTAGGAGGGGCTTGAGGACGTCCTATTCTGCCACTTACTGGTTCTTAACTGCCCT
Source organism: Monodon monoceros (assembly GCF_005190385.1). Taxonomy (NCBI): domain Eukaryota; kingdom Metazoa; phylum Chordata; class Mammalia; order Artiodactyla; family Monodontidae; genus Monodon; species Monodon monoceros. Next base: position 76,384,880 of record NW_021703781.1, read on the forward strand.
GGGCTTGGGGGCTGAACGCTGGACACCGTGTGGTGACGTGGTGACCTAGGAGCTGAAACGTGTGGTGAGACTGTGCTGCTGAAATGGGCCCCTGACATCAGATCCCAGCAGGCTGTGCACTGGTCCTCAGACCTCTGACGCCCTCCCATCCGCCCTGCCTTCAGACATCTCGATTAGCAGGAAGGAGAGACAAAGTCGAGCTCCACCTGGCCGCCTGCTCAGGGCTCAGGAACCTCAGGACGCCCAGGGCAGGAGGCCAGTGGCTAGGATGGACTTCCCCATCGGCCATTCTCCCCATCACTCAGAAGACCGTCCACAGCCCTAGTGCCACGGGCCCATCATCCCGCCAACACGAGGTACCGGCCCCTCCTGCATGTTCAGTATCAGTGAGGCGGCACCACCGACAGCAGGGCTTGTGATGAGCAACGCTGTCACGAGAAGACGGCCTGAGCCGAGTGCCAGGGCCCAGGGTCACTTCAGCATCTTCAAGCTACCTCCTCCAACAGCCACGGAGAAGGTCACTGAGCCCCTGTGTGATGGCTAGGGACATCTTAAGTTGGATATTTAGGAAGCACATAGGTAACAATCCCTCCTCCTTTGAATGCAAAGGAACAATAATCTCACCTAAGCAAGACCTATTTCATTGCATCTCGGAAACTGTTGTTCCATGTAGGAGGCTGAAGCTGGGAAGGGGTCAGGCCAGAGATGTGTCCACAGACAGGCTGGATGCTGCCACTCGGACTGAGGGACTACTGGTTGGTCATTTCACTCTGCTGGGCCTCGGCTTCCTCACCGGGAGCCCGGGGATAACAATGCTGTCTATCAGTGTGGTCGGCAGAATAACGGGCCCCCAGAGGTGTCCTAACCCTGGGAGCCTGTGAATATGTTACCTTACCTGGAAGAAGGGACCTTGCATATGCGATAAAGGGGGACAGGGAGATATTATCCTCGTTTATTCAGATGGGCCCAGTGTACTCACGAGGATCCTTAAAAGCAGAGAACGTTTCATTGCTGGGGTTGGAGAGACGCCACAGGAGAAGAACTTGACCACTTTGCTCGCTTTGAAGATGGAGCAAGGGAGCCATACGCCAAGGAAGCAGCGGCCTTGAGAAGCTGGGAACGACCCTTAACCTTCAGCTGGCGAGAACACAGAGAACGTGGCCCGACAACCTCCAAGTTGGCGGACTTCTGCCAACATCTGGAATGAGCAGGGAACGGACCCTCCCCTGATGCTGCCATCATAAAGGGCAGCTCTGGGAACACTTTGATTTTAACCTGGTGAGATGTGAAGCAGGAAACCCAACCAGGCTGCCCGCCTTGTGACCTTCAGAACTGAGAGATCACAAATGGGTATTGTTTCAAGCCACCTAAGTTGTGGTGGTTTGTTAGAGCAGCGATAGAAAACTGAACCATCAGGAAGGTTGCTGTGAGATTCAAATGGTAAAATGTCTGTTTGGAAACCATGCTGCATGATAAAATGGAAATGCATTTTTATTACATAAGTCCAATCACAAACGAAGCTGCTACTTCCCAGCATGACAGTGACAAAACACCATTTCACTTAATATTTATTGCTATTTACCCGAATTGCAACCCTTTTATGCTTTCTGTATTTTGATCTAAATGGGCATAATATATTAAGTTTTTTAAAACGCTAACAAGTTTTCAAAAAGAAATATAATACATTCATTAATTGGGGGCCTGTTTATAAGGCAGGCACCAGGCCAGTTCCTGGGGAGATGGCTCAAAGCAACTTATCTCCTCCCTCGTGTTAGTAGTAGGAGGCCCTTTGTCCTGTCACTTTAGCAGCAATATTTTAACTTAACCTTTACACCCCATGCTTCACTAGCCTCTGACCCAAGCACACCTTTCACATCTTTGGATCACACAATGCCTTACCTAACCAATTGATTCTTTTCTTAAAGAAGCAGAGATGAAGAATAAGTAATTAACGGATGACTAGATCTTTTCCCCAGCTTCCCCTTCAGTCATCTCATGGGCAAACTGCATGAACAGGACAGCATCTAAAGAAAGACCACAAGGAGTCAGCAAGTCTGCACACAGTGAAGGATGACAAAGACTCTGACCTCCTCTCTAAACGATTAACTGCGCCTAGCTTCCCCTTTTACCCTTAAAAGACTTTCATGGCCAAGCAGAATCTTTTGAGTTGGTTCTTGGACACGAGTCCGCATTCTCGCCAGGTTGCCGGCCTCCTGAATAAAGCAGACTTTCCTTTTCCAACCAACACTTGCCTCTTGAGTATTGGCTTTCGAGCAGCAAGCAACCAAACCTGGCTTGGTAGCCCTTGTTTAGTACGGAAAGAAGATATTATACCTGTATGACCAGTGTTACGGAAGGCGACAGAAGGTTCTGAAAGGCCCACACGGACACAACACAAGATACACGCATGCACTTCATCTTGACGTGAAATATTCTAAAGATAAGACTTTCTAAGATTCGCTTACTGATATGATCAGGGATATTATAATATTAGAAAACAGAACCGAGCATTACTTTTTGGAATGACTTGCCTAGTCTTACAAGACACAGCTGTAAAATAACATGCACTGTGTTTATTAACTAGAAAGTTTGGTTTCCAACTGAAAATTCATTTATCTAACTTATTTTATGTCTGGCAACTTTCATACACCATTTTATTTTTTCCTACAACAACATTTCGAAACTGTCAGTCAGAGGAAGTTAATAGCTTAAGTTGCTAGTTAGCTTGCATGCAAGCTGTCTTCCAGAGAGAGTATCCCATTCATATGTTGACTAAGGGCCATTTATAAAGCGTCACTGAAATCTCTTGCAAACAAACATTAGTGGAATATAATAAACTCTTTAAAAAGTAATCCTGCTATCGATCACGGAGGCACTGCCAAATCATTCCGTCCTAACTGAAGCCTGGTGCAAACAAGTTTTTCTGCTGCAAACAGAATTACAGCTAATTGCTAACTTTTTATAAAACATACCCTGATTGCCCCGTGAAAACTCATGCTAAAAGCCTCACGGAAAGCTATGAGATTTCACAACTTCAGACAAAAAATGCAGTATGACTGTCCCCAGCTTTTCCCATCGCTTGCCCTGTCACGCTATTTCTTGGGGCATTTGGGCCTCAGAAGCAGGAGGGGGAGAGAGCAGGAAGGAGAAAGGTTGCTGGCAGGCGCTGGAGGAGGCCTCCAGGGGCAGAGTTAGGAGACGGAGCCAGAGAGGATGGTGCTGTGGACATAGATGCGTGCAGCCTTGCGACAGAGGACACAAGAAGGGCAGTGGAGGACTCAAGTGGCCACTCACTCCACTGGGTTCAAAGGACTTTGCACCCCTTGAAGATACAGTTTTCCATCTTCATCCTAGCTCGGTTCTGGGATAGGGAGGTCCTCAATCAGTGTACTTTGCTGAATGAAAACTTGAGTTCAACTTTCTTTTCTGTTAAAATACTAGTAAAGTCAACCAATCATAAATCCAGTAACTCTTATAGGCAACTTTGTCTTCTACGTAGAGGACCCTCAAGTCCAAATCTCCAGCTCCAACCTCTATCTGGTGATGAGAACGACCACAAGTCAGGTCGAACAGATCCCTCACCAGCGACTCAAATGCTACTGGGTTTAAAACTCGCTCCCCACGTTTCCCATCGTCTCCACAACTTCCTGAAGCACACTCCTCGTCCCGGACCCCTTCTTTTCCCTGTTGTCGGCCTCATCATCCTTTTGCACCACATTCGTACCGTCCTGCGACTCTCGTCTTTCTCCCCATCTCATGTTGAATTAGTGGTCAAGCCCTGTGGACCCTGTCTCTGGATATCTCTGGAATTCTTTCTGTTCCTGCTGCGTGGTCCTCACTGCAGCTCTCCTGACCACTCTTGCATCAACCAGTCCTAGACATGGTTCCCTGAGCTCTTTTACGAATGCAGGGCTCAAATCCTACGTCTCCCCTTCATCTTGGTCTGAAGCAGAGGTTCCTCAGCTTTTCATCCTCTTCAGTCTGTCCACCCTCCCTCCCTCCCCACTCAATGCTCAAGGGCAGAGCTGACAAACATTTCCTATAAAGAGCCAGGTACTAAATATTTTAAGTTTTGCGGGCCATTTGGTTTTTGCCAGGACTACTCAACTCTGTCCTTGCCGGCAAATACAGCCACAGACAATACCTAAATGAATGAGCGTGGCTATGTGCCACTAAAACCTTATTCATGGACACCAACATATGAATTTCATGTAATTTTATATATCATGAAATACTCATCATCTCTGGATTTTTTTCCCCGGCCACTTAAAAATGTAAAACGCATTCTCGAACCCGAGCTAGCATCCAAATCACCTGGAGGGCTTGATGAAATGCAGATTGTAGGGTCCATCACAGAGTTTCTTATTCAGTAGATCTGAGACAGGGCCTGGGCATTTGGACTTCTAATAAGTACCCAGGTGATGCTGCTACTGTTGGCCCGGGGATCAGATTTTCCGAATCGCTGTGCTAGACCAAGTTTCACAGGGTGACAGTTCACAAGCTCCACTCAGCCTGCAGCTAATGTTGGTTTGGCCCCAAAGTGCATGCCACCCAATTTGTCAATCTGATTTAATTGCTAACCTCTAAGAGTCAGGAGAATTCCCAGACAAACCTGGATGTGTTGCTTCTCAGAGGAAAAAAAAATATCAGAAAAATGGCAACCCTGGGCTTGCACTTCACGGGACAAGAATTGGCTGAAACTGAAGAGAAGCTGCCTGTTCTTCCAGCCCCACCTGCCCTACGTTATCTGCACATGGAGGCCAAGGGGCAAAGGTGATCTATTGTCTTATGCCTGGCCAGCTTTGCTTGTTTATAACCCCAGCCTGGCCCCTTGCGGCCTTTGAATTTGCAATCTCTGGTCTAATGTCAAATAGGATGTTGATACTGGTTGGATGATTAGAAATATGCATGGAAGGAATGAGCTCAGCTTTCCTCTCTTGCCTCCTCTGGCCTCCCGAACTCCTTCTCATCCCACAGGGCCCCTGAGCGGCTCCTAACCTTTGAAGCCCTCCGTGACGATTCAGGTAGAACTCTCCTCTCTTCTCCCTGCACATTACACTCCCACATTCTGCCTGGACTATACTTATTTCTGTTCATGGCAAAGTGCTCACTAGGCTACAAGCTCCAGGAAGCCTTAGCCAACTTTGAATATCCACCAAGCTGCCTCAGGTGCTACTTTCTTATACATCCAAAGCACGAAAGCAATGCTTATTGGTTTGATTAACTTGAACTTGATCAATACATTCAAAAATGTTGCTCATTCATCTTTTCATCAAATAGTTACATGCCAGATACTGTGCTATGTTCAGGCAGTCTACCCTGCTAACCAATCGTGACCCTCACTACAAAGTTCAGAGTCATGAAAATAGCTTATTATACTGAACAAAAGAATATACCAGCTACTTTGTTACCGATGTTGTGTTGACAAAGTTCCATATTTAAACCCACCCTTAATACAGACAATTTTTAGACCAATATAGAAAATCTCGTCCTTGCTGAGAGCGAGGCTGGAGTTATCACAAATGTGTGATCAGCAAATCCTTTGCCTATTTTGAGCTTTCCTGGATTAGGCATCTTAAACTAAACCACAGAGTGTAAATGTGACAGCATTTAAGAGGCTACTGTGGAAACTGCAGGATTTCTACCAGGACGATACTAGCTGCCACCAAGTGGTCATAACGAATGAAGTTCACAGTCACCACTGTGCCTTCATGTCCTTCACTGGCTGTCCATGGCTTTTGCTTTGTGAAGGGACAGCCAGGAGCGCTCAGGGATTCCTTTTTGTCCTGTTGGGCAGAAAAAAGAGCAGCTCCATTCCTATAAACGACTTTGTAACATCTATGCAAAACTGGACCAATAATCAATTACCTGGACTTTAAAACTAAGTAATGTTGACTTAACAAAGAAGAGTCAAGACAGCTAACAGATGCAGCATGGGGTATGAATAATTTATAGCTGACTTACAAGGTTTTTAACCAATGAAAACCAAAATTCCATTATTTTCTAGAGATAGAATGTCATACAGGGATACCTGCTTAAGTCCTGCTGAAAAAATCTTTTATTTGTAACAGTTTCAAGGAGAAAAGTTCAGAAACGATTTCAGATGAGTTACTTGCTAGAGGACATTTTGTATAAACAAAATTGTGTGTACGTATGTGGATTTTTCTCAAACAGAAAATAGGATCTTACCTAAAGGTGCAATGAAATAAGGAACAATAAAAACTGTTGCATGATCATCAAGTTTAAATTAAAGGTTTCCCTGCTAATTCTTTATAAATAGAAAAGCTGGGCTTACACAGGGAACTATATTCAATACCTTATAATGACTTACAATGGAAAAGAATCTGAAAAAGAATATACATACATATGTAAAACTGAACCACTTCACTGTACACCTAAAACTAAAACAACATAGTAAATCAATTACACTTCAGTAAAGAAATTTTTTTTTAAAAAGCTGGGCTTAGTGGAAGATAAAAGGAAGTGGGGCTTCCCTGGTGGCGCAGTGGTTGAGAGTCCGCCTGCCAATGCAGGGGACACGGGTTCGTGCCCCAGTCCAGGAAGATCCCACATGCCGCGGAGCGGCTGGGCCCGTGAGCCATGGCCGCTGAGCCTGCGCGTCCGGAGCCTGTGCTCCGCAACGGGAGAGGCCACAACCGTGAGAGGCCCGCGTACCGTAAAAAAAAAAAAAAAAAGGAAGTGATCAATTAAGCCCATCAGTAGCTTTACCCTAAACTAGAACTCGATTTTTTCATTACAGCCACCTTCCCCTCCCTAAAAAAAAAAAAAAAAAAAAAGGATCACAACAGACTCAGGGTCAAATTCAAGCTCCATGAATTACTACCTCTGCTGTGGCTTAGTCATTGTTAGCCTCTCTGAGCCCATTTCTTCACTTGTAAATCATAATAATATCAGCTGGGAGGATTAATGACATGGTTTATATCAACACGTGGACAGGGCTGCCACACAGGAGGCACTTAACGTGATTGACGGTAAGAATTACACCACACTGCTGCTTGTATGGATGACACCTCTGTTCCTTTTGCTAAGAACGTATTTTTGCCTTCCAATCCAGCAAAGTAGTCCCATTCTTATACTCTACTTTCCATTTTGTCGTAAACCATAACATCTGATCGCAAAAATACAGATGCACACACATATTTATTTCTGTTCTTCTGTTGGAATTGTTGAGAAAAAGAATTCCTCATAAGAGCCTTATCCAAACTGTCAATCATGGTTACCTGAGCAAGAAAAGAAAGATCAATAAATCCCTTCTCAAAAATTTAGGGGACGGGCTTCCCTGGTGGCGCAGTGGTTGAGAGTCCGCCTGCCGATGCAGGGAACGCGGGTTCGTGCCCCGGTCCGGGAAGATCCCACATGCCGCGGAGCGGCTGGGCCCGTGAGCCATGGCCGCTGAGCCTGCGCGTCCGGAACCTGTGCTCCGCGATGGGAGAGGCCACAACAGTGAGAGGCCCGCGTAATGCAAAAAAAAAAAATTTAGGGGATTCTGTCCCCCACCCCCAAAATATATACAAGCTCCTGCCCCCGTTCCACCTGTACATGGTTTTTGGCCCATCCTAGAAGGATGCTGTTTGTAAAGAAAAGCAAAACAAACAAAACTATGGGATGTGGAGTGGACAGAAGGCAAGACAATCTCTCTTCATCTGACAAGAAGCAGCTCAAAATAAACCACTGTGATGAAGCAGTGAGTAACAGGGAAACACACATGCGCTTGATGGGTAAACTGTGCATCTACACACCGTGTCTGCCGTAAACAATGCAAACTGCTGGTGGCAGGTAGATTTCATGAAAGGCAGTGGCTGGAGAGAACAGCAGGCTTATACCCACCCCTGTTTGTGGGGACCATCAGGACATGTGCACCAGAATACATTTTACATTAAAACTCTTGGTAGGTAACTGTCTTTTCCTTCTTTTTAAACATCCTGCTGAAAAGAACTATATTTTCAAAGTCATGCAAAGTCATCATTCCCTCCTCAAACACATCTTTTGTGGGAGCTACACACCCCTGTTCCTTCCACAGTTTTCCACCGGGTATGGTTATCAATGAGTCACTATTCAGGGACTCTGATCTGGAACCACATCATTTTTTTAAATTTTACCATTTATTCTTTATTGTGTTGTATGAAGTCCCTGTGTAATGCAAGTATGTACTGTACGAAAATACCCATATTTCCAAATCACATTATGTGGTGTAGACCACAGCTTGCAGAAGCATCGTGTGTAGCCTTTACAATCCATGGTTGGATTTACACTTTACAGTCCACTATTGGCTGCTGCAAAAAGTATGATAAGAGATGAAGGGGGGGTGGGGAAGAAAGCTAAGTATAAATACACTTCGCCAAACATACACAGCTTACAGAGGAACCCTCATGGAAACAAGTCAAATGACCACATTTGATGTGATATCTATAAAGTGTAGACTCTGCAATAAAAAGCCAAAGGCACATAAAAATATATTTTAACTTTAAAAATTACAGTAATTCTTCGCTTGTGTCTTACCAATATGTATCTGACAGTCAAAATTTCACAATATAGATATAATAGATAGAGCGATACTGTAGAAGAGCAACAAGAAAATCCCCCAAATCCATAAAGTCGTTCAAATGTGAAAACAGAGAACAGTTTCAACAATGGAGAATTTGCTACGGTGACCCCAAACCATCTAATATAGAAAAGCGTCTAGAAAAAAGTCTTAGATGTTAAATAAATTTTGACTTCCTCTTGCTCAGAGAATGTTCTTAAAATGCAACACTGGTTGTAATATTTCAGATATGAGTCACCAAATTTAGATTTCAGGGCCACTCCTTATCCTCCTAGATCTGTACCTTAAAGGTCTATAAGTTCGGTCCAGGACTGCATCAGCTTATCACCTACTATGATCTGTGAATTGCTAGTATCCCAGATTCTCCCTTCCCAAACCTGCTTAGCTATTTTTTTAAGTGAACTGCAGGCCTCGTCATTTTGCTTATTGATTTATCTTATGAATTTTGACCCATAGTTCCAACTTATTGAGAACTTTTAAAGCCATGCCTCTTTTGGCCAACCTAGTAGCTACTCAGTGCCATGTCAGCCTTATTAAAGTATGATATTACAGTGCTGGTGAGATGCCAAGAAATGAGCGCTTTCATGCACAGCTGATACAAGTGTAAATTGGTACAGCCTTCCACGAAGCAATCTGGAAATAGTTATAATACCCCTTTAAAATGTACATATCTTTGATTCAACAATTCCAATCTTAATTCATTTAAAGGAAATAACCAGAAAAGTATGTACAGATATAAGCAGAAAGATATTTAGCACAACTTATATTGAAAAGTTACAAAATGCCTATACGTCCACCCCAGGGGAATGGTTTAAAAATGACACAGGAAGCAAGTGATAACGATATTACGGTCATTAAGCTGGTGGTCCAAGAATGGAGAAGTTCTGCTTCTGCTAATGACAGTCAGTAATTTGGACTCATCTTCCCACTGAAAACAACTCTAACAGCTGGGAAAAATATACAAAAATTCTACTTGAAGACAATGTAGAGTTTCCAAAGAAATAAAGAATCATGGGACCATGACCCAGGGAGAGAAGAAAGCCCAAGGTGGGAACCCAGAATTGGAGGTTAATTTTCCCACCCAAGGCATGTGCAGATATTAGAAGAAGCAGTTCAGAGGCTGAAAATTTCAGCAGAACTTTCAACAGACGCACAGGGCCGAGGGGACAAAATTTGGATATCAGAGACTGCTAAGAAGGGGTACTGACAACTCCCCATTCTGGGCTTTGGATTGGGATCTCTAAATGCTAAGCCCCAGAAGAAAGGGTGAATCATAAGTAGAGCAGTCCTCAAGGCGACTGAAACCTGCTTAGTCCCTGATCACAGGCGCTCCTGGCGTAGGCACCAGTCATATAACATCAGTGTCTCAAATTATCCTTAAGCTTTTCATGTACAATGCCTGACACTCAAAAACTAACTGGGCATAAGTGGATGCCAAGAAGAAGAGACTGAAATTCAGGAGAAACCATAGAAACTGATCTAGAGGAGATCCAGTTAATGGAACTAACAGAGACAGACTTTTAAAATGACTATGCTTAGTAGGTTCAAGGAGTTAAAAAACAAAAATTTCAGCAGAGAATCGGAGCTACATGGCTTTCTAGAACTGAAAAATATAACTCATTGAATAGGTTCAACAGCAGTTTAGACACAGCTGAAGAGAGCAACAGTGAGTGGAAAATACGTCTGAAGAAAATATGCAGGACTAAAACATAAAGAGACAAAAGGGTGGAAAATTTAGAAAAGAGCTTAAGAGATGTATGGGATATGGTGAAATGTCTATGCATGTGCAGAGATGCACACGGTAAAAGAATATAAGAGAAAACACAGCAGAAGAAATATTTGAAGAGAAAAAAACTAGGAATTTTTCAAAATTGGCAAAACACACTGAGACCCACATTTTTAAAACACCATGAATCTTAAGCACTATAAATAAAAGTAAAAACCACACACAGACCTAACACAGTAAAATTTCTGAAAAATAGAGATGAAGGAAAAAATACAATATCTTCAAAGGAGCAGCAACAGTTAGCAGATAACATCACAGAAAATAATGGAATATATTATAGTGCTTACAGAAAATAATTTCCACCTAGAGTTCCATACCCCATGAAATATCCTTAGAAACTGAAGATGAAATGAAAGCGTTTTCAATCAGACAAAAATTGAAAGAACTCATAAGCAACAGATTGCATTAAGGGAATACTAAGGGCTTTTCTTCGGGCAAGAGGAAACTTACCCTTGAAAGCTGTTTGGAGATGTAGGAAGGCATGAAGAGGTAAGATTAACATGTGGGAACCTCTAAATGAATATTAAAGGCATGATAGAACAATAATAAGAGAGAGAGGAAGTAAATATAACCCAGTGAATGAGTTTATAGCAGTTTAAACAGCCTGTGTTCACTTTCAATGCCTTGATTTCCAATGATGTATTTTTCAAATGGAAGATTTCATGACCCAAGGCCTTGGTGGTACTACCTGGAACTTCAGTCACTAGAGATATAGTCTGTATTTCTTCTGGCTGCACCCATTTCTCCAACAAATCTGCTGAGCATCTATTACGTGCACACTGTGCAGGGTGCTGGGACCACAGAGATGAAAACACCCATTTTATAGGTGAAGAAGAGAAACTCAGGGAGATTAAGCAATTTGCTCAAGGTCACCAGGCTCGTAAGTGGCAGAGCTGAACTCCAGGTCTATTTCCTTGTCACGGATCTTTTACTAAGCAGCTCTTACTCCCAATCAAAAATGATGTACATATGAATGCTCAGCTGGAATGTATCCACATTAGGGTTTTATTGCTATTAACACTCAGCTTTTTCTCTCATATCCCTGCATCACTGTCACTCTCTTCACTATCTCCAAGTTATTCCCTTTAACCATTTTCCCTACTCTCTGTGCCTTTGCAGCACAAAATATCTTGAATTCATTCATGAAATGTGCAACCTTCTATTTACTCAGATGTTAAGCCTACAGAATTCTGCAGTTGAAAGAATCCCACTGGGATTTCCAACCATTTAAGGTCACTGCCCAAATCATGCATAGTTGCTATCCACTCACCCTGGCCAAGAGCTGGGGTCAAGGTGAAAGCCGAAGCTCCAAGGTGGCCCAGGAAAGAAGGAAGGAGGCTGCTGTTTCCCTCCACCTGCCTGAACCCATCCCACCTGATGGGACCTGGGCAGACGGGAGAAGGCCAGTGGTGATGCTATCACTGGGTCTCCTTTCTGATTCGCACCACCAAATTCAGTGCCTCCAAGCTAAGAGTTAGCCCCCTTAACTCTGGCAATAACTTTTGCATATATCTTCATATATCTTTAACAACTTGGAGGGGAAAATTCTTTCTACCAAGCAATAATCAATCACATGTCTCTATATAATTTACAGTCAAGACACATTTTTAGAACACTGAAATACTGCTTCAACGTTTCTGCTATTAACATAAGACCCTGATTTTATTTGCTGGAGAACTTATTAGCACAGGACCTCACATTTTTTATTAATAGGAAACACAAAAACTGACCTGACTAAAGAATAACATTCTGAACAGAAAAATAAAAACCCTTAAAACCCAGATATAAAAGTCTACATAGGCTGAGTGTTGAATTCTTCTTACATGTCCACAGATTAAGTGCTGCTCAGGTACAAATATTGCTACGAGATTCCACAACTATATTATGATGAAAAAGACCGACTTCTGAGGGGGCCCAAAGGTTTCTGTCAGCAGGTCTTTTGAGTTTCATCTGCTGGATAAAGACAAATACTCAAAGTAAACAACTATTTTAACAGGTAGGTTGAAATCAATGCTTATCAACCTGGGGTGATTTTGCCCCCAGGGCAAATGTGGCAATATCTGGAGATGTTCCTCATCATCATGACTGGGTGAGGGATGGTACTGGCACAGGGTGGGTAGAGACCAGGGATGCTGGTAAACATCCTGCTGTATACGGGATAACCCAGTGTTCCCCCACTCCTCCAGCAAAGAATTATCCAGTCCCAAATGTTAACAGTGCCACAGTTGAGAAGCCCTGATTTAACATTTTTCTTCATGAATAGCTGTATTTAACCAGATGGTCTATAAGTTAATAAATACTAACAATTCCCTGCTTTACATAGCACTCCTTCTCATTATTTTATTTATATATGCAAACAGATGGATTATGTATTTTTTAAGACCACCTTTGAATGGGAGAAAACGTGCCAAGATATAACTATATTCAATCCATATCAGTGTGAATGCAGTTCACCTCAGCCCCAGAAATGATGGAACACTGGAAAATACATTATTGTGTAATAGATTAAAATCCGGGGAGGTTTTCTGGAAGAGATAGGTCTTCAATTCTCATTAAAGGAAGACCAGGGCACGCTGGTGGGAGGATAGAACTTTCATGCTTCTGAGTTAAATGTGCAAAACCTTGGAGACAGGCAAAAGGAACATGGGGGTGGGAGTTGTGGTATATTGCCGGAGCAGTAGATTTTGGGAGGGATGTGTATTTATTTGAGATCAAGGCTTACAGGGTGTGATCACTTGGCAGGAAGATTTGAAGACAATCATCAAAAGTTTGCATTTAATCCTGAGCAATGGAAAGGCAGGGACCATTACAAGTCCACTGAGAGATTCTCAGAAGATAAAAACACATCAGTATACTCTCCCTTCATCCAAGTGGACAACATCGCCCTTTGCAAACACTCTCTCCTAATTTTAAGGCACAGTTAATACTCTGCCCCCTTAATCCTAGTTTATTCTCCGCGACTGGGGACTAATCAATCTTTTTCAAATTTAATGAACATATATGGGCAGCATGTATCATACCATGGGACAGCTTGAGCCATTTAAGAAAAATTTCAAATCCAAATAGTGTACAAAAACATCCTGGCCTTATCTAAAATTTCAACATTCTCTGGAGAAGCAACAATCTGTAGTGTGTTCTCCAGAGGGATTCTCAGGGTCATCCAGTTCTGATGCTTAAATCAAATAATCATTTGGCTTAATTCTCTTATTGTTCCTCAAACCCTACCCCCACCCTCCATGCTTTCATCATTCCAAACTACTCATTCTGCTTTACCATGTTTGTTTCTATGCCAAACTCTGCAAGTTCAGCCTCCAGCCCTCAGACTATCTTCACTAACTTGTTATTGTGATCACAGATGTGCTTCTGGATCTGTGTTCCTTTTGCATGCAACCTCATGGACTTGAGGCTGAAAATGGAAAGTCAGCATTTTTTAGAAAGTAATTGGTCTTTAATAATATTTTGAACATGATAAATGTGTTTTAGCAAAACCAGAAATTATTATGATAAGAAAGAACACAGATAGTTGGGAAGAATTCACCCCTTGCGTGAGGACATAAGATAATGAGTAGAGGTCCAAGGCACAAGAGGGTGGTAGGGGTCTAAAGAGTTGGAAATAATCTCTATAAATTTAAAATAAAAGCACAGTTGTCTCCTGTCTAAAGCCAGTTTGTACTCAGTTGTTTCTAAAAAGGAATCCTCCAATAGAGAGGATCCTCTTTTGCTAAATTATAAATCACCACTGAAAAATAACTTTTAGAAAGAAAGCAAAAGGTTTTCCAAACAGGTTATCCATACCATTATCAAAGAATGCATTTTTCCAGAATTGTAAATGTCTGAACCAAGGGTATTTTTCAGTCTTAATAAAGTAAAATCCATATCACTTCCAATTTCTACTAGTTGAGTACAATCACTGTGACCTGAGAAAAGAAGTAACTCATACAAAAGCAGAGCAAAGGAAGAGGTGACACAGCTTTGGAACAGGCTGGATATAATGGATAAAAGAAGAATGTAAGCCAAGTAAGGTACAAAGTGGAAACCTGGGTGCCTGGAAGGACATTGATGCCTCGGCGAAAATAAGGGAGTGAGGAGAGAGGGCTGATTTGATAACTTTACTATGTGATGTGTTGAACACTTTTACATGTGTGAAACTAACGTTTCTCTACGTACAGTGTGATCTATTGCTGTCTCAGGAAACACAGATATTCCTTTCTGCCTGTTGGTTGTAAAAATCCCCATTCATCACAATGTGCTTTTCATCCTTGTGGTATTTCCAGTTGCTCATGCTAACCTATGCGTGTCACTAATATAACAACAGCTGTTTTTATTACTGCTGTCATTGGAAAAGTACAAACATGTTTGTACAGTTTTCCTAAGCAAAACTGTCATCTTCCCTTTTATTAAATTGGGCTTTCATGATTAGTGGGAATAGTTAAATAGCTGTAGAAATCCAATTAGAAAGAGTAATGTAACAACCTATACAAGGGTCCCAGGCCATTTCCCAAGACAGGTCGTTAAATTACTTCCTAAGAAGAGAAGATTCACATATACCACTTTTTCTTCAAGGACTCATCCAGGGCAATTAAGAAGGTCCTACCCTATTCCTAGCTCTTGGGAATTTTTTGAGGTGAGGTATTATGCTTTGAGTAAAACCAAGGAAGATGATAAAGGGAGATTACTTCTGCACAGCAGGACAGGAAAACAAGCAACATGTCTGAAACTTGGTCTAGGTATACACATGCTTTGAGACAGACTGACTGTGCATACCAAAGCCTCTTTAACCTATGATGGTTTAGGCTCCTTAATTCACTGCAAGGTAATGCTTCACTTTGCTTCTCCTAATTTCAAGACCACTATTACATTATACCTCAAATTGGCTGATTCATAGAAGAGTGAAGATCCTAGGCCAAAGCTATTTTTAAATTCTCCCACCATGGTATAATATTATTTGACAATAGATTATGAATAAGTTAAAGAAGCATATTGTAAATTCCACAGGCTTTCTCAAGACAACTTCCTCCAGAGATTAAGCTGTAATGCCTTAAGGCATACATTACACACGATGAATTCACTTTTTTCCTATACATTTAAGTGGTGTTGGTTATGTATCATTCTTGGGAGAACTGAGAAAACAGACACAAATCATTTTTTTTGTCTTCTGTGTTTCAGATGTGTTTCTCTCATTGAGAAAGCCTGTGCTTCACACAAACACCGTCAATTAGCTAATCAATCAATCAATCCAGACAAACAGACAGCAGTGTAGAAAACTAGAATACTACAAACACAACAAAAACTCTACATTAATCCAAAACACAGTAGGAAAAACAAACACAAAACAGATGGAGAAGTAGAAAATAAATGGCAACCACTTCAGTATAGTTAACCCTATCAATAATCACATTAAATATAAATGGTCTAAACACTCTGACATTAAAAAAACAGAGATGGTCAGACTGTGTAAAAAAGCAAGTCTTTAATTATATGCCGTCAGCAAGAAACCCACTTTAAAGAAGCAGACAGGATAAAAGTAAAAGGATGGAAAATAATAGACTACAGAAAATAAAATCCTATTTGATTAATTGGACTTCAAATTTTAAAGATTCTTTTCATTAAAAGACATCAACAAGAAAATATAAAGTTAAGCTACTGAATGGGAGAAAATATTTGCAATACAAAGGATTTGTATCTAGAATATATATTTTAAAAAAACTGTTAACCACTCAAGAAGAAGAGCTTAAATAACCCATTTAAAAATGGGCAAAAATTTTTGAATATTTACCTTCCTTCCCCCAAAAGATATTTGAAGAGCCAATAAGTGTATGTAAACATGGGCAATCTCAATAGATATTAAGGAAATAGGAACTAAAACTACAATGAAGTACCAATACTCATCCATTAGAATGACTGAGATTGAAAAGACTGAGAATACAAGTGTTGCTGAGAGTTGGAGCAACTAGAATGCATAAACTTCGCTGGTGGAAAAATAAAATGGCACACCACTTTGAAAAACAATATGACAACTTCTTACGAAGCTAAATATGTACTTGGTACTTGAAATAGAAATTCCAAAATATTTTCCCAAGAGATATGAAAATATATGTCCACATAGCAATTTACACAGAGGTAAACATAACAGCTTTATACTTAGTAGCTCAAAACTTAATAGCTCAAATGTCCATCAACAGGTGAATGTATAAATGAACTGCGGCATATCCAACAATGACTTACTATTCATCAATATAAAGGAATGGACTGATACCAACGACAACACAAATGAATCTCAAAAACAAGGCTAATAAGAAATGAGACACAAAAGAGTACATATTGTATGATTCTGTGTATATGAATTTCTAAAAGAAAGAACTCTTTAGTGATAAATACTGGGGCCAGGGAAAATGGGAGGGACTGACTGTAAAGGAAATTTGGGGGATGATAGAAATATTCCATATCTTAATTTTGGTGGCGGGCCATGACTGTATACATCTGTCAAAATTCACTCAAATATACACTTAAAATAGGTGCATTTTAGTGTTTTTTATTGTTTTATTTCAAAGATTTTTTTAAAAAAAATCTCCACTGTGATATGTTTTGTCTATCTCTACATTTAGTTTGATTTTTGTAGTATATATTTTGTGCAAATTCTAAAAGAAGTTTTTCAGATTGATGGAAAATGATTCCAAATAGAATTATGGCAGGATAATTGGACACTTTTTCACTGGGAAATATCCTTCTTTATTTCTAGTGATACTTATCTTAAAACTACTATATTTGATATTATTACAGCTGGTCAGCTTTGATTAGTATTTGAATGGCATATATATTTTTCCATCCTTTGTTGCAGTTGAAATTTCCATATTTCTCTATTCTATATTTCTATATGTGTTGATATTTAAAGTGTATCTCTGGTAAACCATATAAATCATATATGATTTCTTAATTCCATCGGATAATCTTTGATTTTCAATTTGCCCAATTAATTGTTTTTAACTAATTTTATTTTTTTATACAGCAGGTTCTTATTAGTTATCTATTTTATACATATTAGTGTATATATGTCAATCCCAATCTCCCAATTCAACTAACCACCACCACCTCCCTCCACTACTTTCCCCCCTTGGTGTCCATACGTTTGTTCTCTATATCTGTGTCTCTATTTCTGCCTTGCAAACTGGTTCATTGGTACCATTTTTCTAGATTCTATATACAAGCATTAATATACAATACTTGTTTTTCTCTTTCTGACTTACTTCCCTCTGTATGACAGCCTCTAGGTCTATCCACGTCTCTACAAATGACCCAATTTTGTTACTTTTTATGGCTGAGTAATATTCCATTGTATATATGTACCATATCTTCTTTATCCATTCACCTGTCAATGGGCATTTAGGTTGCTTCCATGATCTGGCTATTGTAAACAGAGCTGCAATGAACACTGGGGTGCATGTGTCTTTTTGAATTATGGTTTTCTCTGGGTATATGTCCAGTAGTGGAACTGCTGGGTCATATGGTAATTCTATTTTTAGTTTTTTAAGGAATCTCCATACTTTTCTCCATAGTGGCTGTATCAATTTACATTCCCACCAACAGTGCAAGAGGGTTCCCTTTTCTCCACATCCTCTCCAGCATTTGTTGTTTGTGGATTTTCTGATGATGCCCATTCTAACCGGTATGAGGTGATACCTCATTATAGTTTTGATTTGCATTTCTCTAACAGTTAGTGATGTTGAGCAGCTTTTCATGTGCCTCTTGGCCATCTGTATGTCTTCTTTGGAGAAATGTCTATTTAGATCTTCAGCCCATTTTTTTGACTGGGTTCTTTGTTTTTTTAATATTGAGCTTCATGAGCTGTTTGTATATTCTGGAGATTAATCCTTTGCCCACTGAGTCATTTCCAAATATTTGCTCCCATTCTGAGTCTTGTCTTTTCGTCTTGTTTATAGTTTCCTTTGCTGTGCAAAAGCTTCTAAGTTTCATTAAGTCCCATTTGTTTACTTTTGTTTTTATTTCCATAACTCTGGGAGATGGGTCAAAAAAGATCTTGCTGTGATTTATGTCAAAGAGTGTTCTTCCTCTAAGAGTTTTATAGTGTCCAGTCTTACACTTAGGTCTTTTGTCCATTTTGAGTTTTGTTTTGTGTATGGTGTTACGGAGTATTCTAATTTCATTCTTTTACATGTAGCTCCCCAGTTTTCCCAGACCCACTTACTGAAGAGACTGTCTTTTCTCCATTGTATATCCTTGCCTCCTTGTCATAGATTAGTTGACCATAGGTGTGTGAGTTTATCTCTATCCTGTTCCACTGATCTATATTTCTGTTTTTCTGCCACAACCATATTGTCTTGATTACTGTAGCTTTGTAGTATAGTCCGAAGTCAGGGGTTCTGATCCCTCCAGGTACGTTTTTTTCCCTCAAGATTGCTTTGGCTATTCTGGGTATTTTGCTGTCTCCATACAAATTTTAAGATTTTTTTGCTCTAGTTCTGTAAAAAATGCCATTGGTAGTTTCACAGGGACTGCACTGAATGTGTAGATTGTTTTGGGTAGTATAGTCATTTTCACAATATTGATTCTTCCAATACAAGAATATGGTATATCTCTCCATCTCTTTGTGTCACCTTTGATTTCTTTCATCAGTGTCTTATAGTTCTGAGTACAGGTCTTTTGCCTCCTTAGGTAGGTTTATTCCTAGGTATTTTATTCTTTTTGTTGCAATAGTGAACGGGATTGTTTCCTTAACTTCTCTTTATGATCTTTCATTGTTAGTGTATAGGAATGAAAGAGAATTCTGCACATTAATTATGTATCCTGCAACTTTACCGAATTCATTGATTACCTCTGGCAGTTTTCTGGTGGCATCTTTAGCATTATCTGTGTATAGTATCATGTCATCTGCAAACACTGACAGTTTTAATTATTTTCCAATTTGTATTCCTTTTATTTCTTTTTCTGCTCTGATTGCCAGGGCTAGGACTTCCAAAACTATGTTGAATAATAGTGGTGAGAGTGGACATCCTTGCCTTGTTCCTGACCTTAGAGGAAATGCTTTCAGTTTTTCACCATCGAGAATGATGTTTGCTGTGTGTTTGTCATACATGGCCTTTATTATGTTGAGGTAAGTTCCAACTATGCCCATTTTCTGGAGAGTTTTTATCATAAATGGGTGTGTTGAATTTTGTCAAAAGCTTCTTCTGCATCTATTGAGATGATCATATGGTTTTTATTCTTCAATTTGTTGCTATGGTGTATCACATTGATTGATTTGCATACATTGAAGAATCCTGGCACCCCTGCGATAAATCCCACTTGATCACAGTGTATGATCCTATTAATGTGCTGTTGGATTCTGTTTGCTAGTATTTTCCTGAGGATTTTTGCACCTATGTTTTCAGTCTGTAACTTTCTGTTTTTGTAGTATCTTTGTCTGGGTTTGGTATCAGGGTGATCATGGCCTCGTAGAATGAGTGTTCCTTCCTCTGAAAAATTTTGGAAGAGTTTGAGAAGGATAGGTGTTAGCTCTTCTTTAAATGTTTGATAGAATTCATCTGTGAAGCCACCTGGTCCTGGACTTCTGTTTGTTGGAAGAGTTTTAATCACAGTTTCAATTTCATTACTTGTGATTCGTCTGTTCATATTTTCTGTTTCTCCTGGTTCAGTCTCAGAGGGTTATACCTTTCTAAGAATTTGTCCATTTCTTCCAGTTTGTCCATCTTATTGGCACAGAGTTGCTTGTAGCAGTCTCTTATGATGCTTTGTATTTCTGCGGTGTCCGTTGTAACTTCTCCCTTTTCATTTCTAATTTTATTGATTTGAGTCCTCTCCCTCTTTTTCTTGATGAGCCTGGCTAAAGGTTTATCAATCTTGCTTATCTTCTCAAAGAACCAGCTTTTAGTTTTATTGATTTCTGCTATTATTTTCTTTGTTTCTATTTCATTTATTTCTGCTCTGATCTTTATGATTTCCTTCCTTCTACTAACTTTGGGTTTTGTTTGTTCTTCTTTCTCTAGTTCCTTTAGGTGTAAGGTTAGATTGTTTATTTGAGATTTTTCTTGCTTCTTGACGTAGGCTTGTATTGCTATAACCTTCCCTCTTAGAACTGCTTTTGCTGCATCCCATAGGTTTTGAATTGTCATGTTTTTGTTGTCATTTGTCTCTAGGTATTTTTTGATTTCCTCTGATTTCTTCAGTGATCTCTTGGTTATTTAGTAACGTATTGTTTAGCCTCCATGGGTTTGTGTTGTTTACGGGTTTTTTTCCCCCTGTAATTGATTTCTTATCTCATAGCGTTGTGGTCAGAAGAGATGCTTGATATGATTTCAATTATCTTAAGTTTACTGAGGCTTGATTTGTGACCCAAGGTGTGATCTATCCTGGAGAATGTTCTGTGTGCACTTGAGAAGACAGTGTAAACTGCTGTTTTCCGATGGAATGTCCTATAAATATCAATTAAATCTATCTGGTCTATTGTGTCATTTAAAGCTTCTCTTTACTTATTAACTTTCTCTCTGGATGATCTGCCCATTGGTGTAAGTGAGGTGTTAAAGTCCCCCACTATTATTATGTTACTGTCAATTTCCTCTTTTATAGCTGTTAGCATTCGCCTTATGTATGGAGGTGCTCCTATGTTGGGTGCATATATATTTATAATTGTTATATCTTCTTCTTGTATTGATTCCTTGATCATTAGGTAGTGTCCTTCCTTGTCTCTTGTAACATTCTTCATTTTAAAGTCTGTTTTATCTGATATGAGTATTGCTACTCTGGCTTTCTTTACATTTCCATTTGCATGGAATATCTTTTACCATCCCCTCACTTTCAGTCTGTATCTGTCCCTAGGTCTGAAGTGGGTCTCTTGTAGACAGCATACATATTGGTCTCGTTTTTGTATCCATTTAGCGAGACTGTGTCTTTTGGTTGGAGCATTTAATCCATTCACATTTAAGGTAATTATCGATATGTATGTTCCTATGACCATTTTCATAATTGTTTTGGGTTTTTTTTTTTTTAGGTCCTTTTCTTCTCTTGTGTTTCCCACTTGGGGAAGTTCCTTTAGCATTTGTTGTAGAGCTTGTTTGGTGGTGCTGAATTCTCTTAGCTTTTTTTTGTCTGTAAAGCTTTTGATTTCTGTGTCAAATCTGAAGGAGATCATTGCCAGGTAGAGTAATCTTGGTTTTAGTTTCTTCCCTTTCATCACTTTAAATATATCGTGCCACTCCCTTCTGGCTTGTAGAGTTTCTGCTGAGAAATCAGCTGTTAACCTTATGGGAGTTCCCTTGTACGTTATTTGTTTTTTTTCCCTTGTTGCTTTTAATAATTTTTCTTGTACTTTAGTTTTTGTCAATTTGACTACTATGTGTCTTAGCGTGTTTCTCCTTGGGTTTATCCTGCCTGGGACTCTCTGCACTTCCTGGACTTGTGTGGCTATTTCCTTTCCCATATTAGGGAATTTTTTGACTATAAGCTGTTCAAATATTATCGGGTCCTTTCTTTCTCTCTTCTCCTTCTGGGACCCCTAATGTGAATGCTGTCGTATTTAATGTTGTCTCAGTGGTCTCTTAGGCTGTCTTCATTTCTTTTCATTCTTTTTTTCTTTATTCTGTTCCATGGCAGTGAATTCCACCATTCTGTCTTCCAGGTCACTTACCCATTCTTCTGCCTCAGGTATTCTGCTCTTGATTCCTTCTAGTGTATTTTTCATTTCAGTTATTGTGTTGTTCTTCTCTGTTTGTTCTTTAATTCTTCTAGGTGTTTGCTCTTTACTTCTTCTAGGTCTTCGTTAAACATTTCTTGCATCTTCTCAATCTTTGCCTCCATTCTTTTTCTGAGGTCCTGGATCATCTTCAGTATCATTATTCTGAATTCTTTTTCTGGAAGGTTGCCTATCTCCAGTTCATTTAGTTGTTTTTCTGGGGTTTTACCTTGTTCCTTCATCTGGTACATAGTCTTCTGCCTTTTCATTTTGTCTATCTTTCTGTGAATGTGGTTTTTGTTCCACAGGCTGCAGGGTTGTAGTTCTTCTTGTTTCTGCCGTCCTGTCCATTTTTTAAATATAATTACTGATACAGCTGAGTTTAAGCCTACTGTCATATTTAGATCCTTGTCCCATAACTACTTTGTTCCTTTATTCTTCCGTTCCTTTTTTAAAAATTGAATCTTGCATTTTAATTTCATTTTCTTCCTCTAGTACCTTCTTAAGTATTTTTGTATGATTAATTTAGTGATTATTTTAGAGATTAAAATATTCACCCTAGACTTATTACCTCTTAAATTAGTATCTTTACTGCTTTGAAAACAATGCAAAAATTTTACAACAAATATTTAACTGGAGTTTAACTCCATTTGCCCCTCCCTTTGTGCTACTAATGTCATATATTTCACTTCTACATATGTTTTAAATCCTTAAATTTCTTGCTACTGTTGTTTTAAACAGTCAATATTCATGTTTACCAACATATTTACTTTCTGTTTCTGTATTTCTATGCTTCCATCTGGTATAAATCTTCCTTCAACCTGAAGAGCATCCTTTTATAGTTCTTATAGTTTGAGTCTGTTGGGGATGAATTTTATCATCTCTTTTTGGCCCTAAACAACTTTACTTCTCATTCATTTTTGAAAATTATTTTCACTGGGTTTGAATTCTAGGCTGTCAGTTTTTCTTAGTTTCTGCCCTTTCTCTTTCCCTTTTCTTCTGGTCAGCATGTTTCTGTCGAAAAGCCAACTGTAAGCTTTAATTTTACTCCCTTGTAGTCTTTTTTCTTCTGGATGTTTTAAAGACTTTCTCTTGAACTTTGATTTGATTTGATGGGGTTTTCTTTGTATTTATCCTAATTGAGATTCACTTAGCTTCTTGAAAATATGAGCTGATCCTTCTCATGACTTAAAACAACTTTCAGCCATTATCTTTTTAGATAATGCATCTACCCCTAATTTCTCTCTCCTTTTCCTTATGGAATTCCAATTACATGTAAGTTAGGCTTTTGACTGTTTCATATGCTCTGTTGTGTTCTTTCCATTTGTTTTTTATATTTGTTTCATTTTCTTCTATTGCTCTGCCTTCAACTTCACTATTTCTAACTCCTGTTTACATTCTGCTGTTAAACTTCCCAATGAATACTTAACTTTAGATATTGTACTTTTTGGTTATGAAGTGTTCATTTGGTTTATATTGTAGATTCCAAGCCACTTGTTGAAATTCTACGTATTTTTCTCCATTTTGAAATTTTTTTTTAAACCACACCAATCCTAATTAATTTTAAGTCCTTCTCAACTAATTCCAATATCTGGATCATCCATGATTTTGCTTTAATTATTTGATTTTTGTCTCCTGATTGTCAGCCACAATTTCCTGTCCCCCTCTTCTCTTCAGCACATCTAGTTATTTTTTATTTCATGGCAGACATTGTGTATGAAAGTACCATAGAGGCTCCAGATGATACTCCCCATCAGAGAGAGGGCACCCTTTCCTTTGTGGGCATATTAAAGCAAAGTGATAGGTCCCTCACCTCTTGGGAACTGAGCTGGATCAGGGCTCTGTTGCACTCTTAGTAAGACTCAGCCCACCTCTGGTTAGTTCCTATGCCTTAAAGGTGACCTCCTAGGCTTCTGAGAGTCTGGAGGATTTCTGTCCTCCCATCCCCAAAAGACTGCAAAAGAGCTTCAGTTCTATCTTTTGGAGGTTTGAGGCTTACTCATTAGCTTCCTTACCGATGCAAATTTAAAATATGGCATGGGGGGAGACCAGTCATGTGATTGCTGCAAGCCCTATCCTCTAGTGGATCTGGTCTCCCAACCACCATAGAAGTGTGGAAGACTTTACTCTGCCTTTCCCACCCAGCATCCCAGTTTCCTAAACTACACCAGAACTTACATGTAAATTTATACTACTGAAGCCAAGGAAAATTTCAACAACACAAACCTTTTCTTTACTACTTTAAATAGCCTCATAAAAATCTTGCTTTCACTACTGATTTACTTAGCATTTTTAATGGATAGTATAAAAGTGAACTTCTACATAGCCACTGTTTAAAAATCCAAGTTTTAAGAAAAGTGGTGTTTTGCCTACTTTTTTCAAAACTTGCTTTTCTATTTGAGGAAATGCCCTCAAACTATATCCTAGAAGTTTAAAAATATTCACTGCAAACTGGCTGACGTCTGGTGTGCTTTGTAGTGAAGGACATCTGAACATCTCATCTCAGATAAGAAGCATTATCATCCCTTAGCAACAGCAAATAACAGCTGTGAAATGTTGAAGTCCTTTTAATATTATATCCATAGCTGAAGGTCAGATCTTATCACTTACGGTCCAAGAATGATGCATGTGTCAGCTGTCATGAAGCCTCTTCTGGGATAACTGGAGAGATGTTTATATACTTGAGCAGACATCTGCCATTTCTGCCTTCTTGCCTTCCATTTTCCCCTTATATAGTCCCAGAACCCAGGGTTCTTTAAGGGAATCACCACTCTCCCACTCATTCCTTGTGATTATGGTTGACTGCCTACTCCTCCCAGGGCCAAAGGCAGACATATGGCCCAAGCTTGGTCAGTTACTTATTCCATGCCTCTGACCACACTGATCATTTCAAATGTTGAAACATGACCCAAACTAGTTCTCAGAGGCTCAACCTGAGGATTCTTGTTTACATTGCTGAGGAAGAGAATGTCTGCCGCTGGGGTTAAGGAGGAGGAGATATGAGACTGTAGCTGTTGGCAGCCATCTTGCCACCATGAAGATAGGGCCTCTCTGAGAACAGAGCCAGTTGAGAGGAGCAGAGCTAGGAGGTGAGAGAATGAAGACCAGTTTTGAGGACACTGGTTGAGACACTGAAGCCTGTCATGTCTGAGGCCAGGAAATACCCCAGGACTTTTCAGTTTTGTGAACAGAAAAAAAAAAATCCCTATTTAATACAAGCAGGCTTTAGTTACTTCTCTGTCACTCATAACCAAGTGACAAGTGGTTTATTCTTCAGGTAATTCTCAACAATGGATCACCATTTTCAGCCAGAGTCGATTCCAAAACAAAGGCTAGAACGGTGAGCGGGGTCCAGAGGGTGGAGATATAACTAAAGTGCTCTGGATTGCATTTACACTGAGTGGGATCCATGCTTAGCAACTGGCTGTGTCACAACCCAAACGTGGATGTGAGTAAACCATTCAGCGTTCAAGAGGAAGTAGAAAAACTCACTTTGGGGAAGAGCAGCTAGAGACAATGGCATGATATCCAGATTGAGATGATCTAAATTGGAATTATGGACCTGAAACTTGCAGAAGATCAGGGCTGGAGACAAGGACTTTCTTATGATAATAGAGGTGATAGTGGGAATGTTGGAGTATGCTGAAGGGATCCAGAGGGAGAGTGATGAAAAGGAAGTAGACAAAAGACAGAACCTTTGGAGTTGCACAGTTTTAGAAGGCTGGTGGAAGAGAAAAGGAGTAGGAGAAGAAGGCAGTGGATCAGTCAGGGAGATAGGAGGAGAATAAGGAAAAACCTGGGACCAAGAAATCCAGGGACAGCACTTAGAAGGAAGAGAAAGACATCACCAACTACAAATACCAAAAAGTTGAAGACCCTAGAGACTGAGAAGAGCAAGGAACTTACCAAGGTCATTGTTGACCTTGCCAAAAGGTGTTCCAGGAAAGTGGTAGGGTAGAACCAGGCTGCAACAGTTACAGAGCAAATCCATGAAAAAGCAGACCTCATGTGCAATCAGCGGCCTCTGAGATCCCTGGGGGCTGAGGAAGGGGCAGAAAGGCAGGCATAGAGAAACGGGGAGGTGGATGCCAAAGAAACCAACACCATGACATCATCTTTGACTGCAAATTACAGCTTAGGATGCCAGTCTCATTTTCATCAGGATGGTATTAAAAATCCACTCCCGGACATATATCCAGAGAAAACCATAATTCAAAGAGATACATGCACCCCAGTATTCACTGCAGCACTGTTTACAATAGCCAGGACATGGAAGCAACCTAAATATCTACCAACAGATAAATGGATAAAGAAGATGTGGTACATATACACAGTGGAATATTACTCGGCCATAAAAAAGGATGAAATAGTGCCATTTGCAGTGACAAGGATGGACCTAGAGATTGTCATACTGAGTGAAGTCAGACAGAGAAAGACAAATATCATATGATATCATTTATATGTGGAATCTAAAAAAAGGTGCAAATGCACTTATCTACAAAACAGAAATAGAGTTACAGATGTAGAAAACAAAGGTATGGTTACCAGGGGGTAAGAGGGGGGAAGGATAAGTTGGGAGATTGGGATTGACATATGCACACCACTATACATAAAATAGATAACTAATAAGGACCTACTGTGTAGCACAGGGAACTCTACTCAATACTCTGTAACAGTCTATATGGGAAAAGAATCTAAAAAAGAGTGGATATAGGTATACACATAACTGATTCACTGCACTGTACACCTGAAACTAACCCAACATCGTAAGTCAACTATACTCCAACAAAATTTTTTTTTTAAACTTAGTAAATAAAGGTGTGAGGCTAATATGCAGTGTAGAACATGTTCAGGAAAATTACCAAGAGCTGAATTATGTCTGTTCAGAAGAAGGGACCAAAATAGGAAACTGCGTACCATGAAGGGAATAATACATTTGGGGCAGCATCCACTGTGTAAGGTGATACCTGGATCCTAGAAAGCAGAACAAGGCTTTCGCCCTCAGAGGGAGCCACTCTACACTGAGGTTCAGTGCGGGATAAACCTTCCGGGAAGCCTCCCTGCTGGTTCCCTCACCCCGCCCCCGATGCCACATGTTCTAGCACAGCTCATGAACGGTGTTTTCTCTTCAGTGTCCTGGACTTGCCTGTTGGTGTTCCGTTGGGCTCTGGGCATGGGGCTCTGGGGGGAGACAGTCTTGCTATATTGGGAGGCGTGGGTTCTGTCTTGGACTAAATGATGCTTGCAGTGTGGCTCTGTCCACTCCTATGCTGTATTGAAGTGATGGGGGCTGGACTGTGTTGCAAATACATCATTTTGTTGTTGTTGTTGTTGTTTAAAAAACTTAGATGAACTTAAGTGTTCGTCTCTTCTACTGGGCTGAAAACTCCGAGGAGTCAGGGATTATATTTTATTCATCTTCATAGCAGAGAGTAGACGGTCAATTAGGGTTACCAGATTTAGGGAAAAAAAGAAAAAATATAAACGACACAGAGTTAAATTTGGAATTCAAACTCAAATACGGTATGGGACATACTTTTATACAAAAGCTATCTGCTGATGGTCTGAAACTCAAATCTCACTGGGCGTTTTCTCTGGTAACCCCACATCCTGCCCATGTTTGCTGAATGAATGCAGAAGGGTAACTGGGGTGGAATGAGGAAGGGGAGACCCGGGGGAGGACAATTTCTCCATCTAAACCCATTCTCCAAAACCAGTAATTTGTAAAACTAGCACGATGCTAAAGGTGATAGGTTGGCAGTACAGTTAAGACCATAAGAAGAAGAGATGAGAAAGTCAAGTCCTCAGACTTCGGATTTTCTTCTTGTCTTTAATTTTAAATGACACCTTCTTACTTACTTGCTTCATTCTTACGTGGGAGGTAACTATTTTGGTTCAAACGAAGAGAGCATTTAACTTGCTTACAGTTTCCGTAGGGCAGAAACTTGGAATATCTTAGCTGAGAGGGTCCGTCTTGGGGTCGCTCACGTAGTGGGGTCCGATGTCGGTGGGGGCTGCAGTCCCCTGAGGGCTTGGCTGGGACCGGAGGATCCACTCAAGATGGCAGGTTGGTGCTGCCTGTTGGCTGGAGGACTCGGCAATCTGCGCCTCTCCACGGGGTTGCTCAAGCATCTTTGTGGCTTGGCAGATGGCTTCCCCCAAAGGAGAAATCCAAGAGACCAAGCTGAAGTGTAAGGTCCCATACTGTCACCTCTGCCTTATTCTACTGGGGACACAGACCAACCCTGACTCAATGTGGGAGGGGGCATCAGAAAGGCAAGGATCATTTGAGAGGCTGGCTACCACAATGCCAGTTCAGAAAATTCAAAATATGCCCTTTGAGGGCAAAGTCTCCCACCCCGGATATGGAAGCACATTTTGAGATCTTGTAAGGAATGGCCAGAGGCCCAAGGAGCCCACATAAAAGGGAGGCAGAGAATACAGAAGCCTCAGTAGCACCATCTGC
The DNA here is from genome assembly GCF_005190385.1 of Monodon monoceros. Lineage (NCBI taxonomy): Eukaryota > Metazoa > Chordata > Mammalia > Artiodactyla > Monodontidae > Monodon > Monodon monoceros. The sequence goes on from NW_021703781.1 coordinate 76,413,378, forward strand.
TTCCAGGTGATGGTCCCACCCACCCATCACCCATCCACCCATCACCCATCCATCCATCACCCATCCATCACCCACCCACCCATCACCCATCCATCCACCACCCATCCATCCCCCACCCACCCACCCAGATAGCATTGGTATTTATCACACAAGCTTCTGTGGTGGACTCTGGGGACTCGTGGTGAGCAAAAGAGATATGTCTCCATCCTCTTGGAACAGACAGTCCAAGAGGGAGGCAGACATTAAACCAGGATACAGGCAAACAAAATGGCAAGGTACAATGTGAAAGACACAGAGAGCAATTATAGCAACCAACAGAGTGGGTACCTGCTTACATGAGGTGACCGGAAGTCTTCCCTAAGAAGGTGGTTCTAAGGCAAAGAAGAGGCTCACCCACCATGTGATGAGGTGGGTGGTAGAGGGACACATGGACCAAGGTCAGAACGGGCATTAGTTCACAGGAGGGTTCCTGGGCCTCTTCTGGATAGAAGCCCAGAGGAGAAGCCGAGTCAGGAGCAAGATGAGAAGCCGGGTGTGGAGGGTGAGACCACCGACTTTGTCCTGAAGAGCGCGGCAGGGGGTGGTGGTGTGGGGGGGGCATTTGGGGTACAACCATGGGGCCGCTAGAGGAGCTACAGGGGGAGAGGGAGTCAAACCTGGAGAGAGGGGCGTGAGCAGAAGTCCCAAGACTGTGGGAAAAGAAGTCCATCTGATTCCTAGAGAGGAGACCAGACGGCCCAGGTGAGGCAAAGCAGAAACCAGCTGAGAGCGGTTCGGGGGCAGGGATGGCGGGAAATGGGTGCACTAAAGGGAGTTTAATGCAGAGAGAGTATAGCAGGGGTGAGCTCAGGGCTGCAGGCCAACGTCTGGCTGCTGTTTACAGCCATGGGAGCACCCCCTGCCGAGTTCTGCTTCTCATTTCGGACAAACCTTGGGAGCACCATCCACTTACACCCTGGGACACACCTGAATCAATCAAGAGACTGACACGTACATTTCTAGGAAAAAAGATGTGCCTAAGAGCTTGTTGTTTATAGTCACATTTTCAATAATTTGAAGATGGAAGTGCCTAAGGGAAATGCTTGATTGCTCAATTACTTATGAAAATGCTTGACTGCTAAATGATTTACGAAAACGATTTTTTATTTTTCGTGGCATTCATCAAACCCAAATAGAAAAGCATTAGACCCAAATAAAATCAAGATAAAAGTAAATGAAAAACAAAGGCCTCTCAAAGTAAACAGAAATATTAACTCAAATGTCTTTGGGGACCTACTGTGTGTCAAGCACGGCTAGGCCCTGAGCATACTGAAATGAGCAACACATAGTATCTGCCTTTAAAGGTTTCAGAGTTTCCCTAGGAAACCAATAAGAAAACCAAGTGTTATGTGTGGATAATATGTACCATGATGGATGCATGGCTGGGTACCTGGCAGCAGCCAGATGTTGACAAAGGGTGTGGCCCTGACAAGTTCAGGAAAAACCAAGTGTCTTAGACTGCTTGGGCTGCTATAACCAAATACCATAACCTGGGTGACAAACAATAGACATTTATTTCTCACGGTTCTGGAGGCTGGGAAATCCTACACCAGGGTGCTGGCATGGTGAGGGTCTTGGTGAGGGCCCTCCTCCTGGCTTGTAGACAACCACCTCATCACTGTGTCCTCATGTGGCGTAGAGAAAGCTCTGGTCTCTTCCTCTTCTTCTAAGGGCAGTAATCCCATCGTGGGGACCCCACCCTCATGACCTCATCTAAACTTAATTACTCCCCAAAGGCCCCCGTCTCCAAAAACCATCACTCTGGGGGGTTAGGACTTCAACGTGTAAATCTGGGAGGGACATAAACATTTGGTCTGTAACACCAACCAAAAAAGGTAACTTCTGAGTTAAGTCCTGAAAAATGAAGACATGAGGGAGGGTCTTAGGGCAGGGAAGGAAAGAGTGGGTAGAAAAACTGTGCAGAGCACAGAAGCAGCAATGAGCCTCTGTAAGTAAGTTGTTGTAGTCGCATACAGCATGAGGAAGACAGAGGGGCTCAGGTCACCAACAGGGGTGTAGGCCCACGTTAAAGGTTTGGGTCTTATTCTGAAGGAAATGGGGAGTCGCTGATAGATTTTATGCAGTTCTAAGACGTGGTCAGATTTGTGTTGGAGAAAGATTCATCCACAACAAGAAAGATGGATCTGAGGGGGCTCGAGAGTGAAGAATTCACTAAGATGCTACTTACAGGCTGTGTCACTAAAAACCAGGTTTTCCAAGAACGTTTCATGGCATGGGAAATATAAATAACAACAACAACAATAATAATAAATCATAATTACAATAAACACGGTGAATCCTGGCATGTGCTAAACACTAAAACATCATCTTATCAGTCTTAGTAAGAGCCCTCTGAAATAGGTATTTTTTTATTTTAATGAGGACGCAGAGGTTCAGAGAGGTCATGTAACTTACCAAAGGTCACACAGTGAGGAAGTGGCCATGCTTGGTTTGATGCCTGAGGCCCTACGCCTCATGACCACGCCAGCTGTGAACAGTCAGCTTTGATGGCCTCAGTGATGGGGAGGGGGGGGGCCGGCGAGGGGTCCACACCACCACCAATGGACCTGCCACTCTGCATGACAGTCCCTGACCCAAGGAGAATCTGCTAGGGTGACATCCCTGGGAGTAGCCTCTTGGGAGCACGTGGGCTGTCTCCTCACCCTCACCCCAAAACCGCTGCAGGGCGATGATTTTGCATATGCAGTGGGAGTGCAGTGATTTGGGGAATGATATGGGTGCAGTATATTTTGTTTAAAAAGACCAACTCCACTTCCTCTCCCCAGAGGGTTGCAAGGGGTACGGATAACGCCATTTTGCTCAGATGTGTTTATCCAACAGTGGAAATGCCTCAGCCGGAAGCACGAGGCTCTGGGGAGAAAGATCCATGACAGCAAGGCCCCGGCCTTCGTCCTTCACCAACAGGGGGATCAGGCCCACAGGTCACACTGCCGTCCTGGTTTCATCTTCACCGAGGCAACGCGATGGGTTTGCATGGGGTCCGCAGAGAACAAGAGCCCCTCGTCTGTCTCCCTGCTCTGGTCGTCTCCCAGGCCTGGACCCCGCTTTCTGTCTCCAGCACAGCCTACCTTCCCCATTGCCAGCACTCTCCTTCCTCAAACAGATGTTCTATTTCCAACCTCTTCTAAAACTACAGTCCCAAATGCCACTTGACTCCGCAGAAACCTTCCGTTGCTTTCCAGTGTCTTCTGAGTGGAATTCTAACTTCTTAGCAGGACATCCAAGGCCCTGCTTCATCTGAAAACTCCTCACCCCAAACCCCAATCCTGATGGTGTCTTATCTATTAAGAGTCATTTGTGCAAGTATCCAGAGAAAACTGCAACTTGCCACTCAGAGCGCAGGTGATGGAAGAGTACGGTTCCAAATCTCCACTAAGACCCTTTGTGCATCAGGAGGCAGAGGCAGGGAGGGTTACCATAGGCTCCTGCGGTCTGTCTAGAAGCTAGATCTTGTCACTTAATTAATGTTTCTTCCCATTTGATCCAGAAATCTAAGCAAGGAAACTCTGAGGCTGGCTATTCCAGTCTCAGCTGCTTCAAATAAAATAGTGAAATTAATTTGCCGTCATGGCCATAGGAATTTCTTGAAAGGAGTCGCCTCTGAGGTTAATGAGTAGAAGAGGCCAATTCTGTGTGTGCGGAAATTCTTGGAATCTGAAGACATGGGCAGTTGGAACTGGTAAGGTTTCACAGAAAAATGTATATGTGTTGTCTTTGAGGTATTTACTTAACTGAAGACGTACGTTTCTACAGCTTCTGGACATTGATTTAATGGGAAAAGATCTTTAAAGCTTCTCCAACTCATTTCCCCACCTGCCAGTGTCGCCTGCCAGCTCCTTCCTCATAATGCCCGCTGGTGCCAAAAGAATGTGTCCACGAGCCTGCCTGTTAGAACCAACCAAAACGCACTCAGTGTTTCGTACTTGACTTCGGCACACTGTTTCTGCCCTTCCCCCCAACAGCTCTTTCTAACCCTGTCTGGACAGCTGAAGTTTGCCGTATGAAGATGAGTCTCAGTTTAGTCCTCAGAGCCCAGAGGAAGACCAGTTTGTGTAATGCCCATTACAGGCGTTTCCCGGGGCAGCTGCCTTCCCAGAAACGCTTCCAGACTGAACCAGACAAAGCTCGCTACCTGCCAGTGAAACGGCAGGCTGGAAAAACAGCTCTGGGACTCCACCGAGACTGTTCTGGAGATGAACCTTAAAAAGCTCCCTTCTCCCCTTACTTAGGCCAGGAGGCGAGGGGGTCTACAGAACCGGATTTCTGAACTCTTCCAAGACAATGCAGACATGAAAATGGGAAGACAGCGATTGTCTGCAATCTGCACTCCCGACGGGCAGAGACGCATACATAGGAGGCCAGTGTTAGCCAACCCGGAACTCTGGGGATCTCATGCTTTCCCACGTATTCTCCTTAAGACACTAAAACCAGCAATAACTCTTGGCAATGCAAACACATTCCTATTAGCTGAATAGGCACAACCAAAGATTATATGCCCCAGTGGTCTTGTTTTGAACTGCAAAAGCAGAGGCTAGATTTCAAAGGAGCTATGATAAAATTCTCCACCCCTGGTGGGCTCTTAACTCTTCCTGATGTTTGTACTACAGAAGGGGTTGACATTTCCTAGGGTTCTCTTTGAGCAAAAGCTTCAAAGTCGTTCTGAGATGACATTGCCAGCTTTCACGCATGTTTCAAAAGGGCAAAATACCTCTAGTGCCTAGCACGGGGCCTGGGATACCATGAGGTCTCAATAACTATTTACTGATTAAAGGAATATGCAGAAAGAACTCAATAGAAAAGCAGGATCATCTTTAATCAGCAAAATCTTTCCCCTCTAAACTGTGAGACAGAATTCCACTGAACAGTGCCTGGTTCCTAAGCAGGGCCACCACCCTCAAATCTAGGGACCAAATGGACCCTGCCTCCCCAAGCTATGCAGGATTTAATTTGCATAGCGGTACATGGCAGCCCTGAAGCACTTACTGGATGGAAAAAAATAGAGAATTTGCTGAAGGTATGAGATACTTTTCACATGGCATAATGTGTCTGCCTGATAACAGACTTCATTTTGATCATTTATATTCTTTTTCTGTGTTTGAGGAAAAAAATCAATATGTAGAGCAAGCATATATAAACTATTCAGTGTGACTTGCTTCTGTAATTAGGCTAAAATCTTGCATGTGGGTCATGGGTGACCAAAGTTAGGGAAAAGTATGTAAAATCTGTCACCTACCTATACAAATATAGCTCTGCTAATCATTACATCAGGGATGGGCAATGGAGTATGCATAATGGTCTCTGAGTTTGCCTTCAGAGGTCCTTCGTGAGATGCCTGCTGGGGTTAGACATGCAGGGGAGGGCCAAGGAATGGAGGCGGGCTAATGGCGCCCACAGGAATCAGGGATCCTAATGGAGACACAACCCATAACCCTGGTCCTGGTCTCATTAATTCTGTGCTCTCACCAACTCTGTTCTGGGTCTATGACTACGTCTTTAAATCACATGCTCAGAAAATTAGTAGGTTCGCGCAAAAGGAAGAACCCTTAGTACCTCTGCTGAGTAACAGTTGTACCTAAAAATGGTTATGCCAGCTGAAGAAAATCTCTTTGTTGCCACTTTTAGGAAAAGAGCAAATGAATTTCAAGCAATTAGCAGAAAGGCAGCCTTGAGGCATCACCAACTCAAGGAGTGTGAAAAGCCAGAGTTAGGTCAAATGCTAGAGAGTTGGGAGTTAAAATAACATTTTAGGGAAAAGAACAAATAATTGGGTTTGATTTCAAGAACTGATGTAGTTTATTGAAAAGAGCCACTCTTCCTTTTTGACCGGTATAGTTATACCTCTTTTAAAAAGGCCAAATTCCTGCTATATTTCCTACTATACAATTTTAAAAATTAAATATATGGTGTGCCTCAGTCATGATCCAGCATTCGAGATTGGTTTTGTTTTTTTTTTGGAATCTAGCAAGAGCACATCCATATATTTCCTTGTTTTGTCAGCTGCCAAAACCAAGAAGCAATGACACTACAGTAGCAGTGAGCACACCCAGCACCCAGATCTTGGTTTCTAATACCATTTCCCCAGAAACCAGGGCTCCTTGGAGAAATGGCTGATTTTAGGACTGGGACGGGAAGTGTATAAGATAAACCTGGTGCATCTTGTTGCAACAGAAAGTAAAAAAGGGCTCACACACACAGACATACACACGCAATAGTGGACACACATCCAACGGACACAGGAGCCGAATGGAAGAATCCTCAGTGGCCAAGGCAGGAACAACTTGAACAACATAAAACAGTGCTTGATTATATCACAAGACATAAAATAAATACCCCCAAGTCCAAGCTTAGAAAAATAAACAATTGACTATTATATAAATAAACAGGGAAAGTAGACAACTCTCACGTGCAGAAAAATTCAAAACAACTTATGTAGCTGCTTCAAGCTTCAAGGAAGTGAAGCATAATTCCTTAAGTGTGGGATGTGCACAGTGACTTCCTTCCAAAGAATTCAGTATAGAAAGGAAGGAAAAAAGAAATTTACAGTGGAGAAATTTGACAAACATGACTTCAGTCAGCTGGTCAGAGTTGACATCAGCAGTGACAAGTCCTGTTGACAGTATGTGCCCTCGATGTGGTAGAGCAGGTGCAGTACTTCATCTCTGTGGACTTCTCCTCAAAGCAGATAAGCCCAGTTCAATCAGGAGAAGAACATCAGACAAACCCAAGGTGACGGATATTCTACAAAACCCTTGACTCGTATCCCTCAAAATTATCAGTATCATCAAGAACAGAAAGTGTGGGAAACGGCCACAGCCAAATAGAGCCTGAGGAGAGATGATGACTAAATGTAATGTGGTACCTGGATGGACTCTTAGAACAGAAAAAGGACATGAGGTAAGAACTAGGAAAATCTGAATAAGAGGCATGGACATATATATATACTGCCAAGTGTAAGGTAGATAGCTAGTGGGAAGCAGCCGCATAGCCCAGGGAGATCAGCTCGGTGCTTTGCGACCGCCTGGAGGGGTGGGATAGGGAGGGTGGGAGGGAGGGAGGTGCAAGAGGGAAGAGATATGGGAACATATGTATATGTATAACTGATTCACTTTGTTATAAAGCAGAAACTAACACACCATTGTAAAGCAATTGTACCCCAATAAAGATGTTAAAAAAAAAATCTGAATAAGGCATGGACTTTAGTTAATAACAATGTGTCAGTGTTGGCTGTGACAAATGCTCTACAATAATTTAAGATGTTAATAACAGGGGAAACTGGATGTGAGGTATATGGGATCTCTGTATTATCTTTACAATTTTTTTGGTAAATCTACAACTGTTCTCATATAAAACACTTATTTTTTAAAATCTAGCAAAAGCAAACATTGTAAAGCAAGTATACGCCAATAAAAATTAATTTAAGAAAATCTAACAAGAGCAGCCTTTGAGGGAGGGAGAAATCAGCTTTTATTCTTACCTGCCCCAAATCTCCAATGGGCACGTTTCTGTAAACACATGGAGTCCTGGGAGACACGCACTTCCTTTTGCCCATTTATGTGTGGTGCCCATCATGCATTCTCAATGGCTGGATGTTTGCCCTCAAAGGAGCAAAAATTGGTACTTGGGGAGGAGGTGAAAATTCTTAGGTATTACAATGGTTTATTCCACTCCAAAGCTTAAAACTACCCAACAAAATCTTACTCCTCAGTGTTTAATTTCCCTCTTTAAAGAGAAATTTAATTCAAAGTTTAATTAATTTAATTTTTCTCTTTAGGCAGGCAGTAATGAAAGTCCAATTGTAAAATGCTGGTATACGTCACTGAGAAACACACATCTTATGCTTACAGGGATGTGTGTGAGAAATGGGGGGTTCATGAGTATGTTTAATCAACATGAAAGGAAAATCTCACACGAACTCTCTACATAGGCATTATGTCACAGTCACATAATAGCACTCAATTCTGTTGTTTTTAACATGATTTTATGCACTTGGTTGTAGGCACTCTTGTGATAAGTTTAAAAATATTTCACACTTTTTAAGAAAAAAATAGGAGGATTTTTTTTTTTTTAATCTGAGCTTTAAATTTCAATTGAACAAAACAGCCTCATCACCATCAGGACTGTTTATTGAGCAACTATGAAGGTACAGTCCTCGCTGTTTATGTTTTAACTTCAGAGAAATTCTAGAGTCAAGGCATAGGCAATGGCTTCCTCAGCCTTCACGTGATATGAAACTGTTAAATGAAATATTGATACACATGAATTCTCTCTTGGGAAGATAGGCTTTTTAGTCTAAACTCTGATTTATAAATTATCATCCTTTCTAGAAATTTTATGTTCTTCTAAATGTCCTCAATCTCCAGGACCTTTCTCTCTTATGAAAAGAATTCAGGTTAAAATATAAAAAGCTCTATATCATGAATTGTTACAAACGCACCGTGCAGATGTACATGTGACTAATAGGAAAACTGGGTGTGGGGAGTATGGGACGGCTCCATACTATCTTTGCAATTTTTCAGTAAATATAAAGCTACTCTGATTTTCTTTTTCTGAAAAAAGAATAGACATATATATACATATATGTATAACTGAATCCCTTTTGCTGTACACCTGACACTAACACAGCATTGTAAATCAACTACACTTCAATTAAAAAATTAAGAAAATGAGCATCAAGCAACTTCTTGAAAAAGAATCTAGCTATTCTAAAATCACTTATTTTAAAAATTACATATCTCTTATTAAATACTTAATTAAGTTTATTACAACCATTAGTTCATTAAACTTTGAGGTCCTCAAGGGCAGGATAGAGTCTCACCCATTCTTGGGTCACAGGAACTTGACCTTGAACCTGAGACACAGCAGACACTTACCTATCCTTGGACGAATAGATGAAAGGCTGAAAACAGAATTCATCATCCAACTCTTCTTCTCCTAATATCAAATATGCTCAACACATCAGTCAAACATGGAGAGTCTTACCCAAGGATTATAAAAAATATATATTTTATAACGCCTCTCTGTTTAAATAACGCAAACCACTCTATCTCCTAGCGTTACCCACATTTGTTATTTTAAAATATAACTTTTTAAAAAAGACCCAGTTCTATGATGACGCTACAAGCTTGGGGAAGGAAAAAAAGTTGCAGAAACTCTAGGGAGACCTGACTCAATAGACAACTTTTTGGAAAATGATATTAAGGCCTTGCTAAGAGGTCACAAGAAATAAATGAGTTAGCAGAGACCATGTGGATATGTAGCCCAGAGCCCTCCTTGACTGAGTGGTGAGCAACCAGAAGCGGGGACACAGTGGAAACAAGCACAACGCGTTGGCTTGCTTCCTGCCCTTTGTGTGCTGACCAAAGAGGAAGCAAGAACACTGAAAGGCCTGGCGGGGAGCGGGGATGAAGCCCTAACATGCGGTTGAAGAAAGCCAGGGCTGCCTCGGAGGGCAGGACTGACAGCCGGGGGAAGCGCTGGCCAGAGACCTCCACACTGTCCCTCTGAGCCGAGATCTTGCCTCTGGAGTCCAGACTGATGAACCAGTCCTGATACAATGCACAAGGGAAAGAAAGCTAAAGATCTTCTGGGAGGCAGCCGAGTGCTACGGAAAGACTAGACTTCAGAATCTAGCTGTCAGCCCTGTCACTTCCTGTTCTGTGAGCTTCTGCATCTTCACCTACAAAGTGCACACAACATCCACCTTGCAGGGCTGCTGGGGGCACCTGGTGTGATCATACCTAGAGTATGTCTAGCCCGGGGGGGTCGCAAACTACAGTCTGAGGGCCACATCCAGCCCACTGCCCACTGGCAGAGCTAAGAATGGTTTCATATTTCTTAATGGTTAAGAAAAATAAAAGGAGAATATTTCATGACACATGAACATTATAAAATTCAAATGACAATGTCCACAAATAAGTTTTATCAGAACACAGCCACACCCACTGGTTCACTTATTATCTACAGCTGCTTTTACCTTTTAAGCCACAGTGGCAAAGTTGAGTAGCTGTGACAGAGATCATAGGACCCACACAGCTGAACACATTTACTGTCTAGCTCTTCATTTAAAAAGTTTGCCAATTTTTGACCTGTGGCTCCATCCAAAGCAAAGGTCCTCAGTAACTGTTTCCTTAGCCTTCTCAGCTTTCTCTTAGTGCAGGGGTTCTTAACCTGGGGAATTATGCACACCCCCGACACCCCAGCCCAGGGCCTTTTGAGTTGACTTGGCTGGGGAGGAGGGTGCTCCTGGCATCTCATGGTAAAGACCAGGGATGCTGGCAGACATCCTGCAATGCACAGAACAGCCCCCTTCCCCTACACACATAACTGAGAACTACCCACCCCAGTGGCAACAGGGCTGGGGCTGAGGGGCCCTGCCCTAGTGTAAGGAGGAAGGCCAGAATGAATGAAGGGAAAGGAGAGTGGCTGAGATTTACTGAGCACGCCGGGGGCACTATGTCAGACAGCAGGGTAACCATCATCATCTCCTTTACAAATGAGAAAACAGACTCAGCAAGGGCTTGTCACTTGCCCAACATCACACAGCAAGGCAGAGGCTGTGCAGGAGTGTGAAGCCATTTCTGTATATTCCAAAGCCTTTTCTCCTTCCACTCTGCCTGCCATCAACTCTTAAGAAACAGTTGAGTTCCCAAAGATATAGCGGTGCCAGCTTTTACCTCGCTAATCCCTCTCCCAGAAGGGTGGGCAGAATCTTGGCTAGGTAGGTTATGTGAGGCCGGAACAAGAGCCTCCTGTGTGGCAGACATAGCCTCATGGGGACTGTCAGGCAAGGGGTAGGGTTGGGAGTCCAATGGGAGTTAAGAGACAGGGGGTGGAGGCAGAGAACAGACCATCCTAAGAGACCGTACAGTCTAGAAATAATGTTCCAACTTTGGAACCACTGTACGTTTCTTATGAGAACCTCACAGGAGGTATTTTAATAACATTATTTCCTAAGAGGAAGTGCTGCTGGCTGGCTTGTAAGCTAATGTAAGCTCAACGTTCCGTAAGTCAAAAGGCTAACCATTGAGCTTACTCAGCCAGGCTCAGGCACCACCGGCTGGCCTGCAGCAACTCCTGCAATGACCAGAATATTCCCTTAGAGAAGAGGAAACTCATTCTCTCTAGGACTGGGACAGAGAGGCACACGTGGGGAGTTATTCCAGGTAGAACCCTAGCAGTCACAAAAGAGAAAAATGTCACGTTCTTCCAAGCAATAAAAGACCTCCAAAATGATTTTAAAAGAACCTAAACTCGCTACAAGGGGGTCAGCAATGTCTGAAAAGTCCAGGTCATCCAAGAGTGGTTTGTACCTCTCTACAGAAATGGAGAGGCTCTCCAGGCACCCTCTGGCGTTTGAATAACATGCAAAGGTTGAGTTTTGTCCCCTCTATCTTCTGTAGCATGAGGCACCTCCACGCCAGTGAGCGACCCAGTCCCCAGGCACAGAGGAAGGCTCAGAGCCCATATCCTCACTGGATGCCAAACACTGCACTAAGGGACAAGGAAGGAACAAAGCTGAGGCCACCACCCGCGGGGAGGGCACAGGCTGGTGAGAGAAACAAAAATATAAACTAGTGATGACAGGACAGTATGATCCATGCCAAAGAGCTGAGTCCCAAGTCTCGCAGAGTTAGGGTCTCAAGCCAGCACAGAAGGCGAAGCGGTACCCAAGGCAGAGTTAACAGTAATCTTCTAAGTACCTTATGGTTTTTGTGCTTTTCTGTAAGTTCAATGTGGCCATTTCTTCTCTCCTGAACCCCGCTGGGTTGAGCACAGTTGAGTTTGCTTATTTTGGGGTCCCTGCTGTATAATGACATCCACTTGAAAAACCAGACTCGCTCTCAGAGAGTGAGAGACTTGCCCTGTTTCAGGTGGAGGAAGAGAGGAAACAGCGGACACCCGATGTCCCATCACGCCTCCCCCCGACCCCGGCCGATCCCCCGGCCACATGCTCCTTGGGGAGATCAGAGGATGGATGTGTGAGTTAAGCTGCATGTCCTTAGCTTCTGTTTCTGCCATGTCCGCAGGCTCAATGTGCACGAGTGAAGCGTGTGCGCGGTGTGCCTGCACGTCACGGAGATGACTGATTAGGACAAAGGTCTGGGAAGGACAGACGTGGCTGGGGAGGTCAGAATGAGCTGCACAGAGAAGGTGCTGGTTAAGCTGGGGCTTCAGGAATGAGCAGGACACAGGTGGCAGGGACAAAGCAAATGCCAGTTCTGCACGGCAGTGAAGAACACCGCATATTTAGGCAACAGGCTGCCACGGAGGCGCAGGATGGCTGAGGTGGGAGCTAAGCCTTCAGAGTGGGTACCAAGTGGAGGAACCTGAGTCAGATATCGTGAGAAGCTTCTGAAGGATGAGATGACTCCAAGCCCGTGATCTGAGGGGAGCTGGGGGATGACAATCTTATCTTCCAGAGGCTACTACACAAAGTGGGGAACACGGCTGGGGGGCTGTTTCCACATCGGGACACAGTCCATTAAGGCAATTGGGAACTTCCGGCTGGAGGTGCGTAAAATCCATTGGAAGCCAGTGACCCAATCTCAGGCGTCAGAGCAGGGTGGGCGATGTGGATTGTCAGTCAGTGTATGCTGGAGGACGACGGTGAGGGGATCAGATCCACGCCCCACGTAGTAGGAGCCCGTGTGTGGGCGGTGGCTGCTTCTGTCACTCATGGGAGTTCCCGCCCCTCCTTGCACAGGTGGATAGTGAGGCCGCAGGACGGAATGCCACGCCCAGCAGGAGCCCTGAGTCAGAAACGCCCCGAGGAAGAAACTCAGGGGAAACTGACAGTTAAGGGGCAAAGCCGAGAAGAGGAGCCAAAGGCAAGAATTAAAAACATACGAAAGGGCTTCCCGGTGGCGCAGTCATTGAGAGTCCGCCTGCCGATGTAGGGGACACGGGTTCGTGCCCCGGTCCGGGAAGATCCCACGTGCCGCCGGAGCGGCTGGGCCCGTGAGCCATGGCCGCTGAGCCTGCGCGTCCGGAGCCTGTGCTCCGCAACGGGAGAGGCCACAACAGTGAGAGGCCGGCGTACCGCAAAACAAACAAAAAAACCATACGAGAGCAAACAAGAGCGAACAGGGTCTCAGGAGCCAAAGGAAGTGACAGTTGAATCAGCGCCAAGATAAGGAAAATAAAGAGCGAGGGGCATGCTCTGGCTTCAGAGGTTGAGAGGCCACCCGGGACCTTGGCAAGAGTGGTTGTGATGAAGTGGTGGGAGTGGAAGCTGCTACAGAGGGCTGCAGAGGACCTGAGGGAGGAGGTGGGGAGGGAGGATGAGACGACCCCTCCGAGAAGAAGGCTGATTGCGGAGGTGTGAAAGGGGATGGTTATTTGAGGGTCAGCCGTGAAACAAAGCAAATGGAATCAATGTAGCGGACTCTGTCTCTGCCATTTTAATTAGCAGCTATTTGATCTTTCACCTCCTCAGTATGCTACGGGAAGCTCTGGTTTCATGTTCTAAGCCTTTTGCCTTTTTACTTTCCATTTCACATACTATTTCCATCGTTTCATTCTCCTGTGAGAAACTTGGAAATTGGAAATTTCCTGGAGCCTTCAAAGGCTGAGCTCAACTGAGGTCATCTCACAATCAACCCCATCTTGATATGTCTTCCCTGGATCCAGAGTAAATTTTTTTAGGACATGAAATTGGAGGTTGGTCCCTAAAGAAACTTTAAACTCTCCATATCACCTTACATTGGGGTGGTAGTTTTTAGTTAATGTATTTTCACACCCGCCGTTTCATCTCATTCTTACAATGACCCTAAGAGGGAGAAAAGAGCAGATAAGCTTATACTCGTGTGTTATAGATCAAAACAACGGCAAGTAAACAAACAAAATGCCGGAAGCTCTCCAATGCACACAAGGTCATGTTCTCTCCCCATGCTCTGTTCTTTCAACTACGTGATCGGTGGCAATGATGGCTTGACTCTTGATTTGTACAGGACATAATACTACCCCATTTGGATATATCTCCATCATAGATGAGAGAGAGAGAAAAAGAGAATCTGAGTACTTTTGCCTGAATCAAGTTGATGCCTGGGCCTTCCCTCAGACCAATTAAGTCAAATTGTCAAAGACTGGCTGAATGGAAAGAAGGCAGCAAGGAATAAAACAGGGGAGCAGGAATGCAAACCTAAAAGCCTGTATTCTAAGGTCCTGCAGGCATAGTTGTGCAGCAAAAATATTCATGAAGTGGGTATGTTCTGCATACTTGAAGATACTCCCCGTTAATGCAGTTTAAAATTACAGTTACTAGTAGTGTTACTTATATCCCATCTATGTCATAAGATTGTTGTCTCTTGCATTACTCAATATTTAATGAGGCCTCCAACAAAGTAATGATGACTAAGTGTCTTGAGGCCATCAATCATATATATACCTCTATGTAGAATATTTGTAATAGCGCAACTCTAGATGTGGGAAGAAGCAACAAGGGAAAACATTTCCCAGATCATAATAGACTAGTAAGATGGGAGATCCAGAGAATTTTAGACTGTCAACAGGACCTAATCTGAAAATTAGCACGTTGAGTGGCCTATCCACAGAATCCTCGATGTAGGAATAAGCCTTCTTAGCACCATGGGACAAAATTGGTCATGATCTGCCTCCCAAAAGTTGGTCAGATTTATGACCAAAATGAGGCACTGCGGACAAAGTTTGTCCCCCGCCATTTAGTGAACAAAAGATGTTGTGGCCAAAAAGGCAGCAGTCACTGCAGCTGACCCCAACTGTGCGCTCTGGGGGGATTCAGGATGGAGAAAACAGGACACTGGTCCTAGATGTTGAAGATGCACAATAAAGGAAAGATTTCAATAAATCCCCCCCAAAACACATTGTTTTTAATAAAATAAAATTACAGCACTGACTGTTATCTTGATGACGAAGAAAGACGTACACAAACACGCCATTTGGCAGAACCCTTATTCCCACAACAAACATACACAGCTACCCCGTGCAGAATTACGGCACGCAGATACACGCACGTTAACAGACATTTACATGCACCATTTTCATGCGAGGTCTTAGTGGTTAACCACCAGTTAAGGGGGCACATGGTAATTACAGAGCCATAAGGCTGACTCCACAGCCACATGCTGAGATGAGCCCCACGGCATTACGACAAGATGCTGTTCCCCAAACCACCAAGGTCGCTGTCCCCTTAAATAATGTCAGTGACCTGGAGTTATTTTAGCCAGTAGGTATGTGCCTACTTCCTGCCTGGTTCTAATCCTGGATGCAGACCCCTAGAGGAGGTGGGACAGCGATCAAACAATAATGGCTTTTCCTAGTTTTCTACAAAGATGGTGCTGGTGGCCCCCGGCCAACAGGTTGTAAGCTTGGCCAGGGCGGATGTGCCAGTTCCCCCTCCGGTATGCCTCCTGATGTCTGCAAGGTGGCTAGCTGGTAGTAAGGATGAAGCTGGAGGTCAGAAACTAGAGCCAACCTGAACTAGTCCATTCCAAAGGCATACTGAGAACCTTTATCAGCTTGTTGCTCTGATGCCCTCCAAGGGGGGCTGCCAGATAAAACACAGGACGGCAGTTAAATCTGGACTGTGATAAACAACACTATCCCAAATATTGCATGGGATAGAGTTATGCCAAAAAATATTCACTGTTTACATAAGTCCAAGTTTAACGGGGCATCCTGCACTCTTATTTGCTAAATCTGGCAACCCTACCACCAGGGAAAAACTCCCATAAAGGCTTCCACCACCCAAGTAACTTTAGATTGTTCCGTATTTTTATATTATTAAGTAGTGCCTATGAATATTTTAAAGATATACTTCCTTTACAACATAGTATACCTCTCTCTTTCTGAATCTATCGTATCGTTTCTCATTTTGTAAATTAGTAGCATGATGAAATTTTCTTTAGTGTCTTAAGTTTTTCATCTAGGAAACAGTATCAATGTCACCGTGGTTGACTTATACTTTGTATATTCCATCTGCAACAGTCTCCATGAAGCAGAAATACTGAAAAAGTTTATATTTGGCATTGGGATCCTTTAACCCAACCTTTCTGAAGGCTCACTTTCAGCTGAAAGCCTCTTTAGAAAATAAAATAATGATGTAAATCATATTATCATTATGGACACAAAGGTGGCCCACCGCAGCCCTTCCAGGACACTACAGACCATTTTCACAATCTCAACTGCTCTTTTAAAAAACTCTGTTTTCTATTATAAAAAATACTCTAAAAATAGTTCCACATAACACAAGGACAAAGCCATCTGTATGATCTCTCCAAAGAGCTCATATTTCTATAGATTTTATCCCTTTCCAACTGTTCCAACAATTCTGAAATTTAAGAAACTCACTTATATTTGTCAGACAAAACTCATCAAAATATGAAATTTCATCACTAATATTTCAATTATTTTATATTATTCTTTTACATAATAGAAGACTCAAATCAAACATGTGTCAAAGTAAACAAAGCATAAAACTGCATTAAAACTCATTACAGAGACTTCCCTGGTGGCGCAGTGGTTAAGAATCTGTCTGCCAATGCAGGGGACACGGGTTCAAGCCCTGGTCTAGGAAGATCCCACATGCTGTGGAGCAACTAAGCCCGTGTGCCACAACTACTGAGCCTACGCTCTAGAGCCCATGAGCCACAACTACTGAGCCCACGTGCCACAACTACTGAAGCCCACAGCGCCTAGAGCTCGTGCTCTGCAACAAGAGAAGCCACCACAGTGAGAAGCCCGCGCACTGCAACAGAGAGTAGCCCCCACTCACGGCAACTAGAGAAAGCCCACGCACAGCAAGGAAGACCCAACACAGCCAAAAATAAATAAATAAATAAATTTTAAAAGTTGCATTAAAATGTTTCTACCAGTAATTGATTGATAAAACTGAAATGTTAATGAAATAGACATGAATATAGAAAAAGATCCAGCACTCAGGTAAAATGAGCTGAAACTTGTATATCTGGAAATGTTATCCCTGGTGTGTGCTTGAAAAAATAAGCTTCCACAGACACAAACAGTGTTGAGAGACTCATCAGAACTGTCACATCAAAACCAGTCTCTATTTTATCTTCTTAATAATGAAGATTTCACTTTATAAGGAAGGATAAAGTTGGAATTAAAATAAAGACAAAACCTGAATAAGGGAATATGAATGCAGTTAATGTGATTTTTAAACTTCAGTCATTGAAAAGTCAAGAAGAAAAACAAAACCAAAAAAACTGACCTTTGTGTCTGCGTTTGTCACTGGGTTCCACGGGTCTCCATTCAAAAGAGAGGCACTGACCACTTCGTAAGCTCCTCTCCCGTCCCTCGTGCCGGCCTGTTGCACGGAAGGTATGAATCTGCTTCCCAAGTTCACCCCTACAACGCAAAGAAAAATCCCCATGCTTATTCCAGTCCAGGAAGAGTTTAGCATCAGAAGTATGACATCAACGACTCAATGAAAATATCTGGAAGTTGAATAAGGCCAGGGAAACACCATAATCTATTAAATATAGTCAAGTGTTAAAACTGATTAATTCTCTGTCAATCGAACATAAAAAATTTTGTAACAAAGAAAACCAGAGCTAATTTTTTCCTTCAAGCCCTGTGGCATGTGCTGGGTGATTAGCACCGTCAAAGTATATAATTCTGTCCTTCAACGAGCAACAAAAACCCACGAGCCGTGACTTTTTAAATGATGAATTAATGCTTTGCCTAAGATCAGCTCTAGTTAAAGTCTCAGGGCTTTAGCTATATTAAGACTAAATCCATTTACTTAAGTTCCAGCGAATCAGTTAAACACAGTGCCAACTCTGCTCTCTGTACTTATGGAGGCTAATTTTATGTGCTTATGGGAGTGATTCTATAGACAAAATTAATTTGTCAAGTTCAGACTGACTAGACTGGTTCACGGAAAAAAAAAAAATCAAGTCGTTCTATCAACTATTGTGCGATCTTGTTTCCTGGGGTACTGTCAAACCAGCTAATATACTGACCCAGGTCCAGTGTAGCCCCATTTCCATAAAAAATCCTAATGGAAAGTGTAACATTTTTCTCCTCTGGGGAGTGTACTGCTTTCTTAACAAATACGGTAATTTCTCCGGGCTAGCTCCCCTATGAGGTCACCCTCCTGCTATTTGGTGCGACCACAGTCTATCCCTCAAGGTAAAGGACAGGAGCTGATTCCTCACATGTTATTCCCATTTCTTCAACCAGGACTCATAATTTTCAGACCTGAGTCATAATACCACAGTTTCAAGTTACTAAAGAGTTCTCATTTATTGGGCACAAATGGTATTGAAATTTTAATCCTAGACATTTTACAGGTCCCCAAATACTTTTAAATCCACACCATTTTATCATCCTCAGTGTGGAAGTCTGCAGTTCTATTCAGGTTACAAAAGGATTACTACCTGAGTATTAACTGTCTGACACAGCCTCTCTGGAAAATTCTCAAGCTGGTCACGAAGCATTTAAAACTCTCAGTTGTTGAGCGCCAAGGGGCCGAGGATGAACCGAAAGTTGGGACTATGGCCAATGGCAGAGGGGATGAGCTGGGGCCGTCGGCCACATGGGGCACTAGAGGGAGAGAGAGGACCATGGGCCCGGGGAGCAAGGAGAGCAGGGCTTGTGGTCTCAGGGCTGGGATGAGCTGAGTTTTCAGGGATGAACCTGTGTTGGAGAGATGAGGGTTCCAGCCGTGCAAGCGGAGGGGGCTGGCTCCAGGTGGTGACATCTGTGGACATCAGTGGAGGACAGGATGGAGGAGAGAATGGCTGTCTGCATGGAATTCATCAGAAGTCCTTCCTGCCTGCAGAGGGGGCAGTCACTGATGGCACAGAGACCTTGAATAAATGAACTTCATCCAGTGGCTTGATTTCATGCCCTTCAATGTGCTCCAAGATGGTGCAGAGTTGTTACAAGCATGGGTTTTGGAGTAAGACACACCCCAGCATCACTACCAACCCGACCACGTATTAGCCATCAGTCCTGGTCCAGTCGCTGGCCCACTTATCTGTTTGTTCATTCATTCACTCACTCACTCTTTCACCAACTATCTATTAAGTGCTCGCCTTGTGATGGGCCCTCTAGACCTGATGCCTTCCATTCAAAAAGCCCATTCTTCCTGCTTCAGCCCAGGACACCCTCTTGTCACCAGGAGCCAGCCCCCTCTGCCTACACTGTGGAGACCCTCGTCTCTTAAATACAGCTTCGTCCCAGCACACTTGGTTCTCTCCATCCTGTATATCTAAGAGAGGGACACACATCAAGCTGCCCTCGTGACCTGTATTATTATATTGGGAGAGAGACGGCTGAATGAATAAGACCATTTCAGAGAGTAACCAGGACCCTGAAACAACAGGGCTACAGGGACACCCCATGCTGTCCTTGTAACTCTTCTGTAAATCTAAAATGATTTCAAAATAAAATTTAATGAGAAAAACAAGGTGGTGGTAGAGTGGGGGGGGAGGGGCTACTTCTGATGCACAGAGAGGAAAGACCTTTATTTGTTGGGATGGGAAGCATAGAAATGAGACGTGAAGATGAGAACCTTCCAGCCCCACCCAGAGCCGCGGAAAGAACATGTCAGCAGATGGTCAGCAAGTGCGTTACTTTTCCATAAAACGAGGCAAAGGGCGGGGAGGCCCGAGGTAGATCATACACAGGAAGCGTGAAGAACACCAACTGGTTTTATCGGCATCGCCCTCTAAGCTTTGCCAAGCCCCGGGTCTCTTGCTCAGGACCCTCAGTGGGTTTCCCATGTTGGAATTTACTGAAACAATGTGAGTTCTGATCCAGTTACACAGCTCCTGCAGAGCAGGACTAAGTGCAATTAACTGAACTTATCTTGAAAGAGTGCTGGTGTGTTGTTTGAATTGGATTAAGAAGGCTTTGAAATACCCACAATTATGGGGTGAAAACGGCAGATCCGTCTGAACTTTCCCCTCAGCCAGTGAAAACCATGCCACGTGCCAAGAGTTACCCTGGCTGACATGTTAATCTTCTGAAAAGTCAGGTAAAACTGTTCAGAAAGTGATTGCAAACATTTTCAAATTTCCTCTACATAAACAAACCAATTTGATTATAAGCTACTCCTGGCAGTTCTGTTAGCCTAAGTTTCCAATGCAAGTAGGTTGTTAAATTGAGTACTTAATCGCAAATCCAATTGCCCAAGGCTTGTTAAACCTAAAACCGGAGTTCTGGATCACCCACCACCCAGCCGCAGAAGACGCGACGGTTTTCATGGCTATTCCGGCCGCAATGCTCAAAGGCATGGAAGATTATCACCCAGGCCTCAGCGACCTAGAGAAAATGTCTTTACATTTGACAGGACTCATTCAGAAGCTGCCTGTCTTAGCAGAAAGAGATGGTGCCATGAAATCTAGGTCTCTTGGTTGCATCACTAGCTTGCCTCTGCCAGTCGGGGAACCAGGAGAGGCAGCAAGGCCACATCCTTGACTTGGGGGAAGCTGGGCAGGGCACCTTCATGGGGTTTCCTATTCGATAATCAAACTGAAGCTGCATGAACCAAATATAAAGAACATTCTTAGTCCCCTGGACCTTTATCCCCCAAGACTCCTAGGAGCAGAGAAAGACAGTTACTCACTCTTCTAAAGGCAAAATGTTCCAACCACTGAACATTTGCCTTTTCACCTACATATTCCAACGTCTTAATCAAAAGAAGTCCTTCGGGGCTGATTTTTTTTTCCCCCCTCTAAGAGGCTTTATTTTCTAAATATCCCAAGGAGAATTGAGAAGCAGACTCTGCCAGCACTTGGGGAATGTTGCAACCTTTTAAAGAAATTGAATAACTATACTATTTGCTGAGCACAGTATCTATGATCTATCTACATGGATAATGAAGCCATCGCTCAGCTTTTTTAATGGTTGCACGATATCCCCCCAGCAGTATATGGAGTCAGAAGATGGTTTCTTATGAGCTTTGCTTATGTATTTATACACTGGTATTTCTTTTAGATGATGCAAATAAAAATTTTATTTGTGCTGCATGGATAGACAGAATAAATTATACACAGCTGTGAGATATCAGAATGCATTTTATGGAGTGATCTTGTTGACAAACCATAAAAGCAGGCCACACATTCAAGCCCTAGAAACCCAGGGGAAAAAATATGACCTTAGAAAATATACAGTTTGCACACATTTTGTTTTTCCAAATATCTGGGCATCAACAAAACTCAGTTGACTAAATAAAAAATGTGAATGTGAATAGCTTATCTGGAGGAGGAACTTCCAGCTTTCTGTCTGTTGAGTAACCAGATACATGACTTGTCCTTTTGATAAAATGGCCAGTTTGCTTCAGTCTCATGGTAGAAAAAAAGCATATTAGAATATTTGGGTTCCTAGCACAATTCTCGTCTGTGACAATCAGCTCTGCTTTCCCATGAGGTACGTGTGTGCCTTCTTTGCTTGTCTGAGTTTGTCATCTTCAGACCTGATTATGCCTGGTGAAAAGGGAAGTTACAGACCCAGTTCCTTAGGCAAGAATCTTTGCAGCCATGGCTTTTAAGGTCTTAGAAAAGCCAGCAATGAAGACACCCCCAAAAGTGACTTCAGATCTCCCCTCCGTGTGAATCACCCAGAGCCTAGCTGCCCATGGAAGTCTTGCCTCGTTTCTGCTCCGGCCAAGCCCCCTTGGCCTAGCTTACTAAGGGAGGTCCAGACCACCCTAATGCCCACTTAAGGGCTTCAGCTCATCAGAGGTGAAGATTGACACGGAGTTCTGAGATCATGAACAATGAACACCTTGGAGCCACAAGACTTGGCTCTGGTCTTGACTCCTCTTTGATTTATTGCCCTCAGTCAAAGTGTGCATCTGAGGTTCTGCCCTTTACAAAATGGGGACCACGTTCTCTCCCCCACTAATTCTCATAGGGTCAAGGAAGCTCAAATAAGTCAGTGTAGTCAAAGGGCTTTTGAAAAGCTTAACACATAAGATCAGCCTAGGATGTCAGAATCCAAGTTTCCAGACTCCTAGACAGTGGTTCTCCAACCAAACCACGCTAATAGTGTGAAGATGACAACTTCATATCCAACATTAGAAAATGTGGACATTTAGGTACTTACTTGGTGGGTATCCATTCAAGCTGCCCAATGGGCCACTGGGGTAACAACCTCTAATAAGATTACTAGTCAAGACAAAACTTAAAACATCATGCCTGGAATTCTGGCTTTAAAGGGAAATCACTATCAATCCCTACATGAACCTAAGAGAGGAGAATTAATCTGAGGTACCAAAAGTAGGATTAAGATAAATATTCCTGGGCTTCCCTGGTGGCACAGTGGTTAAGAATCCACCTGCCAATGCAGGGGACGTGGGTTTGTGCCCTGGTCTGGGAAGATCCCACGTGCCGTGGAGCAACTAAGCCCATGCGCCACAACTACTGAGCCTGCACTCTAGAGCCCACAAGCCACAACTACTAAGCCCCCGTGCCACAACTAGTGAAGCCCGCATGCCTAGAGCCCGTGCTCCCCAACAAGAAAAGCCACCGCAATGAGAAGCCCACGCGCTGCAACGAAGAGTAGCCCCCGCTCACCGCAACTAGAGAAAAGCCCATGCGCAGCAACAAAGACCCAATGCAGCCGAAAATAAATAAATAAATTAATTAATTAAAAAAAAGATAAATATTCCTTAGAAAATCTAGCTGGGGGGAAAAAATTGAGGCAACCATTATGAACTGCAAAAGAATCTGTGGACAAGGCCCTGGTAATGCATAAAGCACTTTTATTAACTCCAAATATCTGAGAGCTAAAGAAAATCTTATAAAATTGACTGAGCAGCATCTTGGTTCAGAGAAATACGGTGGCAACATTCCCATAAAGGACAAATATATCTCCTTGGTTCAGATTCCTATCTATAGTCTTTTCCAAATAACAACGTCAATCTCTCATCTCATCTGCAGACTCCATGGGTGATAATTAGGGATATGATTTTTATTTTTAATTTTTTAAAATTTTAAATTAATTTAAGTTTTTTCTTTATTTTTGGCTGTGTTGGGTCTTCGTTGCTGTGCACGAGTTTTCTCTAGTTGTGGCGAGAGGTGGCTACTCTTCATTGCGGTGCACGGGCTTCTCATTGCAGTGGCTTCTCTTGTTGTGGAGCGTGGGCTCTAGGCACACGGGCTTCAGTAGTTGTGGCACGTGAGCTCAGTAGTTGTGGCTCATGGGCTCTAGAGCGCAGGCTCAGTAGTTGTGGCACACGGGCTTAGGTGCTCCGCGGCATGTGAGATCTTCCCAGACCAGGGCTTGAACCCATGTCCCCTGCAGTGGCAGGCGGATTCTTAACCACTGTGCCACCAGGGAAGCCTGGGGGATGTGATTTTTAAATGGTATAGCTCGAGGATGTTTAAAAAGAACCATGGCAAAAGTTAATCTAAAAAAGAGTAAGTCTACAGTGGAAAAACCTGAAAAACACTATGTCACCCAGATGATAAAGGTCAACGTCAACAACCGTAGTCCTGTTGTTGGGATGTACTCTTCATAGGATATGATGAAAATGACGCTTTACCTCTGTGATCTTAATCCCTAAAAACCATAACCCCAATCTAATCTTGAGACAAATGCCAATACAGTGCATCCTACAATAGATTTGACCAGCACACCTCAAAACTATCAATGTCATCGAAATTGTCACAGCCAAGAGGAGCCTAAGGAGACATAATGACTAAACATATTGTAGAATCCTGCCTGGGACTGAGGAACAGAAAAAGGACATTGGGTAAAAAGTAAGGAGACTGGAATAAAGTATGAACTGTAGTTTAAAATATTACGTCAATATCGGTTCATTAATTGTAACAATTGTACGATACTCAGGTAAGATGTTAATAATAGGGGAAACTGGTCATGGGGTGTAGGGGAACTCTCTATATTGTCTTCTCCACTTTCCTGTAAATATAAAAACATCCTTTAAAATAAAGTCTATTAATAATCAGTTAAAGATCTAATCTACATCTTGCAAGAAGAATGTCATTTTAGAGCAATTCAGTATCAAAAGGCTCAGAGATGAATGGCTGTTATCGCTCATGGCTCCAAACACCGGCAAACTGGAGTCTTTACCCTTCATCTCTCTTCTAACACTGTTATTTGTTCAGATGGAGGAAAGATGCGGTGACTGCCGTCAAGTGAAAAGCATAAAGCAATTGACAAGGTTTCCTAGAGTATAAGAAGGCAGAGGTTATGTAAAAGTAGTTGAGCCTTAGGCAGTAGAAAGGCCCCTCTAAGTACCTCCAGGGAAGTCTACGGAACATAGAAACAAGTTGCTATAAAAACCGGATATTTTTTTTGGTTATTGGCTACGAGGCTCTGAAATGGTACAGAAATTAAAAGTTGGTTTAGGAAGGTGACACCAAGTGACAGTCACATAACTACTTTGAAAAAAGTATGTTGAAACAGAACCAGATTTGCTCAGACCTTAAGATTGTAATTATCTACACCGGAAGGCTGATTTATCAAGACACAGCCTCATATAAGGGAAGAAGCTGCGGTATTTTGAGTCAGAAGAGGCACTGTGCATCCCCCCACAGGCTACATGGATGCTCTTGGGCCAGTCTCCTGCCCTCCTTGATATGCAAATCCTTTACATGTCCAGGAAGGCCACCGACCAGTGTCCACCGCAGAGGGCTGGCAAGAGAACCAAGTGACATCGTGGACGCAAAGCGTAGGTGGCTGCCATTTAGATTAGTTTTTGTTTTTGTTTTTTTTAATCAGTCTTTGGAAATGAAGACACCAAAATGCTCTTGCAGGTTTTCTTCTGAGCGTTAGGGCTATGAATTCATTGTGTTTCTTCTTTATGTTTGCGTGTAACTCTGATTTTTCTATAATCAGACATATTACTTTTATGATGGATAAAAAATTTTAAAAATCAATCATTTGGACTCATGATGACAAATCAACTGATTTATGACGTTTTACTTTCTTACCAGCTTTCCTGGCATCAACAGATACACAGCCCTGGGCATTTCTGAGGACACAGCCCATTTGGAAATAAAAGCAATCAAGTACTATGGAACAATTACAATTTTCAAACGATATTTTATACGTCATTTCAAAATTCAAAGAAAGCTAGTTATTTCTTCCCATAAATGTTTCAAATGGATTAATATTCCAAGCACAAGTTGTCTCTACTACACATAAAAATAATTTTTCATGTCTCAAGTGTCTTCTATCTGTGGGAAGCAAGGTCACTTACAACATTAACTTATATTTTTATATTCCTTTGCTGGTCAGTGGAAGCTAATGCAAGTCCTATTTTATGAATGGTGAAACTGAACTACGAAGTTATATAAGTTATTTCTAATGTTTCCCAATAATAAATGGCAGAATTAATGACAAAACCCAAGGCCTTTGCATTTCAAATGCAGTCATTCACTTTGTCCTTCATCACAGGGACAAAGACGTGCTGCAGGAATTCATCTGTAATATTTCTGGGGGTGGAGGACAGGGGTCAGAATTTTCCAAAATTGACTTTGCAAGAAATAAGGTAAGGGAAAAATGGAACCAATTATTAAAATCTTACCCCAGGAGCAAATTTTGGAAGTGAACAGCAAAAGGACAAAAATAGAAACTTGTTTATCCCATTCACTACTGTAAACCTACTAGATGGAATTAAACAACGAGAGAGCAGCCATTTAGCATCTATGCTAAAGACCCCGTGCCATCTAAGGGCACTAATATCCTCGCTGCACCACTGTCATGATCCACCACCTCCTGCTGAAATATACTCCCAACTCAGCAGCACTTAGTGACTCTGGTTTTCTTTTTTTTTTTTTTACATCTTTATTGGAGTATAACTGCTTTACAATGGTGTGTTAGTTTCTGCTTTATAACAAAGTGAATCAGTTATACATATACATATGTTCCCATATCTCTTCCCTCTTGCGTCTCCCTCCCTCCCACCTTCCCTATCCCACTTCTTCAACCAGGGCTCGCTTCTCCACTCATACTCCTTTCCCCTGCCTCCCTTCCTCCTGGGGGGACTTGAACGCCTCCCAAGTCTCAGCTCTTGGAACTGATCTTCCCTCCCTACTCTTACTGTCCCTGAGAGAACTCATTAATTTTTAAACTGATGTTGCCCAAATCAATATTTTTCCATCTGGCCAATTCATCCAAGCGCAGTCTGTATTACAGTATCTGCTGGACACTAATTTCAATGTCTTGTCACCGTCGTCACCTCAAACTCAGCCAAATGTTTAAAAACCGAATGTTTCCCTCCATCCCCCAATTAGAAAACAAAACATTTTCCATCCTACATGTCTTTCCAGAGCCAGCACCATTCACCACCACTCCTTAAGTCACATGGCTGGGCGACATCTTGGGCATGGTCTTTTTTTTTTAATCGCCCACATTCAACAACTCCAGTTGGGTATTTTGTGCTTTGATTTTGCTTTCTTCTGTTTTCTAAAAACTCTACTTTCTAGCTGAACCCTTCTTTGTAGCCTCATCACCTACAGGCTCCCCCTCCTCCAATCTTAAAGGAGAGGATACATTTGATAAGAACAAAAGTCTACGGCGGGGTTTTCCATCAAGAGAACGTGAACACAAATGCCATAAGGCAGTAGAGAGCTTAGCGTGTTCTAGAGCAGAAAGGGTCAGTATGGCTAAAATGGAGTGAGAGATGGGATGGACGGAGGTATGAGCAGAAGTATAGAGGGTAGACGAGGCCTAGAGCATGCTGGGCCCGCTAAGACAGTGCTTGGATTTTATTTGAGTACAGTTGAAAGGCATCATAGGACTTTACGCAGAGTAAATCTAATTCAGTTTGGAAGAATTCTCTGCCTGAGAATGGAGTGTGTGAAGACTGGAGAAGAATGGATAAATGAGAACTATTCATAGGGCAAAATGCAATGTTGAGCACAGATTCCATAACGAATAAACATTTCTAGATTACAGTGGTGAACACTAGTTAAGCAAATGCTATGCACCAAACCGCATTCTAATCTTTTATAAATTTCACCTGTTTAAACTTCACAACAGCCCTAGGATGTTTTTCCCCACTTAGTAGATAAAGAAACTGAGGCACAGAGAAGTTAGGAAACTCACCCATGTCCAAAAAACTGTGAAGCCAGGAAGTGAACCCAGACAGCCAAGTTCAAGGATCTATGCTCCAGCCACATCATACGATAAACAAACAATCACTCTGGTCAGGAAACACTCGGAATAAAATTCACATTCCTTCCTGAGTCCTATAAGTTCTGGAACCTCATGCCCTGAGAGCTCCATCTTGCCACCTGTGCTGTGACTACACTGACCACCCTTCTGACCCTTCATATATCCAGCTATGTCCTACATCATTGTCCTTTGCATTTGCTGTTCCCTCTCCTGAGAAGACCCTACTCTCAAACCTCTGCTCGCCCGCAAATCTCATGATTTATGTCTCAGCTCAAACATTACCACCTCAGACGGGCTGCCCTAATTCATACCCTTCCTTCCATCCGAAGCTTCTCTCCAGCCCATCATCCTATTTTGTTCCTTTTATAGCACTTACTGGCATCCAAATTTGTTTATTTCCCCTTTTGTTTCCTCCACCCCACCCCCAAATCTAAAATGGCAAGTGATAGGGGCCTTATTTGTCTAATTTACTGCTATGTCCTCATTTGCAGACATGTACCAATTTAATGAATTATTACCAAACAAACTAAAAGTTCACATGACCTTGGGATCATGACAATACCAGGCAGGGGTCCCGAGGCATGGTTCTCATCATGGAGGTTCTGACGGGTGATTGACCTTTAGCTCACCCAGAAACGTCTGGCTCCTTACAGGTTGATGCACAGAACCAAAGCCACATGAGCCTTATTTATAAGCCAGAATTCCAACTTACTTATTTTTAATGAAAAAGAACTGGCAAGTCAACCAGAATCCTCATCTAAAGCATTTTGCTCATTATCTTCCCGGCAGGAACCCTTCCTTGAAAAGCTAAATTAAGATCAGAACAGAGAACTAAGGGACTAGAATAGAAATTGTCATCACGGAAGCCTGACACTTCCTTCTCTACTCGAACTGTGTACCTGCCACGCTAACCAAGGGAGCACTAAATCCCAGCAAGAATGCAGCTGCACACCAAGAGTATGAGTGCAGGCTGATTATTGGAACTTGAATGCCTTTTCTACAGACTTGGCGAGTTTTTGAAGGCTGGTTCTGCAACACTTATGAACTCCCAACGTGCTTGACTCTCATACCACCATTTAGAAACACTTCACTTTCTTTATGAGAAAAATGCTCTAAGTTTTCACTCGGGGAAGAGCTTATAGACCTAAACCCCATGTGTGTTTATGAGAAAATATATTCAGAATTCCACAATACAATACCATGGCCATATCCTCTACCTCCTGCCCCTGCTTCAGGAACTTCCCCTTCTCCACTTCTCCACCTGCTGGGAACTCAATTGTAGGGAGACTGTGGCTTGGGCCAGATGGTGGGGAGGAACAGGGCAAGAGACGGAGTCTTGGACTTGAAGGAGAGTGAGGATGGAGGTTGCTAAGTTAGGGAACACCTGCCTAAGTCATAATGACCAAGGGGAAGGAAAGTGTGGCTATCAGGAGGCAGGTGCCGATACGATTTTTATGACTTGAATTTTCTAGTTATTAACTTTGCTCACTGAATTCGGGGGGCCCTAATTTAAATAGTCAAACAGGACACCCCAAATGATCATGACATAGGATTGGAGTCCTGAGCTCAGAGAAGTTTTAGCTCTATGTGATTTGACAAATATTGACTAGGCTTCTAGAATGAGCTAGGATGGTGTTTAACAATTTTGATTAGAAATACTTTTGTTCTCAGTTTGTTGAAACTGATCAAGGTGCTTACCTGTCTTTAAGTCTTTGCTTCACCTCACACAGATAAAGTCAAAAAAGTAAAGAAAACTGTTCAGCTTAAGAACTGTCCAGGATTGGTTCAAGATGGCAGAGTAGAAGGACATGCTCTCACTCCCTCTTGCGAGAGCACCAGAATCACAACTAACTGCTGAACAAACATCAACAGGAAGACACTGGAACTCACCAAAAAAGACACCCCACATCCAAAGACAAAGGAGAAGCTACAATGAAACAGCAGGAGGGGCGCAATCACAATAAAATCAAATCCCATAACTGCTGGGTGGGTGACTCACAAACTGGAGAACACTTATACCCCAGAAGTCCACCCACTGGAGTGAAGGTTCTGAGCCCCACGTCAGACTTTCCAATCTGGGGGTCCAGCAATGGGAGGAGGAATTCCTAGAGAATCAGACTTTGAAGGCTAGCGGGATTTGACTGCAGGACTTCGACAGGACTGGCGGAAACAGAGGCTCCACTCTTGGAGGGCACACACAAAGTAGTGTGCGCATCGGTACCCAGGGGAAGGAGCAGTGACCCCATAGGAGACTGAACCAGACCTACCTGCTGGTGTTGGAGGGTCTCCTGCAGAGGGGGGTGGGGGGGCGGCTGTGGTTCACCAAGGGACAAGGACACTGGGAGCAGAAGTTCTGGGAAGTACTCCTTGGCACAAGCCCTCCTGGAGTCCACCATCAGCTCCACCAAAGAGCCTGTAGGCTACAGTGCTGGGGTGCCTCAGGCCAAACAACCAACAGGGAGGGAACTCAGTCCCACCCATCAGCGGACAAGAGGATTAAAGTTTTTCTGAACTCTGCCCACCAGAGCAACACTCAGCTCTACCAACGATGAGTCCCTCCCATCAGGAAGCTTGCACAATCCTCTTCAGATAGCCTCATCCACCAGAGGGCAGACAGCAGAAGCAAGAACTACAATCCTGCAGCCAGTGGAATGAAAACCGCATTCACAGAAAAACAGACAAAATGAAAAGGGAGAGGACTATGTACCAGATGAAGGAACAAGGTAAAACCCCAGAAAAACAACTAAATGAACTGGAGATAGGCAACCTTCCAGAAAAAGAATTCAGAATAATGACACTGAAGATGATCCAGGACCTCAGAAAAAGAATGGAGACTAAGATTGAGAAGATGCAAGAAAAGTTTAACAAAGACCTAGAAGAATTAAAGAACAAACAAGCAGAGAAGAATAATACAATAACTGAAATGAAAAATGCACTAGAAGGAATCAATAGCAGAATAACTGAGGTGAAAGAACAGATAACTGACCTGGAAGACAGAATGGTGGAATTCACTGCCACAGAACAGAGTAAAGAAATAAGAATGAAAAGAAACGAAGACAGCCTAAGAGACTTCTGGGACAACATTAAATGCAACAACATTCGCTTTATAGGGGTCCCAGAAGGAGAAAAGAGAGAGAAAGGACCTGTGAAAATATTTGAAGAGATTATAGTTGAGAACTTCCTTAACGTGGGAAAGGAAAGAGCCACCCAAGTCCAGGAAGCATAGACAGTCCCAGGCAGGATAAATCCAAGGACAAACATGCTGAGATGCACAGTAATCAAACTGACAAAAGTTAAACACAAAGAAAAATTATTACAAGCCACAAGGGAAAAACGACAAATAACATACAAGGGAACTCCCATAAGGTTAACAGCTGATTTCTCAGCAGAAACTCTACAAGCCAGAAGGGAGTGGCACTATATATTTAAAGTCATGAAAGGGAAGAAGAACCTCAACCAAGATTACTCTACCCGGCAAGGATCTCATTCAGATTCGACAGAGAAATCAAAACCTTTACAAACAAGTAAAAGCTAAGAGAATCCAGCACCACCAAACCAGCTCTACAACAAATGCTAAAGGAACTTCTCTAGGCAGGAAACACAAGAGAATAAAAGGACCTACAAAAACAAACCCAAAACAATTAAGAAAATGGTAATAGGAACATACATATCGATAATTACCTTAAATGTGAATGGATTACATGCTCCAACCAAAAGAAACAAGCTTGCTGAATGGATACAAAAACAAGACCCATATACGCTGTCTACAAGAGACCAACTTCAGGCCTAGGGACACATACAGACTGAAAGTGAGGAGATGGAAAAAGATATTCCATGCAAATGGAAATGAAAAGAAAGGTGGAATAGCAATACACATATCATATAAAATAGACTTTAAAATAAAGAATGTTGCCAGAGACAAGGAAGGACACTACATAATGATCAAGGGATCAATCCAAGAAGAAGATATAACAACTGTAAATATTTATGCACCCAACATAGGAGCACCTCCATACATAAGGGAAATGCTAACAGCAATAAAAGAGGGAAACAACAGTAACACAGTAGTAGTGGGGGACTTTAATACCTCACTTACACCAATGGACAGATCATACAGATGGAAAATTAATAAGGAAACACAAGCTTTAAATGACACAATAGACCAGATAGATTTAATTGATATTTATAGGACATTCCATCTGAAAACAGCAGGTTACACTTTCTTCTCAAGTGCACACGGCACATTCTCCAGGACAGATCACATCTTGGGGCACAAATCAAGCCTCAGTAAATTTAAGAAAATCGAAATCATATCAAGCATCTCTTCCGACCACAACGCTATGAGATAAGAAGTCAATTACAGGGGGAAAAAAACTGTAAAAAACACAAACACATGGAGGCTAAACAATACATTATTAAATAACCAAGAGATCACTGAAGAAATCGGAGGAAATCAAAAAATACCTAGAGACAAATGACAACGAAAACATGACAATTCAAAACCTACGGGATGCAGCAAAGGCAGTTCTAAGAGGGAAGGTTATAGCAATATAATCCTACCTCAAAAACCAGAAAAATCACAAAGAAATAATCTAACCTTACACCTAAAGGAACTAGAGAAAGAAGAACAAACAAAACCCAAAGTTAGTAGAAGGGAAGAAATCATAAAGATCAGAGCAGAAATAAATGAAATAGAAACAAAGAAAACAATAGCAAAGATCAATAAAGCCAGAAGCTGGTTCTTTAAGGAGATAAACAAGACTGATAAACCTTTAGCCAGACTCATCAAGAAAAAGAGGGAGAGGACTCAAATCAATAAAATTAGAAATGAAAGAGGAGAAGTTACAATGGACACCACAGAAATAAAAAGTATCATAAGAGACTACTACAAGCAACTCTATGTCAATAAAATGGACAATCTGGAAGAAATGGACAAATTCTTAGAAAGGTATAACCTTCCACGACTGAAGAAACAGGAAGAAATAGAAAATATGAACAGACAATCACAAGCAATGAAAATGAAACTGTGATTAAAAATCTTCCAACAAACAAAAGTCCAGGACCAGATGGTTTCACAAGTGAATTCTATCAAACATTTAGGGAAGAGCTAAATCTCTAACCCATCCTTCTCAAACTCTTCCAAAAAACTGCAGACGAAGGAACACTCCAAAACTCATACTATGAGGCCACCAACACCCTGATACCAAAACCAGACAAAGATACTACAGAAAAAAAAAATTACAAACCAATATCACTGATGCAAAAATCCTCAACAAAATACTAGCAAACAGAATCCAACAACACATTAAAAGGATCATACACCGTGATGTGGCATTTATCCCATGGAGACAAGGATTCCTCAATATATGCAAATCAATCAATGTGATACACCATAGCAACAAATTGAAGAATAAAAACCATATGATCATCTCAATAGATGCAGAAAAAGCTTTTAACAATATTCAACACCCATTTATGATAAAAGCTCTCCAGAAAGTGGGCATAGAGGGAACCTACCTCAACATAGTAAAGGCCATATACGACAAACCCACAGCAAACACCATTCTCAATGGTGAAAACCGAGAGCATTTCCTCTAATATCAGGAACAAGACAAGGATGTCCACTCTTGCCACTATATTCAACATAGTTTCCGAAGTCCTAGCCATGGCAATCAGAGAAGAAAAAGAAATAAAAGGAATACAAATTGGAAAAGAAAAAGTAAAACTGTCACTGTTTGCAGATGACATGATACTATACACAGATAATCCTAAAGATGCCACCAGAGAACTACTAGCGCTAATCAATGAATTTCGTAAAGTTGCAGCATACAGAATTAATGCACAGAAATCTCTTGCATTCCTATACACTAACAATGAAAGATCAGAAAGAGAAATTAAGGAAGCAATCCCATTCACAACTGCAACAAAAAGAATAAAATACCTAGGAATAAACCTACCTAAGGAGATAAAAGAACTGTACTCAGAAAACTGTAAGACACTGATGAAAGAAATCAGAGATGACACAAGCAGATGGAGAGATATACCATGTTCTTGGGTTGGAAAAATCAATATTACGAAAATGACTATACTACCCAAAGCAACCTACATATTCAATGCAATCCCTATCAAATTACCAATGGCATTTTTCACAGAACTAGGACAAAACAATCTTAAAATTTGTATGGAGACACAAAAGGTCCTGAACAGCCAAAGCAATCTTGAGGGGAAAAAATGGAGCTGGAGGAATCAGACTTCCTGACTTCAGACTATATTACAAAGCTATAATAATCAAGACAATATGGTACTGTCACAAAGACAGAAATACAGATCAATGGAACAGGATAGAAAGCCCACAGATAAACCCACACACCTATGGTCAACTAATCTATGACAAAGGAGAGAAGGATATACAATGGAGAAAAGACAGTCTCTTCAATAAGTGGTGCTGGGAAAACTGGGCAGCTACATGTAAAAGAATGAAATTAAAACACTACCTAACACTACACCCAGAAATTAACTCAAAATGGATTAAAGACCTAAGGGTAAGACCAGACACTATAAAACTCTTAGAGGAAAACATAGGAAGAACACCCTTTGACATAAATCCCAGCAAAATTTTTTTGACCCACCTCCTAGACTAATGGAAATAAAAACAAAAATAAACAAATGGGACCTAATGAAACTTAAAAGCTTTTGCACAGCAAAGGAAACTATAAATAAGATGAAAAGACAACCCTCAGAATGGGAGCAAATATTTGCAAATGCATCAACGGACAAAGGATTAATCTCCAAAATATATAAACAGCTCATGAAGCTCAATATTAAAAAAACAAACAACCTAATCCAAAAATGGGCAGAAGACCTAAATAGACATTTCTCCAAAGAAGACATACAGATGGCCAAGAGGCACATGAAAAGCTACTCAACATCACTAATTAATAGAGAAATGCAAATCAAAACTACAATGAGGTATCATCTCACACCAGTTAGAATGGGCATCATCAGAAAATCTACAAACAACAAATGATGTAGACGGTGTGGAGAAAAGGGAATCCTTTGTA
This sequence comes from Monodon monoceros, assembly GCF_005190385.1. Lineage (NCBI taxonomy): Eukaryota > Metazoa > Chordata > Mammalia > Artiodactyla > Monodontidae > Monodon > Monodon monoceros. Next base: position 76,447,592 of record NW_021703781.1, read on the forward strand.
CTGTTGGTGGGAATGTAAATTGATACAGCCACTATGGAGAACAGTATGGAGGTTCCTTATAAAAACTAAAAATAGAATTACCATATGACCCAGCAATCTCACTACTGGGCATATACTCAGAGAAAACCATAATTCAAAAAGTCACATGCACCCCAATGTTCACTGCAGCACTATGTGCAATAGCCAGATCATGGAAGCAACACAAATGCCCATCGACAGACGAATGGATAAAGATGTGGTACATATATACAATGGAATATTACTCAGCCATTAAAGGAAAGAAATTGGGTCATTTGTAGAGACGTGGATGGATGTACTGTCATACAGAGTGAAATAAGTCAGAAATAGAAAAACAAATATCGTACCTTAATGCATATATGTAGAATGCAGAAAAATGGTACAGATGGATCGGTTTGCAAGGCAGAAATAGAGACACAGATGTAGAGGACAAATGTGGACACCAAGGGGAGAAAGGTGGGGGGGGGTGGTGGTGGTGGTGGGATGAATTGGGAGATTGGGATTGACATGTATACACTAATATGCATAAAATGGATAACTAATAAGAACCTGCTGTATAAAAAATAAATTAATTTAATTAAATTTAAAAAAAGAAGACATGCAGACAGCCAAAAAGCACATGAAAAGATGCTCAACATCACTAATTATTAGAGAAATGCAAATCAGAACTACAATGAGGAATCACCTCACACCAGTCAGAATGGCCATCATCAAAAAATCTACAAATAATAAATGCTGGAGAGGGTGTGGAGGAAAGGGAACCCTCCTACACTATTGGTGGGAATGTAAATTGGTACAGCCACTAGGGAGAACAGTGTGGAGGTTCCTTGAAAACGTAAAAATAGAGCTACCATATGATCCAGCTGTCCCACTCCTGAGCATATATCCAGAGAAAACCATAATTCGAAGAGATACATGCACCCCTAATGTTCACTGCTGTACTATTTACAATATCCAGGACATGGAAGCAACCTAAATGTCCATCAATGATGAATGGATAAAGAAGATGTGGTATGTATACATAATGGAATATTACTTAGCCATTAATAAAGAACAAAATAATGCCATTTGCAGTGACGTGGATGGACCTAGAGATGGTCATACTGAGTGAAGTAAGTCAGACAGAGAAAGACAAATACCATATGATGTCGCTTACATGCGGAATCTAAAAGAATGACACAAGTGAACTTATTTGTAAGACAGAAACAGAGTCACAGATATAGAAAATAAATTTATGGTTACCAAGGGGGGTGGATAAATTGGGGGATTGGGATTGACATATACACACTACTATATATAAAATAAATAACTAATAAGAACCTACTGTATAGCACAGGGAACTCTACTCAATACTCTGTAATGACCTATATCGGAAAATAATCTAAAAAAGAGTGTATATATGTATATGTATAACCGATTCACTTTGCTGTACAGCCGAAACTAACACAACATTGTAAATCAACTATACTCCAATAAAAAATTGATTAAAAAAATAAAAGAATTTTCCAGCAGTTTCCTCTCAGTAACACCCAGCTCTGTTCTGACCTATTCCTACAGACAAGAGAACTAGCCAATCCTTTGCTGGCCAACAAGTATCTTTTGAGAGCAGGTACATTGGTAGGCTGAGTGTGAGTGCCCTGGTTTAAAATTCATACGAAGGATGCATTCATTATTCTAAATGGACTTTCCATTCTCTGTAAAATTAGCACTGATATGTGCCACCCTCAAGTGCCACCCTCATGAGAGGGCTGCTGACAATACCGGGAGCTGGTCCTGTCTCTTCCTGTTTCAGCTTCTGGTCACACAGTATGGCACAGTTGACTCAGCAAGAGGAGGGTACAATTTTCTGTTGCTTCCCTGAGCTGATGGACGTGGTCGAGGGGGTAGGAAGTGGCCAGGGCTCCCTCCCACCCTTGCTGGATCTGAACTGTGACTGCTTCCCATCTATTCAACAATGACCAGGCCCTGGCAGGATGACGGCTCAGTAGACAATTATTATGAAGAAAAAGCCCTCTAAAAAATATATGACCATTGGTAAAGGAAAAAACATATTTCTTTGTTGTTTCAACGTGCAATTTACTCATCACTGAGGTTGAACTTTTTCACTTTTTTTTTTTTTTTTGGCTGCACAGCATGTGGGATCTTCGTTCCCGACCACGGATTGAACCCATGCCCCCTGCATTGGAAGTGTGGAGTCTTAACCACTAGACCACCAGGGAAGTCCCTCACATTTTTATCAGATATTTTCTTTTCTTAGTTTGAGGATTATTTGCTCATATTTATTTTTGTATTCTTTTCCATTATGGTTTATTACAGGATATTGAATATAGCTCCCTGTGCTCTACAGTAGGACCTTGCTGGTTATCAGTTCTATACTGCCCATTTTTAATGGGTCTAATTTGTTCTAATTTATGCATGTGAAACTATGAGCTAAGAATATTAAGCAGGCTTACTTCTAAAACAAACAAACAAACAACTGCTGGGTCAACCAGAATCCTCCCCTAAGAGTAGAGGCTGGCTGTCACACACCCAGTGGGGATTTGTCTTCTGCTGTTCAGCGTGGTGTGTTGGTAGGTGGTGTCAGATAAAAGCCAACAGCATTTCAGGGTTCCGTGTGAATCAATGCCAGTTCAAGCTCTGCCTTTCACCAAAGTTGGGACCTTTCTAATGTGTACAGTGGAGTACACAGTACTGCACCCCTGGAATAGCTGAGAAAATTCAAGGAGATGGCTTGTGGAAACACCCGGTACACGGTAGCACTCAATTAGGAGCAGCCATTACGGAGGAAAGGAAGGAAGGAGAGAAACCTTTTCCGAGTGTCGTTTTCCTGGTAGCTTTCACGCTGGGCGTTCTTTCCGGAGATTAAACTTGACTCTGCCCTCAAGGAGCAGAAAGTCTAGTGAAGAAAAGGATAAACCTCTTTAAGAGCGACCAGAGTTGAAGTAGAAAACAAAATGTAGTTGAGATGGTCCAGGAAGTCTGAACCACAGGGGTGCCAATTATACCAGGCTTTGAAGAGGCAGGATTTGGGCATTCACGCATGGGGGGTACGGGTATGAAGAGGACAAGTGAGGGAAAAAGAAGGCTTCTTAGACTTATATCCCAGGTCCATCTACACAACACAGAAACAAACAGAAAGGAGTGCAAATGTGAGGAAATGGATGTATATGAGGAGAAAAAAGGTAACGGCTCAGCTCGGTGCTCTGTGACCACTTAGAGGGGTGGGATAGTGAGGGTGGGAGGGAGACGCAAGAGGGAGGGGATACGGCGATATATATATATGTATAGCTGATTCACTTTGTTATAAAGCAGAAACTAACACACCATTGTAAAGCAATTATACTCCAATAAAGGTGTTAAAAAAAAAAAACGGTAATGGCCTGACTCCAATCAGAAGTGCAGTAGATGTGATCTGCTCCTGGTCTGCTCTCAGACTTTGTTCAAATAGAACATTCGTTTTCATTATATGAAGAGCTGGACTGAGACCTCCTCCACCTCCAGCCTTCATCACTGAGTAATTTTCTTTGATGGTCACTGTTTATGACAGTGAATAATAAACTGGGATCTATGTCAAGTTGCCAGATGTAGCAAACAAAAATCTGACCTCCAGTTCATTCTGAATTTCAGATAATCAACAAATGATTTTGTAGTCTAAGTATGTTCCATGCACTACTGGGGACCTACTTACACTGAAAAATTATTCAATGTTTATCTGAAATTCAGACTGAACTAGGAGTCCCCTGTTTCATCAGGTAGTGCTAGATTTAGGCTTCCTTGAATGGTTCACTGGCCCCAAAGCCAAAAAATTTCAACTAGTTCTTAGGAACATGTTCTAGTTTCAAAATTTGAAGTTGACATGCAAATACCAGAAACGTAATTATTCTCCATCAATTCAGGGTGTATGACAATATTTTCTACAGCACAGAATTTGAAACCAAACAACCTAGTGACGTATTTTAAAGGAGGAAAAGAGATCTTAAGTTCACTCGAGAACACACCCCTTAAGTAACGGTATCCTCGTAATCTCCCGACCTGTCTAACGCAACTGCTAGAAGACAAAGTCTATACAAAATAAAGAGTTTCATTCAAGGGTCCACATGACTCCATCTGCCACTAAAGCACATGTCTGGCACGGACTGAAAGGCAAAAGCAGTCTAACGAATATTTCAAAACTGAATTTATCTCTTTCTAACACATGGTTTATATATAGACGGAATACCTAGAGAGCTCTGCAGTTCTCAAATAATATCCTGGCTAAAGTACAAATGATATCTGCAGCAGACCACAATACCAAAATTATCTGCTTTTTAAACATGTTAAAGAAAGCTAAGTTGAGGAGCAGGCCACTGCTCAGAGACGCCTGTTTTAGTATGCAATTGTTAGAAGAGACTAGACCCCAAATAGACCCAAGACCCACTAGAAGCCAAATATTTGCATAATGCTGGAAACGAAGAGGATACTGCTCTCAAAAACTCCAACTTTACAATGAAACTATCAAGGGTGGCAACTCGCTTTTTTTTTTTTTTTTTGTGGTACGCGGGCCTCTCACTGTTGTGGCCTCTCCCGTTGCGGAGCACAGGCTCCGGACGCGCAGGCTCAGCGGCCATGGCTCACGGGCCCAGCCGCTCCACGGCATGTGGGATCTTCCCGGACCGGGGCACGAACCCGTGTCCCCTGCATCGGCAGGCGGACTCTCAACCACTGTGCCACCAGGGAAGCCCACAACTCGCATTTTAATAAAGGTCAAAAGTTCTGAATCTCCCTTCATCTAGGAAAACCGCTTGAACATGAAATCTATAACAATGCATATACTAATATGTTCGCTTCTGCTAGTCAAAAGCAGAAAAAGCTAGCATCATGCCTTTTCTGTATGCAAGCATGCTCAGGTCTACTGGACTGTTCTTCTAAGGGATTTTCCCCATAAAACAAATTTCTAGAGGAAACCCCAACATTATTGAAAAATAGATATTTAGTTTACAGTGTCAAAAAAACACAGATTTGTAAACTTGCCTTTTTCTTTTAAAATGTTTCATTTTCCCCCCAACTGTAGACACAGCTCCAGTCTCTTAGAGAGCAGACACATTTACCACTGGCTGGCCTATGATATTCTTGTAAATATTTCAATACCTCCCTGTTCCCAAGCAGAAAATGGAAAAATTGAAACAACTCAGAGAAAGCAGGGTCCACGGGCTGGCACGCACTGTAACTCCGCTAACTCTTCCAGTGTGTCCTAAAGATTACTTTTTGTGAGCAGGGCTGGGCGGGGAGCAAAGGAATTGTCACATTGATCTTCTGTGGAAATAATACAATTTATATTTTGTAACTTGACAGTATCAGCGTAAATCAGAGCCATATGGAGAGAAACTCTCCTGAAATCACACTCACACACACACACACACACAAACACACTCAGTCGGCAGAGTTCTCTGGAGGCCTGGAGGGCAGCAGACTTTGAGAAAGGGAGGGGGAGGGGAAAGAGGAATTCAGGCCTGGGACAGTGACAGCTGCCTGCAGGGTTGACAGTTAGACTCACTTTGTCCTTCACTGTCACAAGCATTGAAGGAAGCTCCTGCCCCAGAGCTCGACTTTGCTCATTTCTTAGAAGATTTTGTAGAGAGACCTGTGTGTATGAGCGTGTGTGGTCCTAAATGACAGTCTTGTACCAGGCGTCTCCCAGTTTACAGTTTACAATATGCTTTCCCTATATGCTATCTCACTCAACTCAACAACGCTGCAGTACGTTGTATGGGCCCCTTTTTACCCAGGGGTGGGAATGGGGACGGCGTGGATGGGAGTGAGCCCTGGCGAAGCCAAATGCCTTGTCCGAGCTCATACCCCTGGCAGCTGGCAGAGGGTCAGCTCAAACCCCGGGCTTCACCTTGCCGTGGTCACCTGAGACCCAGAGTCACTGTGGTCTGGGCTGTTGGACAATCCCCTTTAACCTTCCAGGCTTTCCTGCTCATGCTGGCCTCCCATCTGTCGGGGACACCACACTGCCACCTCCTTCCCAGTGTGTCCAAATCAGCCGCTCATGTTAGAGGAAACAGGGCTTGGCGACGGGCAGGCTTTCAAGAGAAGCTGGGCTGTTGGCAAAGAGGCCTCCAAGGACCACGGCTCTCAGGCCCTGAGGGCCAAGCTCACCTCTCCAAGTAACTGAGGCCCCCTGACTTTTCACTTCTGTCCCCTGGCTTTCTCCTCCAACTTCAGATTTCCTGCAGCCACCTGGACCTCCCCAGATGTGGTCTGGTTGTGACTGGTGCTCCTGCCAGCTCTGCCCTCTGCCAGCCCCACGCACATCAATGGGGTCTCCCATCTGACGGACAGGCTGGTTCTCTGCCTCACTGGATGTCACCTTGCTTGCTCGGGGTACAGCAGACCTCTATCCACCTGGAAAGTGGCTCAAATCCTTCCGCCAGGAGTAATTCCATCCTGCCCTGGGCCCTCGGAGTGCTGTGTCTGCTCTTCCTGACACAGAGCCTGAGCCAGGGCAGGCGGTCATCACCGGGCCGCCTGGGAGCTGGCCTCTTGAGAGAGAGACGGTGTGACTCTCCTCTATGACCATAGCCCCAGCACATCACCTTGGTCCTAGCACATGCTACACAAACATGATGAATGGACGTGCCAGAGAGAGATGAGTTCCAGACGATGTCAAGTGTTGTGCATGAAAATGCTCCCTGGTTTTCATGGTCTGGGTCCAGGGTCCAGGAAGGAAATGCCAGCCTCCCCAGTAACAAGACACCGCCTCCCTCTGTGCCCTGCTTGTCCAGCCTCCTCACCTCCAGTGGGGGACACTGCACCCCCAGAGGCTCCAGTTGGCTTCAGGTGTTGTCTACACATCCCCTGATCCCAGGCTTTAGCCTTCACCTGTCTTGGGACTCACACCCAGCGGTGGACCACGGAAAGCTCTCACAGGTCACAGGAGGGCTCTGGACCCTCCCTTCCATCACTGTAACTTGGCCTTCTCCCCTCTACCAAGTTGTCTAGGATTGTCACTGAAGGAACTCAGACCTCCATTCTCTTGGGACCCAACACACATAAGGGCCCCTTGAAGGCTCAGACCCACCAGCGGGCTGCACGCCAGATGTTCTCGGGTATAACATTAGGTCAATGGGGCGACAAGTTACTGCCCTCTGGGCGCCCTCCCAAGTCTTCTAACGGAGACAAAGGCTGTTGGGTACAATGTGCCTCCAACCTCCCTTGCCCCTGGCTAACCGCCCTTCTCATGGAGGAGCAGGTCTCCTGCTCAGGGACATCAACAGGCACCATTGTTTGGAATTTAAAAGCAGTGTTTTGTTTTCCTTAGCTTGAGGTTTTATTATATTTATGACAAGTGAAACTGGCCTTCTATTTATACTATGGAAGTACAATTTTCTTCTTAAAGAAATTTAAGTAAAATATGTATATTGACTTAAAGGAAAATTTAGGATAAATTAAGAAAAAATTATGTAAGTAAACAATAGCACAGGTGATACACACAAATAACACAACCATGGACTTATGGTTGCCAAGTGGGTGGTGGTCCGGTGAGATGGATTGATTGGGAGTCTGGGGTTCGCAGGTGCAAACTATTACAGAGAGAATGGGTAAACAACAAGGTCCTACTGTAGAGCACAGGGAACTATATTCAATATCCTGTAATGAACCACAATGGAAAAGAATATGAAAAAGAATATATATATATATGTATAACTGAATCACTTTGCTGTACAGCAGAAATTAACACAACACTGTAAATCAACTATACTTCAATCAGATAACTTTAAAAATAAATTAATTAATTAAAAATTAAGGTCATGGAGAACTCAACACCAAATTGGGAAACTTGGCAGTGGATGGACGGCTTAGACCACAGTCGGTCAGCACTGCTATGAGCTGAATTACTTAAGAGGCTTGATAAACAAGCAGCACCCCCAAAATCAGCAGAGATGAGATCCTGAATCAGGGTTGGGTGCCAGGTGGGGTATGAAACTGCCTTCCTAACAAGCTCTCGCAGGTGATTCCAATGCAGGCCATCTGGTGGACCAATGGTCTTAGAGACCCAGGGCTTTGAACCAACAGCCCCTGACCACCACCCTAAAACAGAAGCACAGAGGCTGTTTTTGCTATGGACACGTCCCTATTTGGTGATTCCCACCATGATCAAAGCAGGCTTCTCTTTACTTCTCCAGAGCATCCATCCTTCATCCTTGGGACATTTGAGCATCTCCTGTGTACTGAATATAGCCCACAGAGTCAAAGGGAATCACCACACACTCTGCATCCTTAAATGGATGCAATGCCTGATAACAGGGGATGTCTGAGACCTGAACTCTGGTATCAAGGAGCTCACAGCATCATGAGGTCAGTATTTAACCTGCCGGTCTTTATGGAGCACCTGCCCTGTCTTGGGGTCAAGAGTCATAGGTCACTAGCCTGGCTCGGAAAGATTTCACAGTATAAGTGGAGAAGACAATGGTGTCAGACCAAGACAGTGGAGCCCCCAGGGAGGATGCCCACCCCGACGCAGAGAAAGGAACCCGTGGTGGAGGCAAGAGGGCAGGACTGTGGTCAAGAGGCTTCTGAGGGACAGAGGGGAGAGGCACCAAGAGGGGGCACGCAGGACAACACTCAGGACCGAGAAAGCCACACATGTAAACAGACACATGGTGAGAAAACTCGGCAGACACTGTGGTTACATGAGACTGTCGTGTTTTTTCTATTTGATTTGCAGAGAATCTCAACCTGTTTACTAAAGAGCTGAGTTACATGAGGGGCTCTGGTCACAAAAAAAACGCAAATAAGAGATTTATGACTCTTCTAATGCTGCCCGCTGTTTGTGAGTAGACAAAGCTAATGCAATCCAGGTCTAGCCTGGCCCTGCTCATGTACCTTTGGGAAGATTTCATAATGAACCTTCCAGAGTCCCTAAAAAGAAGGAGAAACTGCCTTCTGTAACCAATTGACTGTTCTGGCACAAAGAGCTGACCGTAGGCATCCAGGTGCCCTGACTTGTGGAAACCCATTCCCCAGGGATAACGCCCCCTCCCAAGTCTACAAGATCATGTCTTAACCCTGGCCAGGGAATCATGTTTACAGCAACTTCCACAGGCCCAAAGGCAATGCCAAAGGAAGGTAGCCATTTAAATTTGATGACAGATTTTATAGACATGTCTCCAAAGAAGACATACAGGTGGCCAATAGGCACATGAAAAGATGCTCGATATCGCTAATTATTAGAGAAACACAAATCAGAACTACAATGAGGTACCACCTCACACCAGTGAGAACGGCCATCATTAAAAAGTCTACAAATAACAAATGCTGGAGAGGGTGTGGAGAAAAGGTAACCCTCCTACACTGTTGTTGGGAATGTAAGTTGGTACAGCCACTATGGAGAATAGTATAAAGGTTCCCCAGAAAACTAAAAACAGAAACACTATATGATCCAGCAGTCCCACTCCTGGGCATATTTTAATTAAAGACAAAACTGTAATTCAAAAAGATACATGTACCCCTTTGTTCATCGCTGTTCACTAGCACCACTAGCATCACTGTTCACAACAGCCAAGACATGGAAACAACCTAAGTGTCCATTGACAGATGAATGGATAAAGAAGATGTGGTACATATACACAATGGAATACTACTCAGCCATTAAAAAGAATGAAATAATGCCATTTGCAGCAACATGGATGCAACTAGAGATTCTCATACTAAGTGAAGTAAGTCAGAAAGAGAAAGACAAATACCATATGATATCACTTATATGTGGAATCTAAAATATGCCACAGGACTTCCCTGGTGGTGCAGTGGTTAAGAATCCACCTGCCAGTGCAGGGGACACAGGTTTGATCCTTGGTCCAGGTAGATCCCACATGCCACGGAGCAACTAAGCCTGTGCGCCGTAACTACTGAGCCTGCGCGCCTAGAGCCTGTGCTCCACAACAAGAAGCCACCACAATGAGAAGCCCGCGTACCACAACAAAGAGTAGCGCCCGCTTGCTGCAACTAGAGAAAGCCCGCGCACAGCAATGAAGACCCAACGCAGCCAAAAATTAATAAATAAATTAATTAAAATAAAATGTACCACAAATGAACTTATCTATGAAACAGAATCACAGACATAGAGAACAGACTGGTGGTTGCCAAGGGGGAGGGGGCTGGGGAAGGGACGGAGTGGGAGGTTGGGTTTAGCAGATGCAAGTTTTAATATATACAATAGTTAAAAAACAAGGTCCTACTGTATAACACAAAGAACTATATTCAACATCCCATGATAAACCATAATGGTAAAGAATATGTTTTTAAAAAGAATGTGTGTATATATATATATATATATATATATATATATACACACACACACACACACGTGAATTACTTTGCCATACAGCAATAATTAACACAACATTGAAAATCAACTATACTTCAATAAAAAAATTAATTCAATTTGACGACAGATTTTAAATAACTTTTATACTGATAACAAAACTTTTTTAAAAGTGAAAGATATTTGCATGTATTTACTTAGCTTACTTTCCCATTGATACTCCATCTATGCCTCCATAAAATCCTGCTCTTTTACTTGTTTGGCATCTATCTTTGGACAGTTCTTTGACCTTCTCAGCCTTACCTTTCTTATCTGAAAAATGACAGATTTACAGTTTGTCACCCTGGCTTCTTGGAGTTCCAAGGATGTAGTACAGGGTGCTGGGAGTTATTTTTATGAAAATAAAAGCCCCAGAATGCATCCCACGATAATGCTGGTTTGTCTATTGCAATCGGTTCCCTGAAAACCTTGGCTTTCAAATAACTCAATAACTTCCTCCTCTGCTCTGGAAGGAAGAGAGAGGGAGGATTTGGAAGTAACTGCGTGTGGTGTCTGGGATGCAGTAGATGCTCAATAAACATTCATGTAGAGAATGATGAAAAAGGTCAGTAATCACAGAACTGGGTGAGTTTCTTCCACATTCTGAAATCCCATAATTCTTTATATTCTATATACCTTACTGGCAATTATACCTGCTAATGACATTTAAATTTGACTAAAATTTTCATCATTAATTTTTTTAAGAGTAGGGTTTTAATGGAAACATCATGTTTAATGATGAGAACAAACTGGTTGGCTATTCAGAATGAAAGCTCTGTGGACGCAGTCTTTGGAGAGAAAAAATATTCATGAACATCCAAGTCTTCTACTGCATCCATTTGCAAAGTGAATGCCATGGAATTGACCATGTCAAGATATCAGATATCCACTGCTAAGAAAATTTTTTTGAAAAGAGGAATACTCAAAAGAGATACTCAGTTGATGGAATTCTAAATCTATACTCATTTCTTTGTAGTGGTGGCAAAATAAGGAGATGTGGTTTTTCACATATTTCTGTTAAAATTTGCCTCAGTCTTGGAATTTAGTAGTTCACGGAATATGTGTCCTCCAAAAGATTTATGTCAATCTTCAAACAGCAATTCTCCACAGAAACAAGAAAAAAAAAAGGTAGAAAATGTCTTAACTTCTGTCTAAAGAATGCTACACATCAAAGTATATGGTGGGTGGGGGGAGCCAAAAATTGACTAGCAGGAAAAGGCATAGTTTTAAAATGCTTTTATGATTAAGAGATATGAATATAAATGAACTAAGCATTAAACTAGAAAAAAAACAAAACCAAAACAATGAAACCTAAGAGGAAGGAGTTAAGAAATAAAAGCAGAAATTATTAAATTAGAAGCCAGAAATAAAAGCAATAGATTTGATTAATAAATCCAAGTCTTAATTCTTCAGACAGACCAAATACCTATGTAAAACTCTAAGTCCAAACAAGGAGAAAGATAAATTGTAAATGAGTATAATTACAGGTACAAAATTTAAATTACCACCAAGTACTACACATTATTTATACTAACATGTGAAGCATGAATAAATAAAGATTTTCTAGGAAAGGCTAAGTTTAAAAAAATTGGCTAAGAAATGGCAAAACCAATGACCACATAAGAAGTTGAGAAATCTGTATAAGATTTATGTTCCATATAGATGCTGGGCCCAAAGGAGAGCTTTTAAAGCCCCCAAAGGCAGATTATTCTCATATTATTTTTGCTATCCCCCAAAAATACACATGCACACCCACAGACAGGACAAAGGAAACTTTAGGATTACAGGTGGTTGCTAGAATGGCCCTAATACTTCACTGTCCCTCTATCTTCGCCCCAAGGGCCCTGTAGCTTGGGGCTGGGATATGACTTTGCCCATTTCCCTATCCCTTGATTCTGGGTTTGACTACCTGACACATAATGGAATGTTAGCAGGTAGGACCCAAGCAGAGACTTGAAATGGGCTTTCGCATTAGGGCTTGTTCCACCTTGTTCCTCCACCTTCCTGTGAGAAGGAGCCTGGGCTAGCCTGCTGCAGGGAAGGACAGACATGTGGAGCGGAGCCCAGTCACCCTGTGGACAGCAGACACACAAACACACCAGCAAGCCTTGCAGAGACCAGAACTGCTCAATGTCAACCCCTGACTTGCAGACTCATGAGCCAAAGAAATCTTTTATTGTTTGAAGCCACTGACTTTGGGGCAGTTTATTATGCAGTATATGTCAATACACAACTGATATAAAACCGCTTTTCCTACTTAATAGAGATGTGAAAAATCTTAATTAGAACATTAGGAAATTAAATTCAGCAGCATGTTAAAAATATGATACAGAGTTGGATATGTCCCCAAAATGTAAGGAGATTTTGATATTGAGAAACCCATCAATGAATAATTATAGCTATAAGCCAATGAGTATTTATATCAGTAGATCAAAAGATTAAAAGGGGGGGAAGATGCAGTGCCTCATTAAGGGTCTAAAAGGCAGTTAGTAAATTCAAAATCCAATACTGATTTTTTTTTTAAATTACTACTTGAAAACCAAAACAGAGTTTTCCTTAAAATAATGAACTTGTATCTTAAATCTACAGTCAATATCATAATCAATGGTGAAATGACAGGGGCCTTCACATTGAAAACCAAAACATAAGAGGGATTCCTGCTACATGCACAAGTGTTTTTAAACTGTTCTTTATGTTTGAGAGATTGCAATAAAATAATAAAAAATAATTCAGAGAAATAAATGTTTAAAAAGAGAAATTACTTACAGGTGATATTAGTTACCTAAGAAACCCAGGAAAATCAACTGAACATCTACTAAAACCAGAAAGACATTTTAATAAACACACTAGTCCCAGAATTTATATATATAAATCAATACAAGAAAATGCCATTACTAAAATAACATTGAAAATTGGATCCCATTTAGTGACAAGAAAAGAAAAATAACTAAGGAAAAAACCACCTAAAAATGCTTAGTAAGAAATGGATGATAGTGCTGTTCATCCAAAATTTTGACTCACAACAAAGCAGTGCCATAATATGTAAATAGCTCTTCACAAGTCAATGAGAAGACAAATAGCTCAACAACAAAGTGACCAAAGAATGTGAATTACGATTCGAAAAAAGAAGAATAACAAATAGCTGATAAACCTAAGGGGGAAGTTCAACTGCATTATTAAGTATTTAAAGAGAATATCCTGCCCCCAACTCCTTTACCTGCCCCATCCTTGTTTCTGTGTGCAGGAACTTCTATTAGAGAAGTACTCCTGACCTCGCCTCCACTCCCAGCTCCTCCAGGGAAGGAAAGGTGAATATGTGACGGAGGAGACTGGGAAGAGAAACTGGGTTTCATGGCTCCGTTTATGGGTTCTCCCTCCCTTCTTGGATCTGTTCACCGTGCATTCATCCTGGTCTACTCTCTGCCATACGTTAAGGGTAGCAACCCTGTGAGGCAAGTCTGACACTGGCCAGCAGGACAGATGACTCTCAAATCTGGAAGTGAAACAGCAGCAGGTCCACTCGGCCACAGACGGAAACTAAATCCTCCAATCAGCTTTCTAGTAATAACGGATGGTTTGATCTCTTACTGTTGTGAGCAATCAACGAGCTCTGAATCTAAGAGGGGAAGGGCGGTGTTACTTATTGGACTCCTAAAGCCCCAACAATAAATGTTAAATGTGAATTAAACTATTTTAACCTAGAAAATTGGCAAAGAAAATGAAATGGTAACTGATAACCATAAGGCCACTAGCTGGTTATGAAGAGGCTTCAGAAAAGCAGGCAGGAAGATCACAAGCATGATGAGTGTCACCTTCGGGAAGGCAAACTGTAACACGCAATACACATTTTAGAAGGCGCTAACCCCTGTTTAACCACAACTTTAATGCAATCTGGCTCCCATCTATTGTGATTTCTTTCTAGATTCTAATATTTATGCAGAAAATAAGTGAGACGGTACAGAAAAATACTGAAAGAATTGTATAAGGGGTTTTGATCTACCAGATATTAGCAATATCAAGCAGCAATACTTAAGTGTGCAGTACTGGTATATGACAGACAGATCAATAGAAGTGAATGAAAGTAAGGAAATGGAAATTTTAGTATACAATCGAGGTAGCATTTCAGATCAACTGAAGTAAAACAGTGGTCATGACTGGGCAGCCATCTGAACAGCAAATGGATTCCTATTCTCACTCTTAATATCAAAATAAACGCTAGGTGGATCAATGATTTAGTGTAAGAAAAATAAAACCATAAAACTACTGGATGAAAATGCTGGTACCACACTAACTGCATGCAGCCCTTCTGGATCTCACAGCTGGATGCAGCCTCCTTCTCATGACTCCTATGATAACTAAGGGTAGAAACCCCATGAGGCTAGATCTGATATTGTCCGACAGGACAATAAGTTAAAAAATATACATTCTAATCTCTGTAGCAACCACTAAAAAATAACCATAATCAAATTAGGAAATATAGCTAAAAATAATGAAATATTAAAACAACTCCATCAAAAAGAAAAACATATTGGGCAAATATGAAAGAGTAAGATAATGAACTTAACTCCCCACAGGAATAATTACTTTAAATGTAATTGGATTAACTGTTCCACTTTAAAGGAAGAGACCCTCAGAACGGATTAAAATGCAAGTCCAACTATTTACTACCTACAGGAAATGTACTTTAAGCATCAATACAAAGCCAGGTTGAAAATAATAAATAAATAAATAAAAATGGAAAAGACATTCCATGCGTATATATGCATGCACTAAATAAGCATAAGAAAGCAGAGGTAGCTATATTAATATCAGTCAAAGCAGACTGAAAGACAAGGATTAGCACCTGAGATCAAGGTGAATTAGCACCTGAGATCAAATTTCATAGTGATAAACTGGTCAATTCGTCAAACAGACGTAACAATTCTAGGTGTATATAAACCTAGGAAGAGTTTCAAAATACATGAAGAAAACTGACAGAATTGAAAGGAGAATTAGATCAATTGCCAACGCTAGTTAAAGGTTATACTACCCTCCTTGTAATTGACAGAAATGGTAAACAAAAAAATCACTAGGCTTATAGAAGATTTGACAACACCATCCACCAATTTTGCTATTTATAGAACACTACCCCATCCAACAGCTACAGAATACATGTTCCTTTCAACTGCTCATGGGATAAACACAGACTATAAGCTGGGGTATAAAACAAGTCTCAACAAGTGTAAACAGGGAAATCATAAAGACCCTATTATTCTTTGATTACAAGAAAGTGAAATTAAAAACAGAAAGATATCTTTTAAAATCCTCAAATACATGGACATTAAGTAATGTATTTCCAAATAAGCTAAGGTCACGAATTAAATTACAAGAAACATAAATATATTGAGCTGAATGATATGAAAATACAGCATATAAAAATTTATGATATTCAAGTAAAGACTTGAAGCTAAGCAAGTAAAGATGTGATTACAGGGATGCTTATATTTTCAAATGCTTACATGAGAAAAGGAAAAAGGTTTTATGTCAATAAACTAAGGATCCACCATAAAAACAGCAAATCAGAGACAAAGTAGAAGGAAAGAAATGCTAAAGCATAGAAATAATTGAAATAGAAAACAAAAAATAAGAGAGAAAAATCTTTGAAATGAAAAGTGGGTTGTTCAAAAACATTGATAAAATTGTTAAATTCCTAGCAAGATGAAAGAAAAAGTGAGAGAAATCACAACTTATCAGTTTCTGGAATTAAAGACAGGGCATCATTATAAGCATGGGCATTAAAATGGTAAAAAATTAGGGAAAATGGTAAAAAATTAGGGAAAATGTTATGCCAATGAATCTGTTAACTCGGATGACATGGACATGTTCCTTAAATGACACAAGTTACCAGAGAGAGACCTTCAAGATGGCGGAGGAGTGAGACGTGTAGATCACCTTCCTCCCCACAAACACATCAGAAATACACCTACACATGGAACAACTTCTACAGAACACCTACTGAACGCTGGCAGAAGACCTCAGACCTCGCAAAAGGCGAGAAACTCCCTATGTACCTGGGTAGGGAAAAAAAAAAGAAAAAACACAGACAAAAGGATAGGGACGGGCCCTGCACCAGTGGGAGGGAGCCGTAAAGGAGGAAAGGTTTCCACACACTAGGAAGGCCCTTCACCAGCAGAGACTGCGGGTGGCGGAGGGGGGAGCTTCGGAGCCGTGGAGGAGAGCGCAGCCACAGGGGTGCGGAGGGCAAAGCGGAGAGATTCCCGCACAGAGGATCGCTGCCGACCGGCACTCACCAGCCCGAGAGGCTTGTCGGCTCACCCGCCGGGGCGGGCGGGGCTGGGAGCTGAGGCTCGGGCTTCGGTCGGAGCGCAGGGAGAGGACTGGGGCTGGTGGTGTGAACACAGCCTGCAGGGGGTTAGTGCGCCACGGCTGGCCGGGAGGGAGTCCGGGGAAAAGTCTGGAGCTGTCGAAGAGGCAAGAGACTTTTTCTTCCCTCTTTGTTTCCTGGTGCGCGAGGAGAGGGGATTCAGAGCGCTGCTTAAAGGAGCTCCAGAGATGGGCGCGAGCCGCGGCTATCAGCATGGACCCCAGAGACGGGCATGAGACGCTAAGGCTGCTGCTGCCGCCAGCAAGAAGCCTGTGTGCGAGCACAAGGCACTATCCACACCTCCCCTCCCGGGAGCCTGTGCAGCCCACCACTGCCAGGGTCCCAGGATCCAGGGACAACTTCCCTGGGAGAACACACAGCATGCCTCAGGCTGGTGCAACGTCACGCCGGCTTCTGCCGCTGCGGGCTCGTCCCCCATCCGTGCCCCTCCCTCCCCGCGGCCTGAGTGAGCCAGAGCCCCTGAATCAGCAGCTCCTTTAACCCCGTCCTGTCTGAGCAAAGAACGGACGCCCTCAGGCGACCTGCACGCAGAGGCGGGGCCAGATCCAAAGCTGAACCCCAGAAGCTGTGTGAACAAAGAAAAGAAAGGGAAATCTCTCCCGGCAGCCTCAGGAGCAGTGGATTAAATCTCCACAATCAACTCAATGTACCCTGCATCTGTGGAACACCTGACTAGACAACGAAACATCCCAAAATTGAGGCAGCGGACTTTGGAGGCAAGGATATATATTTTTTTCCTTTTTCTCTTTTTCTGAGTGTGTATGTGTAAGCTTCTTTGTGTGATTTTGTCTGTATAGCTTTGCTTTTACCATCTGTCCTAGGGTTCTGTCTGTCCGTTTTTATTTTTGTTTTTTTGGTTTTTTATCTTGCTTTTTTTTAGTATAGATTTTAGCACTTGCTATCAGTGGATTTGCTTTCTGGTTTGGTTGCTCTCTTCTTTCTTTCTTTATCTTTTTTTTATTACTTTTCAATATTTTTATTTTAGAAATTACTTTTTATTTTTTATTTTCATAATTTTATTTTATTTTATATTTTTCTTTCTTTCTTTCCTTTTTACTCCCTTTTCTTCTGAGCTGTGTGGCTGACAGGGTCTTGGTTCTCCAGCTGGGTGTCAGGCCTGTGCCTCTGATGTGGGAGAGCTGAGTTCAGGACATTGGTCCACCAGAGACTTCCCGGCTCCACGTAATATCAAACGGCGAAAGCTCTCCCAGAGACCTCCATCTCAACGCTAAGGTGTTGAGCTCCACTCAACGACCAGCAAGGTACAGTGCGGGACACCCTATGCCAAACAACTAGCAAGACAGGAAGACAAACCCACCCATTAGCAGAGAGGCTGCCTAAGATCATAATAAGGTCACAGACACCCCAAAACACACCACTGGGCGTGGTCCTGACCACCAGAAAGACAAGATCCAGCCACATCCACCAGAAAGACAAGATCCAGCCTCATCCACCAGAAAACACGCACCAGTCCCCTCCACCAGGAACCCTACACAGCCCACTGAAACAACCTTAGCCACTGGGGACAGACACCAAAAACAACAGTAACTACGAACCTACAGCCTGCAAAAAGGAGATGCCAAACACAGTAAGTTAAGCAAAATGAAAAGACAGAAAAACACACAGCATATGAAAGAGCAAGGTAAAAACCCACCAGACCAAACAAATGAAGAGGAAATAGGCAGTCTACCTGAAAAAGAATTCTGAATAATCACAGTAAAGATGATCCAAAATCGTGGAAATAGAATGGAGGAAGTACAAGAAACGTTTAACAAGGACCTAGAAGACCTAAAAAGCAAACAAACAATGATGAACAACACAATAAATGAAATTAAAAATTCTCTAGAAGGAATCAATAGCATAATAACTGAGGCAGAAGAACAGATAAGTGACCTGGAAGATAAAATAGTGGAAAAAACTACTGCAGAGCGGAATAAAGAAAAACGAATGAAAACAATTGAGGACAGTCTCAGAGACCTCTGGGACAACATTAAACACACCAACATTCGAATTATAGGGGTCCCAGAAGAAGAAGAGATAAAGAAACGGACTGAGAAAATATTTGAAGAGATTATAGTTGAAAAATTCCCTAATATGGGTAAGGAAATAGTCAAGTCCAGGAAGCACAGAGAGTCCCATACAGGATAAATCCAAGGATAAACATGCCAAGACACATATTAATCAAACTATCAAAAATTAAACACAAAGAAAAAATATTAAAAGCAGCAAGGGAAAAACAACAAATAACATACAAGGGAATCGCCATAAGGTTAACAGCTGGTCTTTCAACAAAAACTCTGCAAGCCACAAGGGAGTGGCAGGACATATTTAAAGTGATGAAAGGGAAAAACCTACAACCAAGATTACTCTACCCAGCAAGGATCTCATTCAGATCCAATGGAGAAATTAAAACCCTTTACAGACAAGCAAAAGCGAAAAGAATTCAGCAGCACCAAACCAGCTTTACAACAAATGCTAAAGGAACTTCTCTAGGCAGGAAACACAAGAGAAGAAAAAGGCCTACAATAACAAACTCAAAACAATTAAGAAAATGGTAATAGGAACATACATATTGATATTGATAATTACCTTAAATGGAAATGGATTAAGTGCTCCAACCAAAAGTCATAGACTGGCTGAACGGATACAAAAACAAGACCTAGGGACACATACAGACTGAAAGTGAGGAGACGGAAAAATATATTCCATGCAAATGGAAATCAAAAGAAAGCTGGAATAGCAATTCTGATATCAAAAAAAATAGACTTTAAAATAAAGGCTATTACAAAAGACAAAGAAGGACACTACATAATGATCAAGGGATCAATCCAAAAAGAAGATATAACAATTGTAAATATTTATGCACCCAACATAGGAGCACCTCCATACATAAAGCAAATACTAACAGCCATAAGGCGGAATCGACAGTAACATAATCACTGTAGGGGGCTTTAACACCCCACTTTCACCAATGGACAGATCATCCAAAATGAAAATAAATAAGGAAACACAAGCTTTAAATGATACATTAAACAAGATGGACTTAATTGATATTTATAAGACACTGCATCCAAAAACAACAGAATACACTTTCTTCTCAAGTGCTCATGGAACATTCTCCAGGATAGATCATATCTTGGGTCGCAAATCAAGCCTTGGTAAATTTAAGAAAATTGAAATTGTATCAAGCATCTTTTCTGACCACAATGCTATAAGACTAGATATCAATTACAGGAAAACATCTGTAAAAAATACAAACACATGGAGGCTAAACAATACACTACTTAATAACCAAGAGATCACTGAAGAAATCAAAGAGGAAATTAAAAAATACCTAGAAACAAATGACAATGAAAACACGACGACCCAAAACCTATGCAATGCAGCAAAAAAAGTTCTCAGAGGGAAGTTTATTACAGTACAATCCTACCTCAAGACACAAGAAACATCTCAAATAAACAACGTAACCTTACACCTAGAGCAATTAGAGAAAGAAGAACAAAGAAACCCCAAAGTTAGTGGAAGGGAAGAAATCATAAAGATCAGATCAGAAATAAATGAAATAGAAATGAAGGAAACGATAGCAGCAATCAATAAAACGAAAAGCTGGTTCTTTGAGAAGATAAACAAAATTGATAAACCATTAGCCAGACTCATCAAGAAAAAAGGGAAAAGACTCAAATCAATAGAATTAGAAATGAAAAGGGAGAAGTAAAAACTGACACTGCTGAAATACAAGGGATCATGAGAGATTACTACAAGCAATATATGCCAGTAAAATGGGCACCCTGGAAGAAATAGACAAATTCTTAGAAAAGCACAACCTTCCGAGACTGAACCATGAAGAAATAGAAAATATAAGCAGACCAATCACAAACACTGAAGTTGAGACTGTGATTAAAAATCTTCCAACAAACAAAAGCCCAGGACCAGATGCCTTCACAGGCGAATTCTATCAAGCATTTAGAGTACAGCTAACACCTATCCTTCTCAAACTCTTCCAAAATATAGCAGAGGGAGGAATGCTCTCAAACTCATTCTATGAGGCCACCATCACCCTGACACCAAAACCAGACAAAGATGTCACAAAGAAAGAAAACTACAGGCCAATATCACTGATGGACATAGACTCAAAAATCCACAACAAAATACTAGCAAATAGAATCTAACAGCATGTTAAAAGGATCATACACCATGATCAAGTGGGGTTTATCCCAGAAATGCAAGGATTCTTCATTGTATGCAAATCAGTAAATGTGATACACCATATGAACAAACTGAGGGATAAAGACCATATGATCATCTCAATAGAATCAGAAAAAGCTTTCGACAAAATTCAACGCCCATTTATGATAAAATCCCTCCAGAAAGTAGGCACAGAGGGAACTTACCTCAACATAATAAGGCCATATATGACCAACCCACAGCCAACATCGTCCTCAATGGTGAAAAACTGAAACCATTTCCACTAAGATCAGGAACAAGAAAAGGTTGCCCACTCTCACCACTATTATTCAACATAGTTTTGGAAGTTTTAGCCTCAGCAGTCAGAGAAGAAAAAGAAATAAAAGGAATCCAAATCGGAAAAGGAGAAGTAAAACTGTCACTGTTTGCAGATAACATGATACTATACATAGAGAATCCTAAAGATGCTACCAGAAAACTACTAGAGCTAATCAATGAATTTGGTAAAGTAGTAGGATACAAAATTAATGCACAGAAATCTCTTGCATTCCTATATATTAATGATGAAAAATCTGAAAGAGAAATTAAGGAAACACTCCCATTTACCACTGCAACAAAAAGAATAAAATACCTAGGAATAAACCTACCTAAGGAGACAAAAGACCTGTATGCAGAAAACTATAAGAAACTGATGAAAGAAATTAAAGATGATACAAACAGATGGAGAGATATACCATGTTCTTGGATTCGAAGAATCAACACTGTGAATATGACTATAGTACCCAAGGCAATCTACAGATTCAATGCAATCCCTATCAAACTACCAATGGCATTTTTCACAGAACTAGAACAAAAAAATTCACAATTTATATGGAAACACAAAAGATCCCAAATAGCCAAAGCAATCTTGAGAAAGAAAAATGGAGCTGGAGGAATCAGGCTCCTGGACTTCAGACTATACTAAAAAGCTACAGTAATCAAGACAGCATGGTACTGGCACAAAAACAGAAATATAGATCAGTGCAACAGCATAGAAAGCCCAGAGATAAACCCATGCACATATGGTCACCTTATTTTTGATAAAGGAACAAGAATATACAATGGAGAAAAGACAGCCTCTTAAATAAGTGGTGCTGGGAAAACTGGACAGCTACATGTAAAAGAATGAAATTAGAACACTCCCTAACACCATACACACAAAAAAACTCCAAATGGATTAAAGACCTAAAGATAAGGCCAGACACTGTAAAACTCTTAGAGGACAACATAGGCAGAACACTCTATGACATAAATCACAGCAAGATCCTTTTTGACCCACCTCCTAGAGAAATGGAAATAAAAACAAAAATAAACAAATGGGACCTAATGAAACTTCAAAGCTTTTGCACAGCAAAGGAAACCATAAACAAGATGAAAAGACAACACTCAGAATGGGAGAAAATATTTGCAAATGAAGCAACTGACAAAGGATTAATCTCCAGAATTTACAAGCAGCTCATGCAGCTCAATATCAAAAAAACAACCCAATCCAAAAATGGGCAGAAGACCTAAATAGACATTTCTCCAAAGAAGACATACAGATTGCCAACAAACACATGAAAGAATGCTCAACATCACTGATCATTAGAGAAATGCAAATCAAAACTGCAATGAGGTATCACCTCACACTGGTCAGAATGGCCATCATCAAAAAATCTACAAACAGTAAATGCTGGAGAGGGTGTGGAGAAAAGGGAACCCTCTTGCACTGTTGGTGGGAATGTAAATTGATACAGCCACTATGGAGAACAGTATGGAGGGTCCTTAAAAAACTAAAAACAGAACTATCATTCGACCCAGCAATCCCACTACTGGGCATATACCCTGAGAAAACCATGATTCAAAAAGAATCATGTACCACAATGTTCACTGCAGCTCTATTTGCAATAGCCCAGAGATGGAAACAACCTAAGTGTCCATCATCGGATGAATGGATAAAGAAGATGTGGCACATATATATAATGGAATATTACTCAGCCATAAAAAGAAACGAAATTGAGCTATTTGTAATGAGGTGGATAGACCTAGAGTCTGTCATACAGAGTGAAGTAAGTCAGAAAGAGAAAGGCAAATACCATATGCTAACACATATATATGGAATCCCCAAAAAAATGGTTATGAAGAACCTAGGGGCGGGACAGGAATGCAGACGTAGAGAATGGACTTGAGGACACGGGGAGGGGCAAGGTTAAGATGCGACAAAGTGAGAGAGTGGCATGGACTTATATGTACTACCAAATGTAAAATAGATAGCTAGTGGGAAGCAGCCACATAGCAGAGGGAGATCAGCTCGGTGCTCTGTGACCACCTAGAGGGGTGGGACAGGGAGGGTGGGAGGGAGACACAAAAGAGATATGGGGATATATGTATATGTATAGCTGATTCACTTTGTTATAAAGCAGAAATTAACACACCATTGTAAAGCAATTATACCCCAATAAAGATGTTAAAAGAAAAAAAGAAAACTGAAAAAAAACATTAAAAATTTTAAAAAAGAGACCCAAATTACCAAAACTGGCACAGAATGAGAAATGTGTATATGGCCATATACCTGTTAAAGAAATTGAATTCATGATTAATTCCCTCGCCCAACACACACACACACACACACACACACACACACACACACACCTGGGAAATGAATGGGCCTGCTAGTCTGTAAACTTAAATAGTTCATATCCCAGAACTATACCTAAATAGGCCACCCGGTTCTTATTCATAAAAACTTTACAGCAACATGAATCTCACTCTTCCTTTGATAACCTACTTCAATTGTTCATGAGCTGGCCTTAGTTTTTATGCTATTTATGCAAAGGAGTGATGGTAAACCACCAAGAGAAAAATGTTTTATAAAAATAAATAGGGCACAACATTAAGAAATGTACTTAAGAAAATTACTGTGAGTTTATCAGCAATAAACTTTGATGTTTTCAAACGTTTTTCTATAAAAATGTTTTTCCCCAAACCACTGAAATCACCCAACATGGACATAAATAAAAGGATAACCAAGGCCAATATAAGGAAACAATATGAAACAAAGTAAAATTCGTGATTTGCAAATTAGGCTGTTGTGAGGTTTTGTGGTTTGTTTTTTGTTGCTTTTGTAGATGCTGAAGTTGAGTCTGTTTTACAAAGAGTCATTTAATCCTCCAATTGAATATTGACTCATTTGGGTCAAAACCATTTGAAAAGTTTAAAATGTGGGGAGAGGGACTAAAAAGGAAAAAAGTGAATATGCAGTTCGGTTTATCTTCACCAGGTCAGTAGATATTGCTAGGGAAAACTCAAAGCCAAATCAGTACACAGAGTCATTCATATCCATCCTTCCACCTGTGTGCTTCTCAATGAGATGACAGGAATAAGCTAAAACTGATAGAGCACTCTTCAACTTTCATTAAATGATCAGCTCCTATTTTCTAGCCAATAAAAATAACGTTCAAAGAAGAGTTTCAGAGTATTCCCTGGAGCTGTTTCTTTTGGATCACGCATAGATACTAGCTGCCTTTTCTCTACCAAATATTGGGACACCTGGTCTTTTTAAAACAGATTTTCCAAATGTGCTCATTCATTTACACGAAAGTTTGTACAAAGACAAAATGTTTCAGTAAAGAGTCTGGCTTCAGTGAAGCACATTTGCTTAAAAGAAAAAGAAGCACGTGAAGTGGGGCTCTTCACTCATTGTGCCAATATTTATTCAACAGCCGGGGTGTGCTACGCGCTGGGGACAGCAGAGAGGAAGATGGATATGGTCTCTGTCACCACAGGGCTTAAATTCTAACCAGGAAGACGAACGGATCCTCTGATAGAGAAACAGCACTTTGAGCGTGCCTAACAAGAGGACCTCTCCTCCCCTGGAGTGGGGCAGCGAGGACCAAGAACGGGGTGCCCTGAAGCAGTGATGTCTAGCTAAGTAGGAGTGAGGCCAAATGCTGTCAGGCAGAAGCAAAGAATTCACTGCAGCTCAAAAGGACACACAACAGTTGAACAGTTAAGGGATAAAAAGGCAGAAACACACAACCACCTTACTAAGAGGACGCTGCGACCAGTTCTGGCACCTGTACATAGTAAGCTGATAGCTATGTAAACAGAAGCTTCCAGCTGTCAAGGCCACACTGATATTAACAACACTCATTACCAAGTAATTCATGGTGGTGGACAGACTGTTGAGATGGTTCCCAAAGACCCTGCTTCCTGGTACTCACTCCTGGTGTAATCTCCTCCCCGAGAGACAGGCTGCCCGGGTGCATGGCTTCTGCCCAGTGGAATATGGCAATAACTTCCATGATTAGCTTACAAAGACTTGTGACTCTTTTCTTTCTGGCAGATGCTCTCTACTGCCTTCTCAGCTTGCTGGCTTTGATGAAGCTGCACTGTTGGAGGGGTGACTGCCAGGGACATGACAGAGGCCTCCAGCCAGTGGTCAGCTAGGAGCCGAGAGCCCGGTCAACAGCTCTCCAGGAACTGCATTCTGCCAACAGCCACATGAGCTTGGGAGCAGATGCTTTCCCCATGCAACCTTCAGACAAGAGCCCGAACATGGCTCACCCTGGATGGCAGCCTGGGAGAGAAGCTGAAGCAAAGGTCCCGCTAAGCTGCGCCCACATTCCTGCCCCACAAAACTGTGAAGTCATGAATGTGTGTTATTTGAAACCACGAAGTTGTGTAATTTGTTACACAGCAATTCATAACGAACGCACTCATGCACGTGCATTTAGAATTTTAATATTTTCTAGAGCCATCCCAGAGAAGAGCGATCAGGGTGAGTCCTGTGGTTTATTTGTGAGCGAGAACAGAGGACCGTGTGTGTGATCATCAAACAGTAAGCTTCCCCTGCAGAGACGTTTTAGCTAAGTCCACACGTTCCTTTAATGAAGAAACAAAGGGTCAAAGATATTGGACTCTGAAAATGGGTCACTAGGAACTTCCCTGGCGGTCCAGTGGTTAAGACTCCACGCTTCCACTGCAGGGGGCACGGGTTCGATGCCTGGTTGGGGAACTAAGATCCCGCACGCCACACAGCAAGGCCAAAAAAAAAAAAGAAAACAGAAAATGGGTCACTAGTCCTATCTTTCCTGTGACTCCCTGAAGGTCAGGACCCACCCCCAGGAAAAGTCCCCAGGGTCTACACAGTAGAAGTCTCAAGTATTGTTCTACTCAGTGCCTTCCTAGAAAGATGAGCTGTTCTCTCCTCAAACCCTGATAACCCCCATATCAACACAAGATGGGTCAGCTGCAAAGTGTTCCGAATCTGGATAGGCGCTTGGAAATTCTGGTTCTTCCCATGGTAGCCCAGTGGTTTATCATGTGGACTCTGAACTCAGCTGTCTCGTTTGGTCCCGACTCAGCCTCTCATCAGAAGCAGGGGCTAAAGCAAGTCACAAGTTCTCCTTGCCTCAGTGCCTGCTTCTGTAAAATGGGTATAAAAGTGGCACACACCTCCCAGGGCTGTGAGATTTTAAAGAGAGAACTGATGGAAAACGCTTAGCCCAGTGCCTTCCATTTCTGTAGTTCCTCTTGTACAGTAATTCAGGTACAAAACTCCAGTTGTGCTACCTGCTAGCTGTGTGTCTTCATGCAATTTTAACTTCCTGAGCTCAGCTTTCCTATCTGGAAAAGATAGCGACCATATATCTACCTCCCAGGTGAGTGGTAAGGATGGACTGAGAACAAAGTAAAGCTCACAGCACAGTGCCAGTATACAGAAACCACAAAAGCAAAAACACCTGTATGGAATCCCTTAATTCTGTCCTTAAAGTATGAGCAATTACCATAAGGAACTATGACTGTTATTCAGGCACAAAGGTACAACTGTAACCAGGAGCCCTTGGGTGTTGTCTGATAATGTGTTGAACTAAGACTGAGTGGACATTTTTGAAAATGCATTTGCTTCTTTGTAACTCAGGGGAGATGGTAGCTGGAACCAACCGTTTAAGAAAGATTATGGAGATAAACAATCTTGGCAGTGGGGGGAAATATCTTTCCATTGACTTATTTTTTTCTATAAATTGGGAAAATAACACCATTCAGTCTTGGTGGAACATTTCTGTCAGATTCTGGAATGTTCTAAATTTGCATTCACTGGAACCACAAGGATGCAGAGCCTCTCACTGGCTGCACTGCTGTAATCACATACTCTAAGTGGTAATCCACACAAAAGTTAAGAGCGTACATCTATGCTTCCCCCATAAAAGGTGAAAGATTCCTTTCTATCCCTACAGCAATTCTTATTAACACCTACCCAGCACCCCAATGAGCATGTTCAATTTTATTTTCCTTGCAATTCTACTCTTAGTTCTCCTCCCAAACCCCTTTCTCGAGAAGCCAAGAAGCTGGGGACGGGGGGAGCTGGGAAAATGACCCTGGCCTGGGTCTCCTTCTCCAACCCTGATGTCCCACCCATAATGTGCCCCATACAATAGAGAAGTAGGAAACTAACACACATGTTGTCTGCCGTGACTAAATGATATTTGCAAGAGTTGACACTATTAAGGCAATCTCAAATGGTCCTTGTTAACAAAGAGATGCCCTAACCCAAGGTCAATAAAAGCAAAGAATGAAACATGAGATTTAAGGTGGGAAGAAAAGGAGTCCCGCTCTCCCAAACCTCTGTTGACCTTTGGGGTTAACTTGTACCCCCATCTACCAAGAGCAGGAGGGGAAGGTGGCTGATGTTGAGAAATGCATGCCTCCCAAGACAGGAGAGCAAATCCACATCACTGAAGGACCAGGGGGAACACGTGCCCCACAATCTAAAGGGCAGACTTTAAATTACAAAATGCTTTATATACACAATTTCTACTATGTATAAAATAGACAACTAATGAGAACCTACTGTATAGCACGGGGAACTCAATGCTATGTGGTGACCTAAATGGGAAGGGAATCCAAAAACGAGGGGATATATATATATATATATATATATATATATACACATGTATAGCTGATTCACTTTGCTGTACAGTAGGAACTAACATAGCATTGGAGAGCAACTATACTCCAATTAAAATTTTAAAAAATAAATAAATTACAGAATGCTTTTTCCAACATTTCCCTTCAATGGTCTCTGCAACCCAGTGAGATAGGCTGTCTCCTTACTCTTCTTTGACGAATAAGGAAACTGAAGTTCAGAAAGATTGCGTAGGTTCCTCAAGGTCACACAGCTACAAAGAGGCCAAGTCAGAACTCAGAGCCAGGCCTTCTCACTCCAGAATTCTGGCCAAGATCCCAGAGAGCTTTCAATTTCATTGCCACAGCAGGAGAACACGTGAAATCCACATGGAAGTGACATCAGGGGAGGTAAGTCAAAGAAATCTCATTATTTGATGCCATTTATGCCCATAAGAGAAGCAGAAGCTTCTCTTAGGGATCTTTTGTGCTTTAGACAGCTGTGCTGACTTGGCTTTTCAAACTACATCCTAGCCAGTCCCTTCTGCCACCCTTGTTGGAATCACTTTCTTACTGGGCCTCTGTAACCAACAGCGTGGCCCTCAGTTGTGCACTTTAAGGGTGAGCAGAGACAAGGAAAAGAGACTGAAACGTGTGTCAGCTTGGAGAGGAAGTTTCAGGAGGACCATCTATTACAGCTGAATAAGACTTTCCCTACTAAGAAATTGGAAACAAAACTTAATGAACTGAGTAGACAAAATCTGACACACCCAAATTTACATGACAAATCAGGCCTCTGATTTTTCTCGATAAATCAGCAGTCATCAATCTCTATGCGATCATATTATTCATTCCAAAAGGTACAAAGGTATACAGATGAGGGTTTGAACCATCAGCTCACCCCATTATACAATCCACTCTCTGTATCAGAATTTTAAAGCATGGAACAAATTTGATATACGCTCCTGGAAGGCTCATATGAATGGAATTCTGTTGACACCTGCGCTGGCAGAGGAATGGCTTCTGGGAGGGTGTGCCGGCCTTGTTTCCCAGCTGTTCTCATTTTGCCTCAGCCAGAGGGAGAAGGGAACAGCTGATGGCTTCACCCCCAAAGCCCAGCTTGGCCCCATCATCAGCACATCTCACCCCTGCAGCTGCCAAGGCAAAGACTAACACACCAGCAGGAGAGCAGCTGACTCGCTTTTCTGACCGAGCTTTTGGAGCAGTATTGGAAGCCAAGAATCAGGGTACTGGGTGGGTTCAACTCATCTTCTGTACATCCTGAGGATCCACTCACTCCACATGCCAGGGGGTGAAGGTCTGCATCTGTTTTTCTCACCATCATATCCTTAGCCCCTGGTACAAATCCAGGATGACAGCAGGCACATATACTGACTTAGAGAATCAAAGAATCAATGTTGGGGACTTCCAGTTCCGAAAGCGTGGTGGTGAACTGAACTGATGCAGATAGAAAACCTTCCCACTGCAAACACATAAAAAGTGCTAAATAAAATGTGACATTTTTATAGTACATACATAACTAAACTAGAAAGAAAGGAAAGGAAATTACCAGGACACATAAATAAAAAGGAATTCATAGCCAGAGCATTCAAACACTGCCAACACCGTGGAAATCTAGGAGACGCAGTAGATACAGGCCTTCAGTCTAGGAGCTGTAATTTTAATGACAGGAGGTATGATCTGGAACACACGAGATGGGAAACCGGAGCTGAGATCCTTGCAGAAAGCCAGCATTCTGCAGGACTGCCCTTCCAAGTTCAAGGGGCTAGAAAAACTCTACCAAATGCCCCAGGGAAACTGCAAAGTGGCTGTGTTTACCCAGACTGCTGGTGAGAGTTAGGCAGTCTCCCGACAGAAATCAAAACTTCAAGCCTCCACATGGGTGTGGAGACCAAAATTACAATAACTATGTGGTGTAAGATTCCCAAGATGAGGAATTAACATAAAAACTGGCCTCAGATGAGTAAAACCCTTGAAACACCTATCATAAGTAAAACTCTGCTCTGCTGGAACTTTCACAATCCCAGGTGCATAGGACGCTCATGGAGGGGATAGTGGTGGAAAGGAAAAAGCTGAAAATTCACAGTTCAAAATTGCAAGGCATTAGAAAAGATAATTTATGACAATACAGATTCGGCACCCTAAGAACTAAAGACAACAGAATAATCTAAGAGGGGTAACAACATATGCATCCCACAGTTTTAAAGATGTAGAAGAAAACACAGAAGCCATCATGGGAGACAGTAAAAGGACATTATTTTTAATGATCTATCAGGTTTAAAAAAGAACAAAATTAAGCTTCTATAAATGAAAAATTAAAGGCATTGGAAATTGCAAAGTAAGTCCATAGACTGTTTAAAACAGCAACCTAGACACAGCTCAAGAGAGAATTATGAAATGGAATCTAGATTGGGAGACATCACCCAGAATGTAAAGCAGAGTGATAAAGAGACAAAGAGAAACAGCATGACTGAATGATAAGATCCAATTACATATAAAAAAGTTCCAAGGGAGATATAGAGAAAATAAGGGCAAGACAGTCATTGAAGAGATAATGACTAAGAACTTTCTATATTTGATTGGATATAAGAAGCATGGCAAGGTAAGGTATACATAAATTAAAAAGAGTCCATATCAAAAAACATGATAATAAAACTACAGAACCACAAACAAACAAAAG
This sequence comes from Monodon monoceros, assembly GCF_005190385.1. NCBI lineage: Eukaryota > Metazoa > Chordata > Mammalia > Artiodactyla > Monodontidae > Monodon > Monodon monoceros. The sequence goes on from NW_021703781.1 coordinate 76,478,150, forward strand.
ACAACCTTAAAAGGAACCAGATAAAAAGGCAGGTCTAGTGCAAAAGAACAATCATTAAACTAAAGACGTCTCAACAGTGACAGTAGAGGCCAGCATACCATAAGTAATACCTGCTAAAGGACAGTAACTGTCAACCTAGAATTCTGTATATAGCTAAGCTAACATTTAAGAAAAAGATAAGCATTTTCCAGTCAAACAAATACAGAGCATTTGCTATTCACAGACCTTCAAGGCAACATGATTTTGATAAAAAGCAAACTGAATCCAAGAGACAGAAGAGGTTTGCAAGAAGCCATGATGGAAAAAAAAGGCACTGGTTACATTGGATAAACCAAAATAAGCCTGCACTACTAAAAACAAAAGCAAAGTCTACCACCACCCCACTTTATTTTTTTGATGACAGATGTGCTTCAAGTGGTAGACTAAAATGCTAGACAGCAATAATAATAAATGGGAGAGACGATGAAAGACACGGAAGCATTCTTGGCCAGTGGTGGTATCTGCGAGGTGGCCAGAGTCACTGGCTACCTTTACACTTTGTTACTTGAAGCGCAACGTTTGAACTTTAACGGTACTACTAAATTGTGGAAACCGGATATATAACCTCTAAATTAACAGAGCTGGAGAGAAGTAGGTGTAAATAATCCTTCAACAATATAAAAGGAGACAGAAAAAAAAAGGTGCCTAAAAATAGCAAAATTCAGTAAACTTTTAGTAAATAGAGAACAAAATGGAAGATGAGTTCAAAAACATCAAAGGTCACAAATACACATGAAGGGATGGACCTAGTGAGTTAAGAGACAGCAATTATAAAGTTTTTAAATCGAGGCATATTTTGTTTATAATAGACATATGTGAAAGATAATGACATGGAAAATTTGAAAGTAAAGAGATAGGAAAAGACATACCAGAAAAATATTAACCCAAAGAAAACTGATACAGTAATATTTGTCTTGGACACATCTGGAGCTGTACACAGTTGAAAAGACCCAACAAACTAGCCTCAAAATGTATGATGCAAAAACTGATAGAATTACAAGGAGAAATGGAAAATCCATGATTATATTAGATTCTTAAAACCTCTCTTAGACATAGAAATACTGAACGAGAAATGTTAGTCATAATATATGATATGACATCAGTTAACAAGCTTAATCTAATTGACATAGCTAGAACCCTATACCCAATACTTAGAGCATATACATTATTTTTAAACACACATGGAATTTTTATAAAAATTTACCATGTATTAGCTCATAAGGAAAATTTCAAATGCATGAGAGTCAATAGGACACAGATCACTTTCTTTGACACCAGTGTAATAAAATCAGATATCAACAACAAAGATAACTCATCTTACCCAACCATTTAGAAAGCAAAACACACACACTCTCTCACATACATACCAATCAAAACATATGTCTAAATAACTTCGCACTCAAAAAATCATAATGCAAGGTATAGATTATTTTGGCCATGATGATCACACAAACCTAACAGCAAAACAATGAAAGCAGTAATTGGAGGGAAAAGTTCAGCTTAAATGAAAGAGCTTTCAGAAGAAGTGAGAAATAGAATAACAGTATAAACCCCAAGAAAGTAGAAGAAAGGGACCGAAATTAATGAAATAGAAAACAAAAACAAAAGATCAACAAAAGAAAAATGCAGCAAAATTATTTCAGAAAGAGATAATATGAATAGCACTATAACCCTTGAGGAGATTAAATCAACTATCAGATTTCTGATGAAAAAACACCATATGCTTTGATGACATTAAGTCAAGTTTCAATGACTGTTAAGGAAAAAATAACCTCTTATACCTAAGCTGTCCTAGGAATAGAAAAAGATGTAACTAAAACTCCCTAACTCACTTTCTGAGGCTAATAGTAAAGCTTTGAAATGAAAACTAAAAGATATTTGGAGAAAGGAAAATTAAAGACTAATGATGGTTATCAACGTTGTCCTACAGGGGCTAAAAACCTAAATAAAATTTTAGTAAATGGGATCCAACATTGTATTTAAAAAATGCACCCAAATCATGGAAGATTTATTCTAAGAATTCAAGGATGGTTTAACAACATAAAATCTATTAATATAATTCACTACACTACTAATGGAATAGAGGAGGGGAAAAAAACCCAACAAATGAACAACTAATCATACCAACAGATGCTGAGGAAAAGTTTTGTTTAAAAATTAAACAACCATGTTTATATGTTAAAAAGAAAACAGTTTAGCAAACTAGCAGTATAGAGAAATGTTCTTAGTTTATATTAAAAAAAGATTAGATGACATACATAGCAAAATTTTGCAGTAAGCATCTTAATCAATGGTGAAAAGCTATTCTCATTAAAGTTGGGGAAAAAAACCCCAAAGACATTTGCAATCACCACTTTTGTTTATCATTGTAGTGGAGGTGCTAGCCAATGAAAGAAAAGAAATAAAAGGGGTAGAATGTAAAAGAACTGTAAAGGAAAAAACAAAAATTACCATCATTTTAGATGATAATTAGAATTTCTATGAAGTTAGTCTACAGACAATTAGAACTAATAAAAATCAAGCATGGGGCTTCCCTGGTGGTGCAGTGGTGGAGAATCTGCCTGCCAATGCAGGGGACAGGAGTTTGAGCCCCGGTCTGGGAAGATCCCACATGCTGCGGAGCAACTGGGCCCGTGAGCCACAACTATTGAGCCTGTGCGTCTGGAGCCTGTGCTCCGCAACGAGAGGCTGCAATAGTGAAGAGGCCCACGCACCGCGATGAAGAGTGGCCCCCGCTCGCGGCAACTGGGGAAAGCTCTCTCACAGAAACGAAGACCCAACACACCCCAAAATAAATAAATACATTTATTTAAAAAATCAAGCATGGTTGCTGAATTCAAAATCAAAGTACAAAAATCAGGAACATTTATTTATACTGAAAAAGAAAATATCAATTAGAACTTTTTAAAAAGACATAATTCCACAGATAAAACAAGAATAGCCATGAGCTGGTACTTGTTGAAGCTGAGTAATAGACACATGAGTGTTCATTATACCAGTCTGTCAACTTTTGCATATGTTTAAAATTTGCTGTAGTAAAATTTCTTAATTAAAAAAAATAGTGATGCCATTCAGAATAACAGTGAATCTAGTAAGTACTTAGAGTACCTTGAAACATATCTTACAAAGATGTGCAAGAACTTCAGAAAATTTTTTAACTTCCTGAATAAAATTAAAGAAAACATATAAAGAAACGACCACATTTATGGCAGGAAAAACTTTGATGTCATGGGAACGTCAAGTCTCCCCAAATTAATCTGTAAGTTCCCACTGAGTATTTTGGAGAACTTAGCAAGGAAATTCTAAAGTTCATATGAGATACTAGCATTTCAAGAACACTCAAGACAATTCTATAAAGGAGAGGAAGGGAGACCGGAAGAGGAAATTAACCTTTTTGAGCACTTAGCATGGGCCAGGCCCTGTTCAAAGCACTTTCCATGTATCATCTCGTTTAATCTTCCTCACATCCCCCCATGGGGGCAGATACTATTATTATTATTTTTATTATTATTATTATTATTTTTGCGGTATGCGGGCCTCTCACTGCTGTGGCCTCTCCCGCTGCGGAGCACAGGCTCAGCGGCCATGGCTCACGGGCCCAGCTGCTCCGCGGCAGGTGGGATCCTCCCAGACCGGGGCACGAACCCGCGTCCCCTGCATCAGCAGGCAGACTCCCAACCACTGCGCCACCAGGGAAGCCCCCAGATACTATTATTATCACCATTTCATAAAGGGAGTAACTGGGGAACAAAGAGTTTTCATAATTTGACTGAGGTTTAGGGTGACCAACCATCATGGTTTTCCCAGCTCTGAGGGGTCCTGAGATGTAGGATTTTCAGTATTGAAACTGCGAAAGTCCTAACAACACAGGCTGGTCACTCACCTTCCCAAGGTCACATATCAGTAGGTAACAGAGCTGATATGCAAACCACGCCAAGCTGACCCCACTGTCTGCCCCCTATACCACCATATACCAACCAATCTAAATATGTAAGACTCGTTATAGTACAGAATACTGAAAATAGTATGGTACTGAAAATAGGATAAAAAAAAATAGTCCAGCAGAACAAGGAACCCAGAAGCATATCTGTCTAGGCTTGGTGTTTATCAGAAAGAGGAAAGGATTCAATAAATGTTACTAGGATGGTTGGTTATCTTATCTACATGAGGCAAAATAGACCATGCTCTCATACAACAAATAAAAATAAGTTCCAGTTAGACTAAAAGTGAACAGCAAAAAGTTAAAATCTAGAAGAAATTATAAAAATCTCTTTTGGAGCTCAGGAAAGAGAGAAGGATTTCTTAAACCACACTTAGAAAGAAAAAATGGGCAAATAATAAGTGATCCAAAGAAGAAACATAAAGAACAATATAAACACATTTCTTAAGAAAAGTCTTAAAGTCTTTAGGAATCAGGAAAATACCAATAAAAACAATGAAATATTTCACATCCAGTTTGGCAACATTTAAAAGTCTGAAAGTGCCAAGTATTGGCAAAAATATGGATAACCAGAACTCTCTAACAAGTAGGCATGAAAATGGGTGCAACCAATTTAGAAAGCAAAGTAGCAATGTATATCAAAGTAGAAAACTGGCTTACCCTCCGATTCAGCCATTCATCTGTAATAGCTTCCTTAGAGCTCACGCCCTGTATATGAGGAGATAGGTACAAGTATCCTTGCACCAGTGCAATATCAAAAAGTAGGGGAAAACAGATATTTATCCACACAGGAGTGTACAATTTATGGTTTAACCATTCAATTAAAAGGAATGAAGCAAGTACATGTATCAGTAAGAATAAGTCTTTAAAAACACTGATTTTTAGAAAAGTGAGTTGCAGGACTTCCCTGGTGGCGCAGTGATTAAGAATTTGCCTGCCAATGCAGGGGACACAGGTTCGAGCCCTGGTCCAGGAAGATCCCACATGCCACGGAGCAACTAAGCCCGTGTGCCACAACTACTGAAGCCCGCATGCCTAGAGCCCGTGAGCCACAACTACTGAGCCCGCGTGCCACAACTACTGAAGCCTGCATGCCTAGAGCCCATGCTCCGCAACAAGAGAAGCCACCACAATGAGAAGCCTGTGCATCACAACCAAGAGTAGCCCCCGCTTGCTGGAACAAGAGAAAGCCCGCGTGCACCAATGAAGACCCAGTGCAGCCAAAAATATAAAAAAATAAATAAAGCAAGTTGAAGAAGTCTGTTGTATACAGTAGGGTACCATTTATATAATATTTAATACATAAATAATATCAAATATTGATTAGAGATACATGTATATGTATAAACACACATATATATATATTCTACCTACCAATTTCAGAATAGTGGTTGTCTTTTCAGAAAGAAGGTGAAGAACTAGATGGCTGGAGAGAATCAGGAGTGATTGCAAATAAGCTTTAACATTTAACATCTTTAAATTTTAAAAATTCTGAAGCATCTATAGTAAAACTTGGTTGGCAACAATATGGACGTGTAACTTATTCTATGTCTTTTTTTCAACTTTTACAATATTTCACATTTTGTGAAGGAATGGCTAATGGGGCCAAAATTCTTTTTCATGATCATATCTCAAATTATACTGAAATTGGCTGAATACATTATTTCAGTTTAGAAATTTTGCTTAGCTTTCCTCATTTCAGGAATACATGTATTCCATCAACCAAAGTGCAGCTGCATTTCAAGGTATAACCTAGACTCTTACGTTCTGATGCAGGTTCCCAAGAACACCACCAATCCCCCAGGATTTAAGAAAGTGAAACCAGGTTCTCTGATGACATTCAGATTCATGTGAACATAGATCTCATGAGAAATGCTCCATCCTATCCTGGCTTTAATCACAAATATAGCAAAACACAAAACAAGGAATCTTTTGGTCAAATTGCAGGCCAGTATTTACCACACCCTGCCAAGAGAAGATGTCAGGGTATATCAACAACAGTTCTAAGAATGGATCATCTAAAGGGATCAGGGAGGCCAATGTTTCCAGGACAGACAGAAGGTCTAGAGTTAATCCAATGAGGTTGCCCAATGCTTTAAGCAGTTGCCTAGAAACTGAGCTCTTAGTGTCACCTGGGGATGACATAAAAGCTTAAAGGATAAAAAATATCAATATGATGCTGAATTATTTGGCTTCTCCATCTCATCGATCAATTGGAGGCAAGGTATACTGAACATTAAATAAAGCACAAGACACCAGGATGAAGAATGAGCTGGGGTAAATATAAGGACTGAAATGGCAGCCTGTCAGAAAGCATGATATTCAAGGCACACATTTCAACTGGCAAGTAAAGTTCATTTGAACTGCGTTATCATTCCGTTTCAAAGCAAACTATGTTACAACCTCATTGCTATAAACATGATAGTTATTTCAAAGATAAAGTATATAGATGACAAAATGTTTACTACGCCTAGGCTAAGACCTGGTCCCCGTCATGAGAGCGCCTAGAGATGGCCCTGCATCGGCCACTTGGCAGACACTCAACCATCCGAAGCCATGGCTTCCTGCTCTGTAGAATGAGGGCAATAACAGGACCAACGGCAAGATTCTTCCCCAAGGACTGAATGAGATGGTGCATGCAAAGGTCTTGCAATAGCTCCTGGCACCAAAGCACTCAACAACTGCCTTTTTAAGTAACCATGTGCTGGTATGAAAACTTTAGGTTTCATAAACTACAGAAACACACATAAAGAAACAGCTACTACAAGTGCACAGAAACTATTTCCCAAAACATTCCGTATAGATTATATCAACTTCACTTTCTCAAACCCAGAGAGCTGATAATTAAAGGGCTGCACGTATTGCAGAGCTGTTTCATACAGCTTTCGGTGGGCACGCAGCCAAAGGACTATAGGCCTAGCCATTTGGTACAGAAGGAACATCTGAAGATGTTTCTCACACCTGTCTTTATAAATCATAGATAGTGCAGGAACAGTTTAGCTTTAAGAGGCCTCTGGAACATACTCTGATACAAAAAAAAAATTTTTTTTGCAACTGTAATGAATTCATTACAGCATCATCTACACCAGAAAGAAATATGCTTAGCTTCTTTAGATGATGTAGTTGCATTCCTTAGGAAAAAAAAAAAAATCCTTACAGCTTCCACAGCTGCAACATCTATCCAATTAGGTATATGTTGACTTTGAGTATTTATAGATTTTTAAAAGAAAGTTTTGAAACATTTAAAAATGGATGTAATTTTTGTTTCCACAAGGAAGGAATAGGAAAAGCCAAATGACATGTGAGAGAGAGGGAAAAAAAAACCACGTCTGTGTACAGAGTGCCATATAAAAGCCTAGGCTGACTTTTAAATGTTTATGGCAGACTCACAGGTGTTTATCTGCACTCCCTCCTGAAAGCCTACAATATAAATAATAACATAAAAATAATTTTAAAAAAACAAAGAATTGGAGACAAAATAGCAACAGGTAAGAGAAAGCAACAAGGCTTTAGAAGAGGTAAGACAAGTGGTTACCTACTCAGCAGAGGAGAGAGAACTGGAAACCTGTTGCCTGAAGAAGACAGAAGCCATCTAGAAGGTGAGACGGATGAGGAGAACCTTGGAAAGACTTGGAGATGGGAGGCACTGGGAACCTCTGATGGTCAGTACAGGCTGGGCTGAAAGACCGTCCAAGGAAAAGTTAGAGCTGTAGGTCCCTTGCAAAGCCAGCACAGCTAGGTGACTGCCCCTCCCACTTCATCAGACAGGAGATGTATTTTCTGCCGACACTAAAGCAGAGAAATTCTGTACACGAGGATGCCCCAGCATAGCTGAGAATGAAGAAGGGGTAGCAGAGTGCCAAACTGAAAGCAAAAGGATTAAAAAAAAAAAAAAGCAAAGCACACTCATGGGTGAGACATCCACCTTAACCCTGTTCTACTACCCAGCTCACAGGCCTTATTAGCCAGGCTTAGGTCCTCAGCAGGAGGCTGCAAAGTTCTTCTTTGGGGAAACTGACCAACCTACGAAAAAGACAGTCAGTGATGTATGGAGGTCCCCCAACCCAGTGAAGGACGACCAGTTACTAAGCCCGTCTTTGAAGCACACAGAAGTTTCAATCAGCTTTTTAGTGTCTCATTGTTAAGTATAAACAGACAGCCAAAATACAGACATTTGAAGAAAGCCAGAGACTATAACAAACAGGAGTGGGGGAGGATCTGAGAGCTGAGGGTGAGAAGAAAGTCAGCCAAACAATGTTTAAAAAGTAAAAGTTAACGCATGCCAAGAGTTCACCGAAACCTTACATCCATTATATATACATATACACATATATAAAAGAGCAGAACCTTATTTTAAAAAAGGAATATTCATGGAACAAGAAACATTCCTTGGAAATTAAATATGTAGTAGCAGAAATAAACAACTTGAGTAGCAGGGTTGGAAAGTGAAATTAAACTCTCCCAGAAAGTTGAACAAAGAAGACAATTAGAGGATGTTTTCAGGAAGTTGGGACATTCAGCTAAGAGCAGTTTCAGAAAAAGCATGACAAAAACAGTGAGGAAGAAATCACTGAAGAAATAATAAAAGAAAGTACACTAGAACTTCACAGCATGAAAGTTCAAACAGAAAGTCCCAGCACGACTGCTGATAAGAGCTTAGCTAAAGCACATTATCATGAAATGTAAAAATACTGGGGATTAAGAGAAGATGATAAAAGCTTGAGAAAGAAAACAGACTACATATAAAGGATTAACAATCACCATGCTATCAACTTCCCAAGTGGCAATGGGCATAGAGACAATGAAGGAATGCCTTATAAAATACTGAGGAAATATGGGGCTTCCCTGGTGGTGCAGTGGTTGGGAGTCCGCCTGCCGGTGCAGGGGACGCGGGTTCATGCCCCAGTCTGGGAGGATCCCACATGCCGCAGAGCGGCTGGGCCCGTGAGCCATGGCCGCTGAACCTGCGCATCCGGAGCCTGTGCTACACAACGGGAGAGGCCACAACAGTGAGAGGCCCGCGTACCGAATAAAAAAAAAAAAACTGAGGAAATATGATTTCCATCTTGAAATTTTATTCCTAAATAAACTAACAATCAAAGGTGATATATATTACCACCTTTAATATATATATCCGGGGTGAAATACATATATGTGTGTATGTGTGTATATATATATACATATATATAAAATTGCTGGTTTGCATATATATATTTGCATGCAAGACACACATTCTAAACTTCTTTCTTACTCATAAAACTCTGTTTCGATTGAAACACCAAAGTATACAGCTAAAATTATTTACTTTTCTATCTTCCCATGCAGCAAGCAGTGGCCCTGTGTCACAGTCTAGCCAAGAGAAAATCTGCTACAAAGGTTTCTGGAAATACTTTTATTTTCCCAATAAAATAGATTTGCTGACTCTGCTTTTTGCCTCTTTTGCCTTATTACGGCCTAGAATGCAGATATAATGCCAAAATGTACAGCAGCTATCATAAGACCATGAGGCATTAAGCATAAAAGCAAAAGCCAACATGTAAGTATGGCAGACACAAGCAAAAGTAAAAGCTCGGGCGCCTAGTAGTATCACTGACTCACTACACCAGCTACTACAGCGCTTACTTCACAAACGCTTGGGATGTAAAGATTAAAAAAGTCCCCTACACCCGAACCTTCAAGCTGTGAACTTTCAAAGACACGAACGTGGGTTCCAGTAACGTCAGGCGTGAGTGAAACTGCAGCTTGCCCTCCGTCTCCTATTGCTGACAATCCTTCAGCTCTACCATCTCCCACCTCCTCTCCCTCCTCCAGTCAGTAACTCTCTTTGCCTGTTCACTCGATGCCAGCCCCTGTGTGCCAGCGGTTGTCCCGTACTACTGTCCTTTTCAAGGGACTGTGCTCTAAGACTAAAAATGTTTTCTTCATATTTTGTATTTATTTTTTAAAGTATTATTTGTGTGAAAAGTATTATAAACCTATTACAGTATGGTACGATATAGCCGATCGTGTTAGTTGGGTACCTAGGCTAACTTTGTTGGACTTATGAACAAATTGGACTTACGAACGCACTCCCGGAACGGAACTTGTTCATATGTACGGGACTTACTGTGGTCAGGTTTTCTGTTACTTGCAATGGAAAGTATTTAATCATTCCTAACAAGTTATCAAAGGAAGTTATCTCCCACATGCCCTTTTAGGAAGTTACTAGAAGATGTGCTCCACAAAAATAAGGCATAAACTAAAAAAAGAAAGTTATGGTGCTCAGAAAACAGGCGATCCAACACAGGAAGGATGTAAGAGGAGTTTCCAGCATCTTGGCAAGAGAGTAGTCCTGAGACAACAGTTGACATGCAAGCCTAAAAAGTAACCAGTTCACACTGGAGCAGGAAGAAAAGGGCTCCAAGAGAGATAATACCAAGAAAAATAAATAGTGAATAGATTACCTGATGTGTTTGATCATATTGGAAGTTTACCGATTCTCCCAGAGGGTTTGGAGGTAGAGACTGGTACACAAGAAACAAAGCAAAACGGTAAAAAAAAAAAAAAAAAAAGCAAAAACAAAAACAAAGCAATGATTAGCCGTAGGAAAGACAAAAAGTTGAAAGAGGTGTGAAATGGAATTACAGAACACTGTGTGGCTCAACCATAAGCAATATTTGCTTCTTGGTACAAACATTAAATATTGGTTTTTTATTATGGCGGTATTATACTGGAAAGTCAGAAAGAAGAGAAGCCAGTGTGGATGGAGTCGTAAGCATGGGAGAGAGTGGTGAGAAAGGAGATAACAGAGGAAAACAGGAAATACGTTATACTGAGGTTTGGATTTTCTTAAGAGCCCTAGGAAGCCACTGGAGAGTTTTAAACAGGAAACCAGCATGATCCAACTCATGACTGAGACTGATGACTTTGGCCGTGGTGCTGGGAAGAGTACATTGAGCAGGGACAAGAGGGGAAGCCAGCAGATGAGTTAGGAGGTTACTACACTAGGGATAAGAGGCTCTGCAGAAGAGATCAAAAGAAGCGGGAAAAAAAGCGGCCGAGGCTGGGGAAGGCCCACTTGAAACAGGGGGAAGTGGGTAGATGAGAATACATTTTGGAGGCTGGTGGCTTGTGGAGGGAAAGGAGAGACTCAGGATGACTTTCTAAGTATTTGCATGAGGCATCTGGAAAAGGCAGAGGATCTTATTACCCAGTTGGAAAGGTGGGGGCACGGGGTGGAAAATGGATTCAGGAGTAGAGAGTTTGGGATCTAGGGTTCTGTTTTGGACCTGTTAGAGCTGAGATGCCAATGAAGGGTAACATGCAGAGAGACAAACCCCAAAATATGCTCTGTCTTAAACAAGTAGTAATTCCTCCCTTTTTCTTGCCAACACAAAGAAATGTCTCATTATACGCTGTGATTTGGTGCACTGATTGATTTAAAACTCGATACCGAGAATCCAAGGATAAACAAGCAGTGACTCCTGGGATATCACAGCATGTAACCCATTCTAAGTGTTTAGGCTTAACTGGCTTTCTATTGTGAGTCATATCTATCCTAAGGAAAAACTACCTCTACCAAAGCTGCAGTGATAAAATAAGAAGTCCTTCCTCCATGAAATAATTTCCCATTATTAGCTTGATTTAGTAAACATTTTCCTCTAAAAAAAAAAAAGTATTGTTCATGCTCAGTGGACTTCCGTTTATGTGCACACAGCATGTGTCAAGTCCAAGGCCACCTCGGGCACACTTTGAGATTGTTTCAGGTTTTTAAAAGTTCTTTCTCAATAAATACTCAAAAGGACCCATTTGTACAAAAGTCTTTCAAAACATTTTTGACAACTATTATTTCCACTTGCAGGTCAGAGTTTTCTAACTAAACAGTCAGCAGTATTCTTTCTTGGCATTCTCATCGCTTCTTCCTTCCTTTGAGCAATCTTTTTACTTAATCATTAATTCCCAAATTGGTCTTCATTGCCGTGTGGATTTTATCGAGATCTGGATTTTAGCCACGTTACAGTAGATGCGGTGGGGTATGGAGGTGGGGTGGTGTGGAGGGCAGCAGTGGCAATTACAAAATTAAACGTACCATAAGGTGGTAACGGTTCGTGATTGAGGCCAGTTGTTGAAAAATAATGCCTGCTACATAGAATCACAGAAATTTAGAGCTGGAGGCCAAGGCAAGTCTTTCATTGGTAGGTCGACAGCGCCTCTAGCGGCAGAAAGACGGCGGTGGCGGTGACGGCGACCGGCAGAAACTTCCGAATTTTTAAAAAGGCACCTGCTGTTTGAGTTCTCATTGTGCAAAAAGAAAAGAGCCACAGGTACCCATTTAAGGGGATACAACTCGGGAAAACCTAGATCTATAAAACAGCTATAATAGCCACACTTCGGCTTAACGTGGAAATGAGTTGTCGCTTTATACAAGGTTGATTTAAGCGATTATTTAGCTGAGAACCTGACGGAGTGGCGGGAAACAAAGATTCTGCTCAAATCTAGCCGCCGCTGACAACTACGCAGGTATCCGGAATTAGAAAGAGAGGGAAAGAAAATTAAAGAAGTAGGCAAGAGAGTCCATTTTTAAAATGGAGAGCGCCGTGGAACGCCGCAGGCACACCTGCGGGCACGGGGATGGCTCACCTGCGCGGTTACTGTGCGTCCCCCCAAGTGTATCCGAGGGGGAGCAGGGGTGCACAGGAAACCTCATGGAGGGCTGACCAGTCAGAGATGGGGGGATTCACTAAGGGACAGGGTAAGATGACCCGACGCGCATCATCCCGGGCGACACGTGTAACTGTCAAGACAGATACCCTGGCAAGTGATCCCCGAGATGGGAGGACACGCGGCAGCGGCCCCGTAGCTGGGCCACCCGGGCTATGCGCTGGCGGCTTCCAGGCCCGGAGCCAAGTGCTCCCTCCTTCCCCCGGGAATTGGCACCTGGGGTGGGGGCCGTGGGGGGGGCGGGGCTCCCCTCCGAGCCGGGAGCCCGAGCCCGGGGGCTCCGCAGCTGCGTCCCCGCGCGCCGGGTCGCGGGACAATCCCGCCACTCGGCGTCCCCCCCCCAGTGCGGCGAGTGGTGCCCCCGGAGGGCGAGTCCCCAGCGGGCGGGAGGGGACAGCGGGGAACCGGCGGGGAGCCGCCTGGGCTCGGCGACTTACCTCGGGTCGCGCGCGGCGCCAGCAGAGCCCCGGCCAGGGCGAGCAGGAGGGCGCGGGCGGGGGGCGCGGGCAGCGGGCGCGCTGCCATCGTCGCCGGCCTTCCGTGCAGCAGCAGCTCTCGGGGTCGGGCGGCAGGCGCTGCACCATCCCCCGCGGGCGCCGAGAGGGGGCCGGGCGTCGCGGCCCGAGGGACTTCCTGCTGCGGGGAGTCAACTCCGAACCCCTCGCGCAGCGCCCGGCCGCTGAAGAGCTAGTCTAGGCTTTCATTTTTTTAAAAAAGTTTTCCCCGGCGCGCGTGTGTGTGCGTGTGTGCGTGTGTGTGTGCGCGCGCGCACGCTGTTCTGGCACGAGCCAGCCTTGACCGTTGCAATAAACGAGCAAACTGTCCCAGTTGGCCCGGGGACGAGGGAGATCGTTAGGGAGAGGAGGCAGGCCTGTGAAATGGATCCACAGCCAACAGTCACCGTTCTCATCACCACGGAACAAATTATGGTCTCCCCCGCACCCCCGCCCGCCCGCCCGCGGCGTCCCGCGGGTCCTAGAGACCGGTCAGGGGCCCCCGTCAGGGTCCCGCCCAGAGCCGGCTCTGGCCCACCCCCGGGGCGGCTCGGGGCAGGGCGCCTCCCGGGCCGCGCGCCCCGGCGGCGGCACAGACGTGGCTCGGTGGCGGCGCGGGCGTCCGGAGCGCACACATCCCCGCCCCGGGATGATGTGGCCGCGGGGCCCCGGGCGCCCGGCTGCCAAGAGCACACGCGGCTGCACCGTCCAGCTTTCCAGTCTGAAGCTGGAAATGATGACTCGGCTGCTCGCTCCCGGAACGCGGGTAGCAGGTCGGCAAGGCTGTCCGCCGCCCAGGAGGGCGTCCCCGGGCCCCGTCTCCTAAGCCCCCAAACGGATATCTCGTGCGAGAGAATGAACTTGGACCTGCAGGCACGCGACGTCTGGGCATTCTGCTTTAGATGCACTGCTTTAGGTTTTACGTTGATAGACTGGATCAAGTTTCTCCTCCATGGCAGGGCCCAAAAATAAAAGCGCACGGCGATTTTCCCCAGACTTTCCTGATCGTGAGAAACGTCTGGGTTTGTCTGTTAAGAATACAGAGTTCCAGGTGCCCTCCCACGCCCTTGAAATGAGCCTCCACAGGCCGCGGGGCCGGGGGCCACCCGGTGTTTGGGAAATACCAGCGAAGTGAATGGAGGGCCTTGCCTCCCAGTCCTAGTTCTTGGCGGTCTCCTCTTCTGCCTAGGAAGGCCTCAAAGAGACATAATAGCAATTTTAACAACGGGACTTGCCCTCTCCGAGACCGCAGAAAGCAGCAAGGAGAGGGCTACACAGACTACAGGAGGGGTCGAGGATGGGTGGCCCCCACCTTGTGGAACCACCATAATCTCCAGCCGTGGCCACCTATCAGAACCCTAAGGGCTAGGGAAATATTAACACCGCCACTCAGGTTAATCAGAATCTCCAGCCATGGACGGAGCCGGAATAGTTTCCAAAGCCCCAGGTGATTCTCATGTGCAGCATGGAGGGAGAACCACCTGTAGAAATCTGTCCTGTGACCTCCCACCGATTTCTGAGGGAATCCCCATTCCAAGAGGTGTTTAGACAGCATCTGAGGGAACTCTCTTCCTCACCATCTCTTTTTACTGCAAAGTGGCTTTTCTCCTATCTTCCTCCCACCCCCCAGGTTTCCGCAGTGTTCCCAAGGACCAGCTCAGCCCCTCTGAACAACGTGCAGGCCTTTTTTTAAAATAAAAAAACCCAAAAGCCAGAGGCCCTGGCCCCAGGACCCCCTTCTCAATGCCAGGACATCTCAGCACTCCATCAGGAAGCCAGGCCTGGGTCCAAGCCCCAGTTTATATCCAGCCCTACTACTCACCCCTCTGCCTCTCCTTTCTTGGTTCACTCCTTGGCTCAATCAGCAGTTAGCAACGCTCTGTTAGGGACTTGGGAAACCAGACGGATGAGAACTACGTCTTGCCTTCAAAGACTCTTCTGTCTGGTAGGACAAACTGATCAATCACAACTATTGAATGGTGTGAGCTGCTTACTTGGCCTCTTTCATAATCATTAGGTTGTTTGTTAACCACTACGTTATTTATTACATATTCATATAATCGGAGTATTGTAATCGAGTGCTTCCCGTGCACTGTTTCATTTTAAAATCCTGAAGATCCAGATGAGGAAATTGCAGCATCTAGAGGTTAAGTAGTTTTCCTGTGGTCACAGCACTAAGAAGTAGGTCAGAGCCCACACCAGACCTATTTGCAGATGCAGCCTGTGTCTTTAGTTCTGATTTCCAAGCTTCAGGTTTAGCATCCGTTAAGTGAAAGTAAAATACAAACCTCCCAGGTGGTAGTGAGCATTAAATGAGCTACGACGCCTCCCCAAGCCACGGGATTCCTGATGGTTGTTCAGAATTCAAATCCTCTGGCATTTACACTGGCGATCCCTCTTACAGAGGTCTGGGAAGGACAGTTTCAGCGAGTACCCAGGTGATTCTGATGCTATTCTGATGCTCCGGTTCCACAGAACTTTCAGACACTGCACAAGAGCATTTTAAATTGTTTCCTTTGAGATCAATGAGGGAGACTCACTTTAGGGTGAGCCCAGCTGCTGGCCTCTTGAATCTTTCTGACGGGTTAAATTGTTTACTCATAGTGGAAGTAATACACACTGTGCACTGGACCGGGGGCTTTATACACTGTCTCTCCTAATGGTCCATTTCTTTTTCTCCTTTAATATTCAGCTCTTGACTATAGAAGTCCAATTTTTTTTTTAAACCTGGACGCTGCAAAGCTCTCTCCAAAGGGCTAAATGTGCCCCCAAGACTGTCCTTGGTTTGTTTTTGACTGAATGAAACAAAACAGTCAATGCAGAGAGAAAAAAGAAAGATAGGGAAAAAAATCCTATCCACTAGCCCTGGTTTCTCAACCTTCTAATCCACCATCTCTGTGAAGCAAGGAGCCTGGGCTGACTCTCTATCCATAATGACTTCATGACCCTCAGTAACAGCCAGCTAGGCAGAGGGCGGATCCCATGTCCGGCAGATGGCCGGCCTCTGGCAGGGAACTCTGCCTCAGCCCCCGCAGGAAATGGAAGCCGACATGGCATTCAATACTGGATTGTTGGGTAATGGCATGAGGTCAGAGGCCAGGGTCTGCTCATTAAAATTTCAGATAGATGGCTTGTTGTCTTTTCCTTTCCAGAAAAATTGCCCTTTGCGATACCGTTTCCTGTGAGCTATTTTTGCCCCGCAGCCTGGTCATTCACAATGAACAGGGCACTTATTTCTCACCCAAGCTCACATTAACTCAATCTGCTTTGAGTCCAAGCAGGTGAAAAAATGGAGGCAAATGTTCCTAAGGCAGGACGTTACAGGCAGCCCCTCCTGATTTCTGCTGTAAGGGAAGGGTCAACCTCCTTGCCGCTCTACCTAGTGATGGAGCTGCAGACACAGGCTCGCAAAACAGCTTTTATCTCCCCAAGCACGGTTCCCAAGGCTTTGCTGCAAAAGTAAACAAACACAATGGCCCCATGATTAAGATTCTTGGAAATCGCTTTAATTCCATCTCTTGGGGAGATTGAAACTCATGATTGTCTCAGCCTATAATAACATGAAGCCCACTTTTGTTTTCTTAGATCTTCTCACTTCAAGTGCCTATGCCTTCATCTCTAGAAACTTGCCCCCAAAGAGCCTCCTCTGCACAGATTAACCCCTCTTGGCTCTGATACTTCCATTATTGCACAGAACCGGTGCTTAAGTAGCCCATCTGAACTCCAAAGGAAGAATGCTCTTGGGGGGGGATCAGGGACTCAAGGATGCTCAAGCTAGAAGGGACATGGAAGGTCACTTAGGCTGGCTCCCTTCCCCCACCTATACTTATCTGTGTCACCCTGTCAACTGACCATCCAACTTCCCCTTACATGCCTACTGTGGTACGGAACACATTACCCACCAAGAGAGCCCATTTTAAGTACCGCAAGTGATTGACAACACCCAAGAGGAACAGAGAGCCACATGGCCAAGTCGCCAGCTGCTCAGATAGCCCCTTGGCTGCACTGGTCCATCCACTCCCACCATCACTAGGACAGGCAGAATGAAAGGACAGTACTCGGAGAAAGGCAAACAAGGAATCTCGAAAACAAACATAACTCACAACAAGAATGATCAAATATTTGTAGACCCTCCTTCATTCAAGAAATAAAGGTTCATCTCCTTCCCTTTTCATGCAGGCTGGGCTTAGACACTCATTCTAATAAATAAAATAGGGCCAAAGTGACCGTGTGAGTTTTGAGACAAGTCCTGAAAGGCATGAGTGACCCAAATCACTCACTGGTGGTGGGAGGAAACCAGCTGCTGTGTGGTGAGGACACTCAGGCAGCCCAATGGGGAAGAAATGAAATGAGGAACTGAGGTCTCCAGCCATCGGCCATATCAGCTCACTGTCTTGGAAGTGGATCTTCCAGCCCTGGTGGAGTTTTCAGATGACTGTAGCCCAGGGCAGCAACTGACTGCAACCCCCAGAGAGCCCCGGAGGCAAACCCATCCAACTGAACTGCTCCTGAATTCCTGACCCACAGAAACTGCATGAGATAATGACTTTTTGTTGTTTTGAGCCACTAATCTGGGGGATAATTTGTTATTCAGCAATAGAGGACTAATGCATATTTAATAAAACAAGCATTCCATTACTATGTTTTTTCTAGCTTCCAAGGATTGCTGATAATTTCAATATCAAGGGAACCTCCCTTCTTGTCTTTGAGCTTTGAATAAGAGTTATAGATAGGGTGGCCATAGGTCCCAGTTTTATCCTAGCATAATTGTCAGTGGTGCCCCCCATTCACTTTTACAAGGGTCCTGGTTTACTAACAGATTGCCCTGTCATCCTATCTGTAGATACGTATGTCTTCTGCATGGTGTTTTGGGGGCAGAAAGGGGAGACAGGCACATAAGCTTCACCCTACATCTTGACTCTCTTCCTTCTAGGAATGATGGTTGAATGAGTGACTGAACTCACAGTGAGGGATAGTACACCTAAGCATGCCAACAGTGATGACAACCAGAGCAAGCTCTCCAGCAGTATATGGAGTTTCACAAGGTTCTCTGAGTATTTTCACTACATGGTTGGCCACTCACGCAGTGATCTGATCTAAACTGCCCCTGCCGGAAGTTGTAAGACATTTTTTACCGGGTGCCAAAGAACTTGCAGGCATTTGCTGTTGACTGTATTGTGAACACATCAACGAGGAAATGTGATGAAAGGTCATGGAGGAAGAGACCCACCAGAGAAAAGCAAAGATGCTCCCACTGTCCAGGCTGTGGCCACTCACTTGTCATCTGAAAAGATGCCTGGGCTCCCGGAAGCCAGGAGAGCTGGGATTTGGGGTGGGGGATCGTGCTTTGGAGACAAGCCAGGGCCTCCACACCTCCTCGTCTCCAGCAGGTTTTCTCCCTGGGGAGGCCAGCCTTATTGTACAATAACTCCACGGGAGCCCACTCCAAGGCACGCAGACGTTTATGAAACCCTTCTTCACCTGATCTCTCCTGTGACAAATTAGGCCATTTGCCTCTCATTCTGTGCTCTTGAAATTGGGGAATGACTGGCCAGCGGCCCCTCTTCACGTATTTGAATGCAGTTCCCATTTTGTCTTTACTGTTTTAGGCACATCAACCCCAATTTCTTTAACTTGCCTCTTGGGTCCTATTCTTACTCTCTTTAATCATGTTTTTTTGCTCTCTTTTGGATCCTCTCCAGTTTCTTGATTTCTCTTCAACTGCGGAGGCCAAATGTGCCCGCAGAGCTCCAAGAAGGATCTGCATGGGGTCGAGGGAAGCAGAGGGTGGGTTTCCTGCATCTGGTTTATTGGGCAGAGCGGGGCGTGTCTCTCTGTAGTTGAGACTTTTAACTTCTCTTCGGAGGCCTGGACTGGTTTCTACTTTGGGGCAAAGGAGCAATTCTGGGTGGCTCTGGGGAGGCTGGCTACTCTGATACCGGCGTGTTCAGCCCTCCATCCCTCCGTCCATCCATCCATCCCCTGCACGGCCCCGCTTCTTCACCATAGCTATTTCAGTCCAATTCCTGGACCTCAACTTCCCACGCTTCTTTGATGGACACTTTCAGGCAGGGCTCTTGTCTGCCATTAACTTCTTGATGAACTCAGGCAGAAAAGCCCCCTCCAGTTTCTAGAGCCTGGGGTCCATTGCTCCTCCTGCGCTAAGCTCCGGTCTAGGGTCTGATGTCACTTCATTTTTCAGCAGTTACCAGGCATTTGACATTTTTCATTACCATCACAGCCTGGCTCAGCAGGTGCCCCGTTACCGTCAGCCTCTACCAACACCTGTCACTGGGGAAAGTACACCGCTGCTTGCCTGGGTATATGCATTGCTGGCATTCCTTTCCCTCCTCTATTCTGAAGCAGTACTCACAAGCAACTTTTCAGCTTTCTTTGTCCTCAGCTGGGCTGAAAAATAAAGAAAAGAAGTCGAGCAAACATCCCCAGAGCTCCTTCTGTATCCTGTGCAGGTTAGGGAGATAGACAACGGCCCCCATTCTCATGAGCCCCTAGCCGGTAATGCGGAGAAGACCTGAAATGATCACAGCAGACAGCATCTGTCCTGCATCTACTTGCCCCAGGCCTCCAGGATCTCATCAACCCTCAGCAAATCTTGCTAATTACTCTTCTTTTAAAAGAGGAAACAGAGGCTCTGGAAAGTGACTTGTCCACAAATGCAAAACTTGAAAGTGGTACAGCTGGGATTGCACACTGGGTCCTTCTGACTCCAAGGATCCTCTGTCTCCTTTCCTCCCTGCTGATTCTGGCCCAAAACACAAGTCATATCTGACTCCTTCCTTTCTCTCTCCCTCAACCACATCCTTCTAATAAGTTATCACCTCCTGTTCGTTCAACCTCAGAAATCCGTTCTGAGTCTGACCCCTCCAACCCCTGCCCCTGGGCCCCAGGGTGGGGGAATCATGGTACCTCCCTCAGTGAGAGTCACAGGCTCCTGGAGCTGGGCTGCTGTCATTCTATTTTTAAATGAAAGTATCATATGATATCACTTAACATGCAGAATCTAAAAAAAATGTTACAAATGAACTTATTTACAAAACAGAAACAGACTCACAGACATAGAAAACAATCTTATGGTTACCAAAGGAGAAAAGTTGGGGGGGAGGGATAAATTAGGAGTTTGGGATTAACATATACACACTACTATATACAAAATAGATAACCAACAAGGACCTGCTGTATCGCACAGGGAACTCTACTCAATATTCTATAATAAGCTAAATGGGAAAATAATTTGATAAAGAATGGGTATATGTATATGTACGGCTGAATCACTTTGCTGTACACCTGAAAGTAACACAACATTGTTAATCCACTGTACTCCAATATAAAATAAAAGTTAAAAATAAAATAAAAAATGAACATCTGACAACCTTCACTGGATCCTCATTGCCTTCAGTAATATATTGAGTCTCCTTCATGGGATATCCAAGACTATCTGGGATTTGACCACAGACAGTGTTCCTAGCGTCATCTTTCTCCCAACCCTGATACACAGCCCCATCCTTCAGCCACATGGGACCGCTCAACATTTGAAAAGTGTTTGACCCTGCATGGTTTTCCATATGCTTCTCTCAATGTCAGAATGTTCTTCTCCCCCTTTCTACGAACTGATTCATTGTTCAAGGTTCAGAGAGGTGCCATGTCCTCTGTGTTGTCTTTTCTATGACTCCACACAAAGGGGGGCCTTCCTCTTTTTGCCTGCACAGTTCTGGGGATCCACTGCTGGCCTTATTGTTGTCTAAGCTTGCTCGCCTTACTAGACAGGGAGCCCCTTGGCGGCTGGCCTCCTTCACTGGCTCACTGTTATACCTGATATGCCCAAGCCCAGCCCCGAGCCTGGCGAAGAGATGGGACGGCAATTTCTGGTTGAGTAGATAAATGAACCAGTGTGTGACCACGTTCCCACTTGGGTCTTTACTACTTTTCTTCTCTATACGGCTTTCCACTCCAGGCTCAAGAACAGTGATTCCCTGCAAGTGTATCTATTGTTGAGGGCTAAGAAGGTAAGTAAGCAACATTTCATTTCTTTCCCAGCCAATAACCAGCATCTCCCAATAACCTCTATAATTATTCCAGTTAAGACCCATTACCATTGCAGATCAAGTTAGATCTGATTTCCACAGAGCTTAGCAATCTGCACCAGGACATGCTTTGTTTTCTAAAATCTTCGATTTTTAACTAAGTCTTTTACTTCTGGTACTATTTTCAATTTAATAGAAACAAAATAAAACTCTCTTCAAACTCCCAACAACTTCAAACTGTGTTTTGTTCTGGTAATCAGACAATGGATAAGGATTGTGGTTACTTGGAGATATTGCCAACAATGGAAAAAACAAAAGCATGAGTCAGAATAATTTAAAAACAGAAATGTGTGTTGGTAATAATTCAGAAAGTCACATGGAAGAGCCTGGGTCACAAAATCAAATGTGATGGTTTTTTAAAAATCATAATCTCATATATTATGAGATTGCACCTGGGAGAGTGCCAAGAAGCCTTACAAAACCTAGTCTTGGGAAAGCAAAATCCTGCACCATCAGGAAAATGCTGTCTCTCTTGAGACAGGATGTAGACAGTCTCATGTGCTGTATGGAAAAATGAGCCACCGTGGTAAGGAAGCAACGTGCCATTAAAGAGGAGACCATTGAAGTAAGGTAAAAGCCATCCCTGCAGCCTAATCCTTTAGGCTCCTTTCCAGCAGCACAGAGGGAACTGCAGCATCGCTCTGGGCGGGGGTGATGTGGGATTGGATCCTGTGTCCAGCTGCAGTGCCTCGGAATACCAGAAGCATTACCCAGAAGTATGGTTTTGCTATTCAAAGCCAGCTACTTCCCTACCTATTCGTCCTCAGGCAGCATGCTGTCCCCAAGCCTACAGTGGGCTTTCTAATGACCATCGGGCTTAAATCTACCAGCTTGGTCGCGATGACCAGCACCCATGATCTCCATCCTAGAGGTGGCCAACCTGGAAAAGCACATGCATGAGGTCAGCCAAGGTACAATAGAGTATCTGATGTCCCCCTCCCCACAAATGGTCCTTTAGGCATTATCAGAGCAGGTACCAGAGGTCTAAACATGCAGTCTTTCTGGAGCTGAACCCCACTTCCTTCTTCTGCTTAGATTTATGGCAATTGACCTATTTTACAGCTCTTTTACTGACCTACTTCTGAGTCCTGTTTTGGAAAGTGGCACAAAATTTCTCAGATCCCTGGTAAAGAACAAGAGGAGGAAACATATGCATAGGCGCACATGTACACACACCCCAGAAATCAAGGCTGCAGTAATTTTCCTCAAAAGAGCGTTTTGGTGTTTTTTTTTTTTTAACTTGTCAGAAAGCACTTCAAAAGTGTCAACAGTTCTTTCAGAAGTAAAACAATATATAAGTTAATGTATTAGATGCTTATTTTCTGGTAAAATACCTATAGGGTAACCTCAATGGCTGCTGATGGAAAGCCTCATCTTAAAGATGCCAGGAACTGGGGCTTCCCTGGTGGCACAGTGGTTGAGGGTCTGCCTGCCGATTCAGGGAACACGGGTTCGTGCCCCGGTCCGGGAAGATCCCACATGCCGCGGAGCGGCTGGGCCCGTGAGCCATGGCCGCTGAGCCTGCGCATCTGGAGCCTGTGCTCTGCAACGGGAGAGGCCACAACAGTGAGAGGCCCGCGTACCACAAAAAAAAAAAAAAAAAAAAGTTTAAAGATGCCAGGAACTGATGTGTTAGTCCAGGAGACTGGGCGATAAATGGGCCCCTAAAATCACCCCTGCTTAAGGCCACTTAAGCAGAGGTTGCATGTCTGAGTTGTAACCCCATGGTTAGCTGCTGGGATAAAAATTGCCTATCTTTTTTATAAGAGAGAATTATATTCTGGATAGCAGATGACCAGACATCCAGTCAGTCCCCAAGTGCTAGTTATAGGTCTACCAACAATGATGATATGAGAACGGCTATTATCATTTATTGAGCTCTTCTTATAACCAAACACCTCACACATATCATTTTATCAACTTTCATATTATCCTGTGAGGTATATTTTAGTTTCCCATTTTACAGATGAAAAACTAAGGCTCCGTAAATATTCAAGACCTCACAACTCCTAAGGAGTAAACCCAAACGAGGCCTCAAAATCAGGTCTGCCTAATTCCAGAGTCTGCATTTTCTTTATCTAAACCAGATTGTCTCTTATAAAAGCAGATTCCACCAAGATTTGGACTTAAATCCTGTGATCATCCCACTGCCAGTAAGCCTTTTGGTTTCTGTCCCTTATCACCTATAAAATGGGAACGCTCTTTAACTTCGATTGATTTTTAGGTCAATTAAAAATGGAAAGATATTAAATGCAATGTGGTATCCTGGGTCTGATCCTGGAACAGAAAAAGGACATTAGTGGAAAAATTAATGAAATTTGAATAAAGTCTGGAGTTAACAGTAACGTACCAATGTTGGTTCCCTGGCTCCACCAAATGTACCATGTTATTTTAGATGTTGACAATAGGGTAAACTGGTAAAGGGTATACGAGAACTCTCTGTACTATCTTTGCAACTTTTCTGTAAATCTAAAATTATTCCAAAATTTAAAATTTTTTTTAAAGGAGGACATCTAAACAAATAAAACAATTAAAAATCAGTTTTTCTTCTTTTGTGGTTTCTGATTGTTGAGATTTGCACCAAGTATTATTTATTGTAGGCTGAACAGACATGTGGACTAACATTCTCCAATTATATATCAATGCATCAGGATTAATAAATTCATTTAAATAAATCTATTTAAAAGTGATACTGAATGCAATGAAGTTTTTTTCCTTGTTTATTTTCTTAATCAATGAATGCCCAAAGTGGAACTACTAACCAATGTTAACATTTTTAACATTATAAAGTGGTGTCAAGAGCTAAGTGGAGGGCTTCCCTGGTGGCGCAGTGGTTAAGAATCCACCTGCCAATGCAGGGGACACGGGTTCAATCCCTGGTCGGGGAAGATCCCACATGCCGTGGAGCAACTAAGCCCGTGCTCCACAACTACTGAGCCTGTGCTCTAGAGCCTGTGAGCCACAACTAGTGAGCCTGCGTGTCACAACTACTGAAGCCCGCGTGCCTAGAGTCCCTGCTCTGCAACAAAGGGAAGTCACCACAATGAAAACCCCACGTACCACAATGAAGAGTAGCCCCCACTCACAGCAACTAGAGAAAGCCCATGCGCAGCAATAAAGACCCAACACAGCTAAAAATAAATTCACTAATTTTAAAAAATTGGATATATTAAAAGAAAAAAAGAGCTAAGTGGAGAAAAGTGTGTATAGTATACTACCATGTATCCACGAAGATGTGATATGAACGTATGTGTATGTGTATAACATTATACTATTATTATATTGTTTTTTAAAAGAACAAAAAACCATAAGTATTTTAAACTTATTCCATATAAGGGCAAGAAAGGATCATGACAGAGGGGAAGGAATAGGTGAGACTTCTTTGAATATACTTTGATTTGTAGATTTTATTTTGAAACTGTAAAAAATATTCTTACATAATTACAGAACAAATTGAAATGTTCAAAAAAGGAGTCCCTAAAAGTCAAAAGCAAAATGAACAAATAAACCTAGCTATGTATTGACTTGTGGCACGACCTCTAAGGTAGAAACTAGGCCATGTGACTTTAAAATTTGACCATACATCCTTAAGACACACCCTAAGAATAAAAAGAACATACAAAAGATAAAACAACTGAAAGGGTTTTTAACAATCATATTATTGACTGTAGGGTTAGGGTGGTGATTCTGAGATTTAAGATTGATGGCATCAAATAAAATATCCTCTAAATTCTAACTGAAGTAATCTTTAAACTCATTACATGTTTTATTTAAAATTTTTTTTTCTAGTTTTATTCCCTGAAAAGGTCTGGGAACAATGACCAACCCATCACTGATGAATGCTTCTAGTATCTAGACTGTGGTCTCTATGTACCATTTCATATGAAATGCAACCAGGGCTCCTTGGAGAAATGGCCAATTCCAGCTGTGGGCCAAGAAATGTATAAGGCAAACCTGGAAAATCTTGTCATATGGAAAGAAAGGAAGCTAGTGAGTCACTGGAGTCATGTCACAAGGACCCAGGAGCTAACCTGACAAGGCTCCCATCAGTCAGAGATGGGGCAGTTCGAGCATCAGAAACAATAACTGAGTGAGTTGAAACACACCAATGTGTGTGTATTTATGAATTCACTAGGATAGATAAAAACAAGCAAACAAAAAAACATCCCTTTAGTGTCTTAGGATGCTAGGGAACCAACGCACTATTTTGAAAATGGGTTAATGAAGAGAAAGATTAAAGCATTTATCCTGCTTTCTGTATAAACTCTATCTTGGGATAGTCATATGCTTGATAAGGAAATGGCCCTCTTTATAGAAGTAGACACCAAGTAATAAATGAAGAAGAAACAACAGTATTAGGGTGTCACCATCTTGCAACCCCTAAGGAAGTTCCAGATCTAGGGATAGTCATTGGAAGCTACTAATGAATCTCTCAAGGAGAGATGACCAGACGTTGTGTGTCTTGATGAAAGCTTACAAATACTATGTTTAAACGTAGCCCAGTAAATTTTTTTAAAGTATAAAGAGCAGAGAAACATATTCAAAGACACCGTGGAGGTACAGCTAGTTAAATCTGAACTGTGGGAAACTAGAGCAACGCTAGTCAATATGGGTCCATAGACTGGCATCAGCATCACTTGGGAGCTTGTTAAATGCAAATTCTCAGGCTCTACCCCAGAGCCACTTATCCTGGGCTGGGGCCCAGGGATCTGTATTTTAAGAAGCTTTCTAGGTGATTCTTTTGCATGCTAAAGTGTGAGAAACACTGATATGCAGGACAAGGCTACTTCAACAAAGAACTGCAATAAAACTAAGGGAAACATATGGATTCAAAAAGAATTTTTAAAAATAGCAACAATATGCAGTATGTGAACTTTGGCTCCTGACTTGAACAATCTGTAAAAATCTTTTATGACAGAAATGTAGAAATTTGAATATTGAATTCATACTCGATATTAGGAAACTATTACTAACTTTTAAAGGTATGATAGTGGTCTTGTGGTTATATTTTAAGAGAGTTCTCTCTTTTAGCAATATGAACTTAAACATTTGTACATGAGATGATGTCATATTTGAGATTTGTTTCTAAATAATTTGGGGACGGGAGGTGGAAAAGTAGATGGGGTTATAACAGAAACGAGATTAGCCATGACTTCATAATTATTGGGACTGGGTGTTGGGTACATGGTAGTTTGTTACACTATTCTCTCTTTTATATTTTTAATATTTTAAACTTTCCATAATAAGATGGATTTTTTAAAAAGATTAATTCAGGAAAACAATATAGCAAATATAACAAAATGTCAACATTGTTAAATGGCTTGATGGATGTACTAGTGTGGTTATTATACTTTTCTTTCTACTTTTCTATATGCTTGAAAATGTTTATAATTAAAAATAAAAAAATTCATTGGAAAAAACTGAAATAGGTTTTCACACTTAAAAAATGTGGGAGTCACTATGGAAAACACTGACATATTTGCTTCAGCCATTTCTGACGTTTTTATGTGCAGATACTATATTAGAAAATTTCAGATGTTATTAGCTTAAATGTTATTAACGCCAATTTAAAACTGCAGGAAGTGAGGTCCAGGAAGGCATTGTCCAGGGCCACTGTCATGTGGATGAGGTCAGTCCCAAGGTGCTCTCTATCCCATGTGTGCTCTTCCTAGAACTATAACATTTACATTTAAAAATAACAGCTCTTTTTCCCCCAACATATTGTTCCTAATTCCTACAAACTTGGGGATCCTTTGTGTGTTCTTCGACAGTAAGTGATCACATTCTGTTTTTTGTATTTGTTACTTGACTTTTGTCTTTAAAAAATTTTATTGAGTTATAACTTAAATGCAGTAAAGTGTCTAAATATTAAGTATACAGATTCATGAGTTTCATTCATGTATGAAACCCATGTACTGCCACCTAGATAAAGGTGTAGAATATTTCCAGCACTTCTGCCCCATGTAATGACTATGCTGACTTCTACCACCATAGATATAAATAGTATCCTGGTGGGTGGTCTTTTGTGTCTGGCTTCTCTCACTCACCGTTATGTCTGTGAGAGTCACACATGCTGCCTGTGGCTGTAGACACGTTATTTCTGTTGTATTGCTGCATACTAGTCTGCTGTATGAATAGGCCTCAATTTCTTCATCCATCCTATTTGATGAAAATTCGTGTTGTTTCCAGTTTTAACTATTGTGAATAAACCAGCAATGAGCATTCTCGTAAATGTCACCTGGTAGCTATACGCACACACTTATCGTGGGTGTAAGCACAGGAGCGGAATTGCCGGGTCATAGGAATATGACCACATATTTGCCTTTAGTAGGTATAAATGCCAAGGCATTTCCAACAAAGTTGTACCAACTGTTACCCTCACCAGCAAAATATGAAAGTCCCAGTTGCTTCATATTCACAGTGATACGATTGTCATTATTTCCAACTTTGTGATATCACCCTGTTTTGGAAACCTCCTCTGAACGGACCTGTGTCCTCCTGCAGAATTAGCTCTACCTCCTCTGGCCCCACAGCATTTTTGCCATCTCTGTCACAACTCTTAGCACCTCTGGCAGAATCCTTTGTTTCCTGTGTGTCTCCAGATCCCTCGAGGACAGGGCAGTGTCTTATTCTTTTTGGTATTCCAGGATTTAACACAGGGCCTGGGACACAGTCATTGCTCAATCAATGTTTGACCCAATGAAGGAGTGAATGAATGAATGACTCAATCAATTGATCAGTCCATATTCTTAAGAGCCTAAAACCTACTTACCTGGGAGGACTTGGCACACATTTTATATAAACAGCTAAATTCTTTGGACCATGGGAACATATTTCCATAGCTGTAACACACAGGGAGAGTTTGGCCCAAAAGTCTCAGAGCTCTCAGGGACTGGGAAACATTTTCCATCCCCAAGGCCACATTTGCACCGGGCCTGGAGTCACAAAGGAGCAGAACTCAGGTCCCAGGAGGAAGCTGCCCTGGTTGGCACAGAGCTTCAATAATGTGGATCTGTTTTGAAAAGTCCACCTCTTCCCCTCCAGCCACCATGTTGCCATGATCACAGAAAACAGCATTTACACACTCTTACATTATCAATACTTGCCAAGACCAGCAATCTTCTCTGTATGGAGGCTTGATGGGATGCAAATACCATGCCTGCCCTGGTTCTGTGTCTGAGTTCAGAATTCCCAGCAGCGACTTCATGGTCCAAATGCACACGCCAAGAGGAGGATGATCATGGAGATGTGATTTTGGTCTGTAATAGACACGTCCACCTGAAGCTTGCCATTTGCATAATGGGGGATTGGGAATCCACTGCTGTGTTAAAAATCACCTGGGTGCCTACATAGATAATTGTAACCACTGCCAATTAAACTGAAAAGCCCATCTTTCAGGCAAAAATTTGCTTTCACTGAACTTCAGCAAAATGACTACACCAGTGAGCTGACATCTGTGACTTTGGCTGTGAGCATTTCTGCATGTAGGGACTACTACAGAATGAAAACACAGAGAGCTTGAGTGCTGAGAAGAGGAGAGCTAGGAGAGAGATTGAGGAAATGGAGATGAATGTAATTCCAGTCTCATCAGTGTTTCTTTAAGTCACACCAGCCTGGAGGTGAGAACGAGGCTGCATTCTACACCGCATTGTACTGCATTTATGTGGGTCTTTACTGCATTTCCTAGGCTGGCTCTCACGCCCACACAAGGGCACAAGACTCAGCCCTTCACTTCCAGGGGGCCCCTAGGACTGTCACACGCATGCTTTTGAGCAAATGCCCTTGGCCTCCACTTCCCCCACCCCAGCACTGCCTTCAGCCCCGTCTCCCTGGAGCTGTGCACAAGCAGACACCAGAAGGGCTGTGTGACCACTGCTGTGACACATGACACCAGTCTCTCCTGGGAATTTTAGAGAAGCTAACACTTGCCAGTTCAGGCTGAAAACAACCTATGGTTGTGGAAGTGTTCTCATACTTCCCTTCCCCGCTCCCACAGGGAAAGGAAACCCCGTGTGGATGGCCCTCACTCCTCCAGCCTGCTGAGGGTAGTTGATTTCTGCCGGGCAGATTCCTGGGTTTTTTGTTGCAGGAGGAGAGGTGGAGCAGGAGAGAGGCCAGCAAAAGAGGAAAAGGCTGGGCCTCCCTGGTGGCGCAGTGGTTGAGAGTCCGCCTGCTGATGCAGGGGACGCGGGTTCGTGCCCCGGTCCGGGAAGATCCCACATGCCGTGGAGCGGCTGGGCCCGTGAGCCATGGCCGCTGAGCCTGCGCGTCCGGAGCCTGTGCTCCGCAACGGGAGAGACCACAACAGTGAGAGGCCCGCGTACTGCAAAAAAAAAAAAGAGGAAAAGGCTTCCCCCTGAAACTTGTCAATATGATTTGGAACACCCCGCCATCCCCACCATGGACTGGACTGCCTATGAGTTTGTTTGTGGCTCTTGAACCACGTTTTTGAAAGTGACCCCAGCTGTAGGTCACATTCAACGTGCCTCTTCTCCTAGGTCTTGGATGGGAACAAATCTAATCACAAGGCCCATGCTCTTAGAGAAGCCAGGCCTCCCTAGGAGACCTGTGACTGGAGGGGCTGGCTCCTCCCGCAGAGTGAGTTCCATGCAGGAGGTCAGTGTCCCAGCAGTAAGTGAGGCTGAGGGGTAGGCTGCTCAGGAGTAAACATCCAAGAAGGACTTCATCCCCGCAGCTCTTCCTGCCCACTCAGGCTGGGTCCTGCAGCCAGGGCGGTGCACACATCACAGGAAGGCCAAGGTTGTAAGAACTGTCTCCTGCCTCCAAGGACAGCTTTGCCCAATCAAAGCTCCAGTCCCAGTCAATCATTCAGATACATTTGGACAGCATCAGATGGCTGGTAGAGGTCTGTTCCATTTTAAGCCAATTAGACTGAGTATGTATGCTGTTTGGATGCACAGGTACACAACCTGGTAAAGGAACTTGTACAGATGACTGATTACAAGGGAAACCATGGTTGTTTGAAAGACGTTTCCAAGTTAATGAGTGCCCTACTTTCCAGAAAAGGTTAATGACATGAAATAATGCTAATTAGTAGTTATAGGGGGGAAAAAGTAAGATTTAAATTATATAACACATATAAATTCTGTGTGTTTCTATCATCTTTCTATTTATCACTCTTCTCTCACTCTCTAGCTATGTAACTAACTAAATATAAAAATTGATGGATGTATTGTACAAGGGGAATATAGCCAATATTTTGGAATAACTATAAATGGAAAATCACCTTAAAATTGTATAAAAATTTTTAAAGAAAAACACTGATAGAAAATACACTAAATAGTCACGCTGGTTATATCTGGTTCATGGAATTGTGGGTGAATTTTATTTATTTACTTATTTATTTATTTTTTTGCGGTATGCGGGCCTCTCACTGCTGTGGTCTCTCCTGTTGCGGAGCACAGGCTCCGGACGCGCAGGCTCAGCGGCCATGGCTCACGGGCCCAGCCGCTCCGCGGCATGTGGTATCCTCCCGGACCGGGGCACGAACCCGCGTCCCCTGCATCGGCAGGCGGACTCTCAACCACTGCGCCTCCAGGGAAGCCCATGTGGGTGACTTTTGTTCCCTTATTAAACTTTTTTACAATTTAAAATTTTTCTTAAATTATATTCAGTTAGACTTAGCTATGTAACAAACGACTCCAAAATTTAGTTGCTTGAAATAAGAAATAGTGAGTGCTATTTCTCATGACTCTCTGGGTCAGTAGGGTGTTTGTTGGGTGCAGGCTGGCTTCCTGGGTCTCTACGGGTGGCTGATGGGTAGTGTGGGTCAGGATAGCCTAGCATGGCCAAATTTGAATTTCTGGCAGCTAGCAGATTGCTTGGTCTCAGGGCTTGAGCTGGGCTGGGCGTCTCTACATGGAGTCATCTTTCATTCTCCTGTGGGCCCAGGCTCATCACACGGGGGTCTTGGGGGTCCGAAGAGTAGGAGGAAACGTCCTACTGTGCAAACTCTTCTCAGACCTCCGCCTGCATCACCTTTGCTCCTGTCCATTGGCCAAAGAAAGTCACACACCAAACCAGCAGGGCAGGTGAGACTTCTGAAGGACTGGCACGTGGGGTGGGAGTTGGGGGTGGCCATGTGGGAAAACACGCCTGTCACCGAGATCGAAGACGTTCCTTCTTAAAGGAAAAAGCGGAAGAAAGTTTGACCAAGAGATTTGGAATTTTGCTTGAGAGTTCAAGAAGCCAGAGGTTTCTAAGAAAATTAGATATTCACAGAAGTGATGGGCCCTCTGTAGCCAAACTAGACTATTATTGATTTTACAAAGTCTAAGAGATGGTGGCCACTCCTTCACCTCATTGAACTTGGCTCCCTTTTCAAGGACTTATTTTCATTAATTAAAAATAAACGTTTGCGGGAGGCAGGACTGAGTCCCATGATCTTCATTGCCTGCGAACAGGTTACAAGGCAGAGGAGGAGTAAGCTTGCAGACGGGTTAAGTTTGCTAATCAACAGACTTTAAAACAGGGAGATTGTCTTGGATTTGTTGGTGGGCCCAGTGTCTGTAAAGGCAGTGGATTTGGTCTGAGAGATGAGAGGGACAAAGAGGCAGGAGAGATTCGAAGTGGCTTTGAAGATGAGAAAGGGGGCTGGGAGCCGAGGAGCGTGACTGGCTTCTAGAAGCTGAGAATGGCCCTCAGCTGACGGCCAGCAAGGAAACAGGGACCCCAAGGGACCCACACCACAAGACACTGGATTCTGCCATCCACCTGAAGGAGATCACGAGCGGATTCATCCCCAGAGCCCCCAGAAAGGAATGCAGTCCTGTGACACCTTGACTTTGCCCGGGGGAGACCCCTACCAGAAGGTCTGACCTACAGAACTGTAAAGTCAAATATTTATGTTGTTTTAAGTTTTTGGTTATTAGTTACAGTGGCAACAGAAAGCGAACACAACGTTCATGATAAAAATTCTTAAACTAGATGAAAGTACAAAGAAAAAAAAGCAAAAGCCACCTCGACTTCTATTATCTCTAGCTAATCACATTTTAGTCCAGAGATATTTTTATACATTTAGCTAAGTAGACAGGGCTGCACTGAAGCGCTGGGAAAGCACCTCTGAAAGGCCGTCCTCTTATCTGGGTCTGATCACTCTCCTTCAGGAGATGCCTTTTTGAAAACTGACTTATGACTTCCCTCTGAAAAAGAGCTCCCGTCGCTATTCCAGAAAAGAACTGCACCAACCAGATTTTCCTAGAACAACACCCCGACACCAGAAAACCACAGTCCAATGACAGCGGCATCCATACAGTCACGACCTTGAAGGCTTTTTTGAAAGATGGAGATCATTCTAATCTTGTGACAACAACCCGCTGCGGAAGTGAAATTCGCTGACACAGAAATAAGCACGTTTAATTACTACCAGCTCACACGCATGTCTCGGCAGAAAGACAGCCGTCATCAGGTACGATGTGCCAGGCTTACAGGTTCTTGAGCCATGAGCCACAGAGCGTTTTCTGGTCTGCATTTTCTTATAAAAACTTGACTTCCAGGCAGCCGCTTAAACGGGCAGCAGACGGTTGGGTGGGGAGTTTGTTTTCCTCCTCTGAGCCACCGGAAGAGAGTCGGGGAACTCTCTGCCAGGGCTCCCTTCCAGGCCAGGTTTGCTTATCTTTGCCAAGAGCTTCAGCCCTAGAGGCCACTTTTCCTCGCTCTCTCTCCAGGAGAGGATGGGAACTTCAGCGTCTCTGTTCATCATAGTTGGAAGACTTTCTATCCTGGAGTAATGAACCAATTCCTACTCTGGTCTCCAGACTTGGGGGGCGGGGGGGGGGTCGTGCTGGACATCACTGTCCTTCTGGGACGTTTCACATCTTCCCAGGCAGGGGAGATAGCAGACAGCTGCCCGTGGCCCTCGCTTTCTCTGGGGCGTGTCCACGTGTCACACTGTTTGCAGACAAATTCTGCAAGTGTCAAATGCTTCCTCTCATCCTCTTTCCTCAACTCTCCAGATCCAGCCGTAATTCCACCTGGGCACTCTCTCTGCTGCCCTTTCAAACATCAAAGAACAGCGGCTCCAGCCCACATGATGGTTGTTTTTGTTACTCTTGAATGGCTCGAAACTTTAAAATGTCACTTCCTTGCAGATCTCATTCGGTATAAATGAAACTGATTTTAAAGTTTAAACTTGCACTTGGAAATTTATTCCTAGGGATTGTGTCTTTTTTTGCCTTTCAGAGGGCTCACCCCTTGGATCCAACATCCTGACACAGATGTAGAGGGCTTGCTTGCAAATCCTTGAGACTCCTGCAGTTTCTAAATCTTTCCAATCTGAACTTAAAGAGGCATCCCTGAGGACATTCAACTGCTGGGATCATGTCTTTGGCATTGAGAATATCTCTATGTTTCATGATTTTCTTTTCAAGCAACAGTTATGGTTCTGTTCATTTTAGAAATGATTGTTTTTCGTAAGATTGGACGAATCATATTAGAGAATGACCAATTTCTTCACATCCTGGCCTGGCATCCACCCAATTTGTGTCAGCAGGTCTTTCTGTTCTGCGCGGGGCCATTGGCTACCTGTGGTCTGCTCAGGAGTGAGAGCCTGCATCCCCGTGTTTATCCTGGACCCCGGCAAGAAGGATGGCAAAGAACAGCATCCCGATTTCAAAGTCACAGCTGCATCAGGCCATGTTCACATACAGCTGAACATCCACTGAGCAAACCAAAGGGCTAGGCTCAGGACCTTGCGAGACAGCGGCCCCTCCCAAGGGCATTAAATCAGGTCATTAAAGTAGCCTTGAGAAGAAGGGTGGGTGCAACCAAAGAGGCCTACATAGCCTAGAGTGAAATGAAAATGAAACCATGACCATGCACATGATTCTTAAAGAAACATTTTCCCCAGGTCAGTGACCATTGTTTCTGAAAACTGAACTTTCTGTAGGTGGGCCTTTCCTATCAGGGTACTGATGGCCCTGGTTATGGTGAACTTGCCCTGCCACCAACACGCTCCATCAGGATTAATGGCCCATGAGTCTCCACATGCACTTTTACCTCCAAGGCTTGGCTCGCAGGTTTATTTCATAGGGTCACTTCCAGGGGGCGCAGTACCTTCCAGAATGCTGTATGGAGAATGATTCTGAGGCTGCAGGTGGATTTAGTGGGAGAGGAGGCAGCCGTTGGTTATGGAAGGGCCTTGGGCAGGGAATGAGGAGAAAGGCAAGTCCTCTCTGCTGTGCTCCTGGGGGGTGGGAGCCCCTCCCTGCTTGCTGGCCCTGGCAGATGGGTCTCCCGGCAAGCGTGGCTTGGGACTCAAGGGTTCTCTCTGGCCTCTCCTTCCCAACAGGACCACTGAGCCTGGCCTGCAGACCAGGGGACTCCCCATTTAGGGGGGGTTCTTTCTGGGGGCCCCCCTGAGCCTTTTCAGGATGATCCCCCTACACACACCCCACCCAGCCAAACCATCGGTCACATGTTGCCATTTATTTCCCAGTGGTAATAAGTTCTTCACACGTGTGATTTTAACACATATATAAGGTTTCTTCAAATGGATAGACTAGTTTTCACTTCTCTCTTGTTGAACATTTGGCTTATTCAGATTTTTTTCTCTTAAAAAAGAATACTGTAATTAAATTTTTAAAATAACGCCCTTTTGAAATTTAAAGGAGTTTCTTAGAATAGAATCCCAGAAGTAGGATTATTAGTTCAAACTAAATGTATATTTTAAAGTTTAGATATGTATTTCTATGCTGATTTCAAAAGAATCAACTTAACAACTTATTGTCTAGCCAGTAGTTATTAAATTATTTTAAAAATTTGAGAAGTAAACAGTTGTGAGTTATGTCTTAGGACACAACAATAAGTTATTTTTATCTAATTACAATGGTAGAAAGTTTGGAAAATATAGAACAAAAAAGAGGGAGAAAATAAAAACAACAGATGCCAAGACCTTCAACATGGCGGAGGAGTGAGACGTGGAGATCACCTTCCTCCTCACAAATACATCAGAAATACAGCTACATGTGGAACAACTCCTACAGAACACCTACTGAACGCTGGCAGAAGACCTCAGACCTCCCAAAAGGCAAGAAAGTCCCCACGTACCTGGGTAGGGCAAAAGAAAAAAGGAAAAACAGAGACAAAAGAATAGGGACGGGACCTGGACCAGTGGGAGGGAGCCGTGAAGGAGGAAAAGTTTCCACACACTAGGAAGCCCCTTCGCGGGCGGAGACTGCGGGAGGCGGAGGGGGAGCTTCAGCGCCGCGGAGGAGAGCACAGCAACAGGGGTGCGGGGGGCAAAGCGGGGAGATTCCAGCGCAGAGGATCAGGGCCGACCGGCACTCACCAGCCGAGAGGCTTGTCTGCTCACCCGCCGGGGCGGGCGGGGCTGGGAGCTGAGGCTCAGGCTTAGGTCGGAGCGCAGGGAGAGGACTGGGGTTGGCAGCGTGAACACAGGGTGTTAGTGCACCGCGGCTAGCCGGGAGGGAGTCCGGGGAAAAGTCTGGACCTGTCGAAGGAGCAAGAGACTTTTTCTTCCCTCTTTGTTTCCTGGTGTGCGAGGAGAGGGGATTAAGAGCGCTGCTTAAAGGAGCTCCAGAGATGGGCACGAGCCGCGGCTATCAGCGCAGACCCCAGAGACGGGCATGGGACGCTAAGGCTGCTGTTACAGCCACCAAGAAGCCTGTGTGCAAGCACAGGGTCACCATCCACACCACCCTTCCGGGGAGCCTGTGCAGCCCGCCACTGCCAGCATCCCGGGATCCAGGGACAACTTCCCCGGGAGAACACACGGCGCGCCTCAGGCTGGTGCAACGTCATGCCAGCCTCTGCCGCCGCAGGCCCGCCCCGCACTCCGTGCCCCTCCCTCCTCCGGCCTGAGTGAGCCAAAGCCCCCGAATCAGCGGCTCCTTTAACCACGTCCTGTCTGAGCGAAGAACAGACGCCCTCCAGCGACCTACACACAGAGGCGGGGCCAGATCCAAAGCTGAACCCCGGGAGCTGTGCAAACAAAGAAGAGAAAGGGTAATCTCTCCCAGCAGCCTCAGGAGCAGCGGATTAAAGCTCCACAATCAACTTGATGTACCTGCATCTGTGGAATACATGAATAGACAAGGAATCATCCCAAATTGAGGAGGTGGACTTCGGGAGCAAGGATATATATATTTTTTTCCTTTTTCTCTTTTTATGAGTCTGTATGTGTATGATTCTGTGTGTGACTTTTTCTGTATAGCTTTGCTTTTACCATTTGTCCTAGGGTTCTGTCTGTCCTTTTTTTTTTTTTTTGTAGCATAGATTTTAGCACTTGTTATCATTGGTGGATTTGTTTTTTGGTTTGGTTACTCTCTTCTTTCTTTCTTTTTTCTGCTTTTTAAATTAATTTTTAATTATTCTTTATTTTTTATTTTAATAACTTTATTTTATACTTTCTTTTTTTCTCCCTTTTCTTCTGAGCCATGTGGCTGACAGGGTTTTGCTGCTCCAGCCGGGTGTCCGGCCTGTGCCTCTGAGGTGGGAGAGCCAAGTTCAGGACATTGGTCCACCAGAGACCTCCCAGCTCCATGTAATATCAAACGGTAAAAGGTCTCCCAGAGATCTCCATCTCAACGCTAAGACCCATCTCCACTCAACGACCAGCAAGCTACAGTGCTGGACAACCTATGCCAAACAACTAGCAAGACAGGAACACAACCCCACCCATTAGCAGAGAGGCTGCCTAAAATCATAATAAGGTCACAGACACCCCAAAACACACCACCGGACGTGGTCCTGCCCAACAGAAAGCCAAGATCCACCCTCATCCACCAGAACACAGGTACTAGTCCCCTCCACCAGAAAGCCTACACAACCCACTGAACCAACCATAGCCACTGGGGGCAGACACCAAAAACAAGGGGGACTACAAACTTACAGCCTGCGAAAAGGAAACCCAAAACACAGTAAGGGCAGCAAAATGAGAAGACAGAGAAACACACAGCAGATGTAAAAACCCAGCAGACCAAACAAATGAAGAAGAAATAGGCAGTCTACCTGAAAAAGAATTCAGAATAATCATAGCAAAGATGATCCAAAATCGTGGAAATAGAATGGAGAAAATACAAGAAATGTTTAACAAGGACCTAGAAGAACTAAAGACAAAACAAACAATGATGAATAACACAATAAATGAAATTAAAAATTCTCTGGAAGGAATCAAGAGCAGAATAACTGAGGCAGAAGAACAGGTAAGTGACCTGGAAGATAAAATAGTGGAAATAACTACTGCAGAGCAGAATAAAGATAAAAGAATGAAAACAATTGAGGACAGTCTTAGAGACCTCTAGGACAACATTAAACGCACCAACATTCGAATTATAAGCGTCCCAGAAGAAGAAGAGAAAAAGAAATGGACTGAGAAAATATTTGAAGAGATTATGTTGAAAAATTCCCTAATATGGGAAAGGAAATAGTCAATCAATTCCAGGAAGTGCAAAGTCCCATACAGGATAAATCCAAGGAGAAACATGCCAAGACACATAATAATCAAACTATCAAAAATTAAATACAAAGAAAAATATTAAAAGCAGCAAGGGAAAAACAACAAATAACACACAAGGGAATCCCCACAAGGTTAACAGCTGATCTTTCAGCAGAAACTCTGCAAGCCAGAAGGGAGTGGCAGGACATATTTAAAGTGATGAAAGGGAAAAACCTACAACCAAGAATACTCTACCCAGCAAGGATCTCATTCACATTCGACAGAGAAATTAAAATCTTTACAGACAAAAGCTAAGAGAATTCAGCACCACCAAACCAGCTTTACAACAAAGGCTAAAGGAACTTCTCTAGGCAGGAAACACAAGAGAAAGAAAAGACCTACAATTAACACACCCAAAACAATTATGAAAATGGTAATAGGAACATACATATCAATAACTACCTTAAATGTAAATGGATTAAACGCTCCCACCAAAAGACGTAGACTGGCTGAACGGATAAAAAACAAAACCTATATATATGCTGTCTACAAGAGACCCACTTCAGACCTAGGGACACATACAGACTGAAAGTGAGGGGATGGAAAAAGATATTCCATGCAAATGGAAATCAAAAGAAAGCTGGAGTAGCAATTCTCATATCAGACAAAATAGTCTTTAAAATAAAGACTATTACAAGAGACAAAGACGGACACTACATAATGATCAAGGCAGCAATCCAAGAAGAAGATATAACAATTGTAAATATTTGTGCACCCAACATAGGAGCACCTCAATACATAAGGCAAATACTAACAGCCATAAAAGGGGAAATCTACAGTAACACAATCATAGCAGGGGACTTTAACACTCCATTCTCACCAATGTACAGATCATCCAAAATGAAAATAAATAAGGAAACACAAGCTTTAAATGATACATTAAACAAGATGGACTGAATTGATATTTATAGGACATTCCATCCGAAACAACAGAATATACTTTCTTCCCAAGTGCTCATGGAACATTCTCCAGGATAGATCATATCTTGGGTCACAAATCAAGCCTTGGTAAATTTAAGAAAATTGAAATCGTACCAAGTATCTTTTCCAACCAGAACGCTATGAGACTAGATATTAATTACAGGAAAAAAATCTGTAAAAACTACAAATACTTGGAGGCTAAACAATACACTACTATAAAACCAAGAGATCACTGAAGAAATCAAAGAGAAAGTCAAAAACTACCTAGAAACAAATGACAATGAAAACACGATGACCCAAAACCTATGGGATGCAACAAAAGCAGTGCTAAGAGGGAAGTTTATAGCAATACAGTCCTACCTCAAGAAACAAGAAACATCTCAAATAAACAAATTAACCTTACACCTAAAGCAATTAGAGAAAGAAGAACAAAAAAACCCCAAAGTTAGCAGAAGGAAAGAAATCATAAAGATCAATAAGAAATAAATGAAAAAGAAATGAAGGAAACAATAGCAAAGATCAATAAAACTAAAAGCTGGATTCTTGAGAAGATAAACAAAATTGATAAACCATTATCCAGACTCATCAAGAAAAAAAGGGAGAACACTCAAATCAGTAGAATTAGAAATGAAATAGGAGAAGTAACACTGACACTACAGAAATACAAAGGTCATGAGAGATTACTACAAGCAACTATATGCCAATAAAATGGGCACCCTGAAAGAAATGGACAAATTCTTAGAAATGCACAACCTTCCGAGACTGAACCAGGAAGAAACAGAAAGTATAAACAGAACAATCACAAGCACTGAAATTGAGACTGTGATTAAAAATCTTCCAACGGGCTTCCCTGGTGGCGCAGTGGTTGAGAGTCTGCCTGCCGATGCAGGGGACACGGGTTCGTGCCCCGGTCCGGGAGGATCCCACATGACCCGGAGCAGCTGGGCCCGTGAGCCATGGCCACTGAGCCTGCGCGCCCAGAGCCTGTGCTCTGCAACGGGAGAGGCCACAACACAGAGAGGCCCGTGTACTGCAAAAAAAAAAAAAAAAAAAAATCTTCCAACAAACAAAAGCTCAGGACCAGATGGCTTCACAGGTGAATTCAAACATTTAGACAAGAGCTAACACCTATCCTTCTCAAACTCTTCCAAAATATAGCAGAGGAAGGAACACTCCCAAACTCATTCTATGAGGCCACCAACAACCTGATACCAAAACCAGACAAAGATGTCACAAGAAAGAAAACTACAGGCTAATATCACTGATGAACATAGATGCAAAAATCCTCTACAAAATACTAGCAAACAGAATCCAACAGCACATTAAAAGGATCATAAACCATGATCAACTGGGGTTTATCCCAGGAATGCAAGGGTTCTTCAGTATCCACAAATCAATCAATGTTATACACCGTATCAACAAACTGAAGGAGAAAAACCATTTGATCATTTCAATAGATGCAGACAAAGCTTTCAACAAAATTCAACACTGATTCATGATAAAAACCCTCCAGAAAGTACTCATAGAGGGAACTTACCTCAACATAATAAAGGTGTTATGGACAAACCCACAGCCAACATCATTCTCAATGGTGAAAAACGGAAACCATTTCCACTAAGATCATGAAGAAGACAAGGCTGCCCACTCTCATCACTATTATTCAACATAGTTTGGAAGTTTTAGCCACAGCAATCAGAGAAGAAAAAGAGATAAGAAGATTCCAAATCGGAAAGGAAGAACTAAAGTTGTCACTGTTTGCAGATGACATGATACTATACATAGAGACTCCTAAAGACTCTTCCAGAAAACTACTAGAGCTAATCAACGAATTTGGTAAAGTAGCAGGATACAAAATTAATGCACAGAAATCTCTTGCATTCCTATACACTAATGATGAAAAATCTGAAAGAGAAATTAAGGAAACACTACCATTTAACATTGCAACAGAAAGAATAAAATACCTAGGAATAAACCTATCTGAGGAGACAAAAGGCCTGTATGCAGAAAGCTATAAGACACTGATGAAAGAAATTAAAGATGATACAAACAGATGGAGAGATATATCATGTTCTTAGATTGCAAGAATCAATATTGTGAAAATGACTATACTACCCAAAGCAATCTAATAATTCAATGCAATCCCTATCAAACTACCAATGGCATTTTTCACAGAACTAGAATGAAAAAATTCACAATTTGTATGGAAACACAAAAGATCCCAAATAGCCAAAGCAATCTTGAGAAAGACAAACGGAGCTGGAGGAATCAGGCTTCCAGACTTCAGACTGTACTACAAAGCTACAGTAATCAAGACGGTATGGTCCTGGCACAAAAACAGAAATATAGATCAATGGAACAGGAGAGAAAGCCCAGAGATAAACCCACGCACATATGGTCACCTTATTTTTGATAAAGGAGGCAAAAATATACAATGGAGGAAAGACAGCCTCTTAAATAAGTGGTGCTGGGAAAACTGGACAGCTACATGTAAAAGAATGAAATTAGAACACTCCCTAACACCATACACAAAAATAAACTCAAAATGGATTAAAGACCTAAATGTAAGGCCAGACACTATAAAACTCTTAGATGAAAACATAGGCAGAACACTATGACATAAATCACAGCAAGATCCTTTTCGACCCACCTCCTAGAGAAATGGAAATAAAAACAAAAATAAACAAATGGGACCTAATGAAACTTAAAAGCTTTTGCACAGCAAAGGAAACCATAAATGAGATGAAAAGACAACCCTCAGAATGGGAGAAAATATTTGCAAATGAAGCAACTGACAAAGGATTAATCTCCAAAATATACAAGCAGCTCATGCAGCTCAATATCAAAATAACAAACACCCAATCCAAAAATGGGCAGAAGACCTAAATAGACATTTCTCCAAAGATGACATACAGATTGCCAACAAACACATGAAAGAATGCTCAACATCACTAATCATTAGAGAAATGCAAATCAAAACTACAATGAGGCATCACCTCACACTGCTCAGAATGGCCATCATGAAAAAAATCTACAAACAGCAAATGCTGGAGAGGGTGTGGAGAAAAGGGGACCCTCTTGCACTGTTGGTGGCAACGTAAATTGATACAGACACTATGGAGAACAGTATGGAGGTTTCTTAAAAAACTAAAAATAGAACTACCATACAACCCAGCAATCCCACTACTGGGCATATACCCTGAGAAAACCATAATTCAAAAAGAGTCATGTACCACAATGTTCTTTGCAGCTCTACTTACAATAGCCAGGACATGGGAGCAATCTAAGTGTCCATCAACAGATGAATGGATAAAGAAGATGTGGCACATATATACAATGGAATATTACTTAGCCATAAAAGAAACGATATTGAGTTATTTGTAGTGAGGTGGATGGACCTAGAGTCTGTCATACAGAGTGAAGTAAGTCAGAAAGAGAAAAACATATAGTGTATGCTAACACATATATATGGAATCTAAAAAAAAAAAAGGTTCTGAAGAACCTAGGGGAAGGACAGGAATAAAGACGCAGATGTAGAATATGGACTTGAGGAGAGGGGAAGGGGGAAGGGTAAGCTGGGATGAAGTGAGAGAGTAGCATTGATATATATACACTATCAAATGTAAATAGACAGCTAGTGGGAAGCAGTCACATAGCACAGGGAGGTCAGCTCTGTGCTTTGTGACCACCTAGAGGGGTGGGATAAGGAGGGTGGGAGGGAGATGCAAGAGGGAGGAGATATGGGGATATATGTATATGTATAGCTGGTTCACTTTTTTATAAAACAAACTAACACACCATTGTGAAGCAATTAGACTCCAATAAAGATGTTAAAAAAAATTTTTTTAAAAAGAGTTCGCATGCCACAACCAAGGAGCCTGCAAGCCACAACTAAGACCTCGCGCAACCAAATTAAATAAATAAATAAATATTTTAGAAAGTAAAAAATAATCATAAAAAATAAAAACAACATATGAAGCTCACTAGGGGATGAAGGGCATGATTTCTTTAACCTCCTATCAAACAGTTCAGAAAAAAGTATACAGTTTTAAATAACGTGTAATATTATGTATATAATAACATACATTATACACACGTCATTCATATAAAATATAAATTGTGTACATCTGAAACATACATTCATTTAAAATTATATACAAATTATACAATGTACCTATTATACACACATGAAATTTTATACAATATAAAGTTATATATTATTTTATAGAGAGTTATAATGTGTGTGTGTGTGTGTGTGAGAGAGAGAGAGAGAGAGAGAAAGAGAGCACAATAAAGCAACCATTGGCAAAATGGGAACAGCTGGTGAGCCTGGGTGAAGTGATGTGAGAATTCTTTATACTATTCTTGCAATTTACCTATAAATGTGATATTATTTCAAAATAAAACATTAATAGATTTTGGGTAATATACTTTCAGAGGTTTTTTTTCTTTGCATAAAAACTCCATTTTCTGCCAATTTGGAATTCACATGATTTAGTGATTTTAGCAGCAGGCTGCATAACATCCCATCTACCATCAATATGTTGCCATGACCTTTATAGATCATCTTATGAATGTAAGCAATTTCTTTCCTGTGGAACTTTCAAGTTGTCTCCAATTTTTCACGATTAAAAATATTTCATTAAGTGTCCCTGGAAGAAATCTATAGTCACATCTTTGGTAAATTCCCTTACTGAGAAGGGTTGCTAACACAAATTGGCCAATGCCCCGGACAGGTTTCTGCTAATTAACTTCACCACTCGAAATGCAGAAGAATCGCTTCGTCAATTGCCAGAAACAGAAGCTGCTTAAAGCAGCCCAAGACGGAAGCAGGGTCTCTGCTGGTGCTGGGGGGAGGGGGGACCCTCAGGGGCTCCAACTGCAGGGAGTGCAGCCTGGCATTTCCGACCCGAAGGGCCCGGAGCTGCCATCTGAGTG
Source organism: Monodon monoceros (assembly GCF_005190385.1). Classification (NCBI taxonomy): domain Eukaryota; kingdom Metazoa; phylum Chordata; class Mammalia; order Artiodactyla; family Monodontidae; genus Monodon; species Monodon monoceros. Next base: position 76,521,758 of record NW_021703781.1, read on the forward strand.
TGACCTTCTGCAGCCGTCTCCCCGCCCCCCCCCCCCCCCCCCCCCCCCCCCCCCCTCGGCAGCCTGGCAGCTTCGTTGCAAAGCTCTGAGTTTTGATTCCCTCCACTGCCGCTCCAAGGGAGTCTTTGGCCCGCACTCCGGGCCTTGTAGTTTAGCTGCTCCCCATGTGAGGGCAGGTGGGCAGGGGGCTGGGCAGGGGACAGATGTCTTCGATCTGGGCAGGAGCAGGGAGGTGGTGACCCACACCTTGGAGTCACATTGTTCCCTGTGAGTTCACTACAGTTTTTGTTCAATCTTGAAAAAAAAAAAAGGAAATGTTGACAGGTTTAGCTGTTTCATCGTTTTATAAGCAGATAGGGTAGGGGTCCCCCGAGAAAGAGAAGCAGGCATGGCTTTCTTGACATAAGAGAAGCCATTTTTGGCCTAAGCCACTTTGTGATCTAAGCCTGGCCACAGTGCTTGCCCTTGAACAGCTCGCGGTAATCAATGATCTCAAGGGAAGTCAGGGAAAGCAGGAACAAAGGAAAAGTACACAAGAAACAAGAGGTCAGAGATAAAACAGTCCTAGCTCCTCCTCAAGGGACATACGTGACATCTGACCCAGTCTCTGAGTTCTGCAGGAACTCAGGCCCCCACTCAGGGGGAGGACGGAACGATGGTGCTGACCCTCCAGACTTCACTCAACCAAAGATTGGACTCTGTTGACCTTCGCCCCAATTCTAGGCTGAGTTCTCCCCTGCTCAAGCCCCTTCACGAACATGCACGTACCCTTAGCTTAAAAGTTCCCCAGTTTGCTGTTTGGGGGAGACACTGATTTGGGAAAGACCCCCGGTGTTCTCCTTACTTGCTGTAAACAAGAAATCCTTCCTTCTCCTAATTGTGGTTGTGTCTTTTGGCCCGACACCCAACAAGAGGTAAACCTGGTTTTCAGCTAACAGTTTTAATGGCATTTCTTCGAATGCTCGTGATGTTTAGCATTTGTGCGAGTTTCGTGACCGTTTCCCTTTCTTCTGTAAAGGGCCCGTCGGTGTCCTTTCATCATATTTCTATTAGAGTGTTTTTTCCTTCATTGACCTGCATGAAGCCTTCGTAAAGGCTACTACCCTTTGTCATGTAGCTCAAATATTTGTCCCACTTTGCTATTCACCGTTTATATTTTGCTTACAGTGTCTTTTGACATTCAACAGTTTCTCATTTTGTACAATCAAATCTGTCTTTTTTTTTTTTTTTTACTACAGCTCAACATTTACAGAAATGCTTCTTCCTTTGCCTTCATCTGAGAGGTTTTGCCTTCCACATGCTTATACATTATGTATCTATATGTTTTCTTCCAGCCACTTTGGTTTTCTGCCCTGCATCCCCTCTGGTTTACCCCCATGGTACCCCAAGGAGGCACTCGATCAATGAGTGATGGCTGTTGACTCGAATGAAGGGTAATGAAAACTCTCTCTGGTCTAATGACTTTTGAACATTATTTGTGAGGCTGCAAATGAGAATTCAAGAAGTCATGTCCTCAGCGATACCCTAGTGCCTCTCAGAGGATCTGGCTAATTGAATTGAAACCATATGTGGGAGCTGCCCTTCCCAGGGCCACGTGCTCAGAGGCAGTGGGAATGAGATTTTTCCAGATCCTGGGAGCCCCACAAGAGGAGCAAGTGAATCTGGAAGGCAACAGGTTCCTTCTTTCCCTTCAGAGATTTGGATTATGTTGTGCATCTTCTAACAGTAACCACTTCTGAAAATTCAGAGTTGATAACACGCGGCGCTGTCAGCAAAGAGCAAAGCCAGCTCATTGTTTTAAAGTGGAAAATGGTCCACACGCTCAAGGCAACGGGTCGACTGTTACTACTGATCTTTTCACGATGTCTTTGAGCGCATACATGGGAGACCACAATAGCATCCCCGTGGTGGGCCTTACAGTGGTTCCAGGACCTTAGATCCTATTTTTAAAAGTGCCCACAGAAAACAAAAACAAAACCAGAAACATGTAGTGCATTTCTAAAGACATACTACTCCTACAGTGTCCTCTGCTTTCTCAACTTTGGGGAGCAATCTTTGGTTTGAAATCTTGCTTTTTTGACAGAATTATTGATTCTGTCTTGACTCCTTGACTACAAGTTCATGAATCCTTACAAACCAACAACTGTAGAATGGTCTCTTTCACCAACATCAGGAAAAAGGGAGCTTGGGTTTTCTAAATAAAGTGTCTGGAGAAAACCAATGTGTGTATTGCACAGATTATGTTGTTAATAATGCATTTTTAGGTGAAGTTAACATTTTATGGGTTATTAATAATATATGGATTTAGGGAAATATATATTTCTATAGAAAGAATGGAAAGTTATAAACCTTGAATCTCACATCTTTGTAACAGTGCAGTTGTGACCTATATTTGATGAAAGGTTGCTGTTACTTTTTATTGAGAATTAAGTTCCTTCACTGATGTAAGCTGGAGGTTTCAGAATCCAGAAGTTTGTTTCCACTTCTGGTCAAGACTGTGCTGATGGTACCTCCTCACTTCCTTACCCATTGTGCACGTCACTCACAGCTCTGAGCACCGTCAATGCCAAAACGCCGGCTTTGAAGAATCAAGCCAGGGCATGTGAATGTCACTTTTCTACGTGTATATATAGAAAGTCTCTCTCACTTCTCAGAATGTGATTTAAACTTGGCAATTTCTGTTTAGAACTTGAAAAGGGTCTGTCTGTCCTATTACCTTCGACTTTGAAGAGAGACTTCGTGCAGTGTTCACTTTCCCAGATGGAGCAAGACACAGAAGGAAGAAAAGTGAGGAACAGCTGGTGAGGTCCAGATGTAATGGAAAAAAGTAAGCCCAGATGGCTGATAACTTTGAAATGAGAACATCCTGACACCCATGGGTGCCCAGCTCTCTGCCAGGTACTGGGGAGGAGAAGCAAGACATAACCCCGCCCCTGGGGTGCTTTCAGTCTGTCTGAAACATCACATTTTTTCCCAGGTCATGAGAAAACTACTTAATTCTTCCTTACTCTGCCACACCTAACATCTCACTGCTAAGGATGCAAATTTCCAAGGCAAATATTTTCTAATTTTATTTCCCTGAAGCTGTGAGGAATCTTATACCATAATTAAAGTCTGCTGGAGTTCAGAATGTGCTATCCCAAAATATGGCAAACTGAATATTTTAAGTGGAAAGAATTTGAGAAATGGCTGGTGCAGGTGCTTCCTCCCTGAAGCAGTCATAAGAACCTCATGGGAGAGATGCCCTCTCTGTACCCAGAGGAAAGGAGCATCCTTATCTCAGAGATGGACACCAAGGGGAATCCGAATGAACAGGCCTCACTAAGTTCCCCACAGCTTCCCACCCTTAGCTCAGACCCTCTGTCCTACTACATTTTCCCATGACTTTCACTCTTCATCAAAGCTAATAAAAGGCTCAGGGTTAACCATTTCATTAACTGTTCCCTTTTTTTTTTTTAAACATCTTTATTGGAGTGTAATTGCTTTACAATGGTGTGTTAGTTTCTGCTTTATAATAAAGTGAATCAGCTGTACACATACATATATCCCCACATCTCCTCCCTCTTGCGTCTCCCTCCCACCCTCCCTATCCCACCCCTCCAGGTGGTCACAAAGCACCGAGCTGACCTCCCTGTGCTATGCAGCTGCTTCCCACTAGCTATCTATTTTACATTTGGTAGTGTATATATGTCCATGCCACTCTCTCACCTTATCCCAGCTTACCCTTCCCCGTCCCTGTGTCCTCAAGTCCATTCTCTACGTCTGTGTCTTTTTTCTTCTTCAGCCCCTTGGTTCTTCAGAACCATTTTGTTTGTTTGTTTTTTTACATTCCATATATATGCATTAGCATATGGTACTTGTTTTTCTCTTTCTGACTTACTTCACTCTGTATGAGAGACTCTAGGTCCAACCACCTCACTACAAATAACTCATTTTCGTTTCTTCTTATGGCTGAGTAATATTCCACTGTATATATGTGCCACATCTTCTTTATCCATTCATCTGTCGATGGACACTTAGGTTGCTTCCATGTCCTGGCTATTGTAAATAGTCTGGCCTTACATTTAGGTCTTTAATCCATTTTGAGTTTATTTTTGTGTATGGTGTCAGGGAGTGTTCTAATTTCATTCTTTTACATGTAGCTGTCCAGTTTTCCCAGCACCAGTTATTTAAGAGGCTGTCTTTTCTCCATTGTATATTTTTGTCTCCTTTATCAAAAGTAAGGTGACCATATATGCGTGGGTTTATCTCTGGGCTTTCTATCCTGTTCATTGATCTATATTTCTGTTTCTGTGCCAGTACCATACTGTCTTGATTACTGTAGCTTTGTAGTACAGTCTGAAGTCTGGGAGCCTGACTCCTCCAGCTCCATTTTTCCTTCTCAAGATTGCTTTGGCTATTTGGGATCTTTTGTGTTTCCATATAAATTGTGAATTTTTTTGTTCTAGTTCTGTGAAAAATGCCATTGGTAGTTTGATAGGGATTGCACTGAATCTGTAGATTGCTTTGGGTAGTATAGTCATTTTCACAATATTGATTCTTCCAACCCAAGAACATGGTATATCTCTCCATCTGTTTGCATCATCTTTAATTTCTTTCATCAGCGTCTTATAGCTTTCTGCATACAGGCCTTTTGTCTCCTCAGATAGGTTTATTCCGAGGAATTTTATTCTTTTTGTTGCTGTGGTAAATGGGAGTGTTTCCTTAATTTCTCTTTCAGATTTTTCATCATTTCATGCATTTCGTATAGGAATGCAAGAGATATCTGTGCATTAATTTTGTATCCTGCTACTTTACCAAATTCATTGATTAGCTCTAGTAGTTTTCTGGAAGAGTCTTTAGGATTCTCTATGTATAGTATCATGTCATCTGCAAACAGTGACAGCTTTACTTCTTCTGTTCCTATTTGGATTCCATTTATTTCTTTTTTTTCTCTGATTGCTGTGGCTAAAACTTCCATAACTATGTTGAATAATAGTGGTGGGAGTGGATAACCGTGTCTTCTTCCTGATCTTAGAGGAAATGGTTTCAGTTTTTCACCATTGAGAATGATGTTGGCTGGGGGGTCGTCATATATGGCCTTTATTATGTGGAGGTAAGTTCCCTGTATGCCTATCCTCTGGAGGGTTTTTATCATAAATGGGCATTGAATTTTGTCAAAAGCTTTGTCTGTATCTATTGAGATGATCAATGGTTTTTCTCCTTCAATTTGTTGATACAGTGTATCACATTGTTTGATTTGCATATATTGAAGAATCCTTGCATTCCTGGGTTCAACCCCAGTTGATCATGGTGTATGATCCTTTAAATGTACTGTTGGATTCTGTTTGCTAGTATTTTGTAGAGGATTTTTGCATCTATGTTCATCAGTGATATTGGCCTGTAGTTTTCTTTCTTTGTGACATACTTGTCTGGTTTTGGTATCAAGGTGATGGTGGCCTCATAGAATGAGTTTGGGAGTGTTCCTCCCTCTGCTATATTTTGGAAGAGTTTGAGAAGGAAAGGTGTTAGCTCTTCTCTAAATGTTTGATAGAATTCACCTGTGAAGCCATCTGGTGCTGGACTTCAGTTTGTTGGAAGATTTTTAATCACAGTCTCAATTTCAGTGCTTGTGATTGCTCTGTTTATACTTTGTATTTCTTCCTGGTTCAGTCTGAGAAGTTTGTGCTTTTCTAAGAGTTTGTCCATTTCTTCCAGGTTGTCCATTTTATTGGCATATAGTTGCTTGTAGTAATCTCTCATGATCCTTTTTATTTCTGCAGTGTCAGTTGTTACTTCGTTTTTCTTTCTTTTTTAAAAAAAATTATTTATTTTATTAATTTATTACTTTTGGCTGCATTAGGTCTTTGTTGTTGCGCACAGGCTTTCTCTAGTTGCGGCGAGCGGGGGCTACTCTTCATTGTAGTGCACAGACTTCTCATTGCGGTGGTGTCTCTTGTGGAGCACGGACTCTAGGCACACAGGCTTCAGTAGTTGTGGCACATGCGCTCAATAGTTGTGGCATGTGGGCTCTAGAGCACAGGCTCGGTAGTTGTGGTGCATGGGCTTAGCTGCTCTGCGGCATGTGGGATCTTCCTGGACCAGGGCTCGAACCCATGTCCCCTGCCTGCGTTGGCAGGTGATTCTTTTTTGCAGTATGCAGGGCTCTCACTGCTGTGGTCTCTCCGGTTGCAGAGCACAGGCTCCAGACGCGCAGGCTCAGCGGCCATGGCTTACGGGCCCAGCTGCTCCACGGCATGTGGGATCTTCCCGGACCGGGGCACGAACCCGTGCTCCCTGCATCAGCAGGCGGACTCTCAACCACTGCGCCACCAGGGAAGCCCAGCAGGTGATTCTTAACCACTGCACCATCAGGGAAGCCCGTTACTTCTCCTTTTTTCATTTCTAATTCTATTGATTGGAGTCTTCTCCCTTTTATCCTTGATGGCTAATGGTTTATTAATTTTGTTTACCTTCTCAAAGAACCAGCTTTCAGTTTTATTGATGTTTGCTATTGTTTTGTTTCTTTCATTTATTTCTGTTCTGACCTTTATGATTTCTTTCCTTCTGCTAACTTTGGGGTTCTTTTGTTCTTCTTTCGCTAATTGCTTTAGGTGTAAGGTTAGGTTGTTTATTTGAGATGTCTCTTGTTTCTTGAGGTAGGATTGTACAACTTCTTATACATCTTGTAAGAGGAATTATAAACTTCCCCCTTAGAACAGCTTTTGCTGCATCCCATAGGTTTTGGAACATCGTGTTTTCATTGTCATTTGTTTCTAGGTATTTTTTATTTCCTTTTTGATTTCTTCAGTGATCTCTTGGTTATTTAGCAGTGTACTGTTTCCCTCCATGTGTTTGTATATTTTACAGACTTTTTTCCTGTAATTGATATATAGTTTCAGAGCATTGTGCTTGGAAAAGACATTTGATATGATTTCAAATTTCTTAAATTTACCAAGGCTTGTTTTGTGACCCAAGATACGATCTATCCTGGAGAATGTTCCATGAGCACTTGGGAAGAAAGTGTATTCTGTTGTTTTTGGATGGAATGTCCTATAAATATCAATTCAGTCCATCTTGTTTAATGTATCATTTAAAGCTTGTGTTTCCTTATTTATTTTCATTTTGGATGATCTGTCCATTGGTGAGAGTGGAGTGTTAAAGTCCCCTACCATGATTGTGTTACTGTAGATTTCCCCTTTTATGGCTGTTAGTATTTGCCTTATGTATTGAGGTGCTCCTATGTTGGGTGCATAAATATTTACAACTGTTATATCTTCTTCTTGGATTGCTGCCTTGATCATTATGTAGTGTCTGTCTTTGTCTCTTGTAATAGTCTTTATTTTAAAGACTATTTTGTCTGATATGAGAATTGCTACTCCAGCTTTCTTTTGATTTCCAATTTGCATGGAATATCCTTTCCCATCCCCTCACTTTCAGTCTGTTTGTGTCCCTAGGCCTGAAGTGGGTCTCTTGTAGACAGCATATATATGCATCTTTTTTTGTATCCATTCAGCCAGTCTACGTCTTTTGGTTGGAGCATTTAATCCATTTACATTTAAGGTAGTTATTGATATGTATGTTCCTATTACCATTTTCTTAATTGTTTTGGGTTTGTTATTGTACGTCTTTTCCTTCTCTTGTGTTTCCTGCCTAGAGAAGTTCCTTTAGCATTTGTTGTAAAGCTGGTTTGGTGCTGCTGAATTCTCTTAGCTTTTGCTTGTCTGTAAAGATTTTAATTTCTCCATTGAATCTGAATGAGATCTTTCCTGGGTAGAGTAATCTTGGTTATAGGTTTTTCCCTTTCATCACTTTAAGTATGTCCTGCCACTCCCTTCTGACTTGCAGAGTTTCTGCTGAAAGATTAGCTGTTAACCTTATGGGGATTCCCTTGTATGTTATTTGTTGTTTTTCCCTTGCTGCTTTTAATATTTTTCTTTGAATTTAATATTTGTTAGTTTGATTAATATGTGTCTTGGCCTGTTTTCCTTGGATTTATCCTGTATGGGACTCTCTGTCCTTCCTGGACTTGATTAACTATTTCCTTTCCCGTATTAGGGAAGTTTTCAACTATAATCTCTTCAAATATTTTCTCAGTCCCTTTCTTTTTCTCTTCTTCTTCTGGGGCACCTATAATTTGAATGTTGGTGCATTTAATGTTGTCCCAGAGGTCTTTGAAACTGTCCTCAATTCTTTTCATTCTTTTTTCTTTATTCTGCTCTGTGGTAGTTATTTCCACTGTTTTACCTTCCAGGCCACTTATCCATTCCTCTGTCTCAGTTATTCTGCTCTTGATTCCTTCTAGAGAAGTTTTAATTTCATTTATTGTGTTGTTCATCATTGTTTGTTTGCTCTTTAGTTCTTTTGGTTCCTTGTTAAATGTTTCTTGTATTTTCTCCATTCTATTTCCAAGATTTTGGATCATCTTTACTATCATTACTCTGAATTCTTTTTCAGGTAGACTGCCTATTTCCTCTTCATTTGTTTGGTCTGGTGGGTTTTTACCTTGCTCTTTCATCTGCTGTGTGTTTCTCTGTCTTTTCATTTGTCTTAACTTACTGTGTTTGGGGTCTCCTTTTCACTGGCTGTAGGTTCGTAGTTCCCATTGTTTTTGGTGTCTGCCCCCAGTGGCTAGGTTTGCTTTAGTGGGTTGTGTAGGCTTCCTTGTGGAGGGGACTGTTGCCTGTGTTCTGGTGGATAAGGCTGGATCTTTTCTTTCTGGTGGGCAGGAACGCGTATGGTGGTGTGTTTTGGCGTGTCTGCGATCTTATTATGATTTTAGGCAGCCTCTCTGCTAATGGGTGTGGTTGTGTTCCTGTCTTGCTAGTTGTTTGGCATGGGGTGTGCAGCACTGTAGTTTGCTGGTCGTTGAGTGGAGCTGGGTCTTAGCATTGAGGTGGAGATCTCTGGGAGAGCTTTTGCCCTTTGATATTACGTGGAGTTGGGAGGTTTCTGGTGGACAAATGTCCTGAACTCGGCTCTCCCATTTCAGAGGCACTGGCCTGATACCTGGCCGGAGCACCAAGACCCTGTCAGCCACCTGGCTTAGAAGAAAAGGGAGAAAAATGAAAGAAAGAAAGAAAAAAGTAAAATAAAATAATGTTATTAAAATACAAAATAAAAAAACATTTAAAATTTAGAAAAAGAAAGAAAGAAGGGAGCAAGGAAGCCAAAAAACAAATCCACCAATGATATTAAGGGCTAAAAACTATACTAAAAAAAAAAAAAAATCCAGACAGACCGAATCATAGGACAAATGGTAAAAGCAAAGCTATACAGACAAAATCACACAAAGGATACACATACACATTCACAAAAAGAGAAAAAGGAAAATATATATATATATATATTAAAAAAAAGGAAGAGAGCAACCAAATCCATAAACAAATCTACCAGTGATAATAAACTCTAAATACTAAACTAAGATAAACGTAAAACAGAAATAAATTAGATGCAGAAAGCAAACCCCCAAGTCTACAGTTGCTCCCAAAGTCCACCGCCTCAGTTGTGGGATGTTTCGTTGTCTATTCAGGTATTCCTGAGATGCAGGTACATCAAGTTGATTGTGGAGGTTTAATCCGCTGCTCCTGAGGCTGCTGGGAGAGATTTCCCTTTCTCTTCTTTGTTCGCACAGCTTCTGAGGCTCAGCTTTGGATTTGGCCCCGCCTCTGCACATAGGTTGCCTGAGGGCGTCTGTTGTTCACTCAGACAGGACGGGGTTATAGGAGCAGCTGACTCGGGGGCTCTGGCTCCCTCAGGCCGGGGGGAGGAGTGCAGGGTGAGCCTGCGGCGGCAGAGGCCGGCGTGACGTTGCACCAGCCTGAGGCGTGCCATGCGTTCTCCCGGGGAAGTTGTCCCTGGATCACGGGACCCTGGCAGTGGCAGGCTGCACAGGCTCCCAGGAGGGGAGGTGTGGACAGTGGCCTGTGCTCGCACACAGCAGCAGCCTTAGCGTCTCATGCCCGTCTCTGGGGTCCGCGCTGATAGGTGCGGCTCACACCTGTCTCCGGAGTTCATTTAGGCGGTGCTCTGAATCCCCTCTCCTCGCGCTCCCCAAAACAATGGTCTCTTGCCTCAGGCAGGTCCAGACATTTGCTCAGACTCCCTCCCGGCTAGCCGTGGTGCACTAGTCCCTTCAGGCCGTGTTCACGCAGCCAACCCCAGTCCTCTCCCTGGGGTCCAACCTCTGAAGCCCGAGCCTCAGCTCCCAGCCACCGCCCGCCCTGGCGGGTGAGCAGACAAGGCTCTGGGGCTGGTGAGTGCTGGTTGGCAGGAATCTGTCCACTTTGCCCTCTGCACCCCTGTGGCTGCGCTGTCCTCCGTGGCTCCAAAGTTTCCTCCCCCGTCCCACCCCCTGTCTCCGCCCACAAAGGGGCTTCCTAGTGTGTGGAAACTTTTCCTCCTTCACAGCTCCCTCCCACTGGTGCAGGTCCCATCCCTATTCTTTTGTCTCTGTGTTTTCTTTTTTCTTTTGCCCTACCCAGGTACATGTGGAGTTTCTTGCCTTATGGGACCTCTGAGGTCTTCTGCCAGTGTTCAGTAGGAGTTCTGTAGGAGTTGTTCCACATGTAGATGTATTTCTGATGTATCTGTGGGGAGGAAGGTGATCTCCATGTCTTACCGCTCTGTCATCTTGAAGGTACTTCCAAGTGTTCATTTCCTAATGAAGGCTCCCATGGCATGGAAAACTGAAATAAATTTGCTTTCTCCTATTAATCTGTCTTTGTCAGTTTAATTTTCCGGCCCAGCCAGGGACCCTAAAATCGTCAAGGATAATCTATTCCTCCTGGTCTCTTCATTGTCAGTAATGTTACTTAAAATGTTAGTGAAATGCCAAAGTACGTCTGCACCTTTCATTCTTAGACACATGTGCACACGTGCAGCATGGTGTCAGCATGAAGAGCTCGAACATTCTGGAGGGAAGTTGGCGTGGTTCAGGACTCAGCCCAACCCACCCACATGAAATTACCTGGGCCACTTACACCGTCCTCCCCCGCTTGCTCCACTTCCTCATGTAAAATGGAGATTATTCCGGGGGTCACACCACACTCGCCGGCTTTTCTTAATTCAGAGGCCAGCTCAGAGGAGGGAGGGGAACAATTTAAACAGCAAGGGGTGATGCCCCAGGCCTCTGCCCTGCTGGGGGACCCGACGGGAGGCGGGAATCTCTGGTCTCGCCTCACTGTGCTGAGTGGGATTGTAGTAATTTTAAAAGAAACTTTTTGTGTGTATCACATCCCCTAAACATGCCGGTTTCTTTAGCTGGTGCTCAATCGATCTGTTTCAGAGCATGGAGAGAAGTTCGTCTGCCTTCCAGATAGCACTTAGGGATTTTTAAGAGTGATTTTAACATCATAACAGTCCATTCTTATCTGACTTAGAAACTGTCTCCGCCCTCTAGCCCACACTCATGCACACACAGACCACCACTCCACCTCCTATTAAAAGGAAGCCGGTCCAGTCAGAAGCCTACCCACCTACCCGCCCACGTGAAATGTGCATGATTTGTCAATGTGTCTGTTCATTAGCCTTGAGACTTTTTTTTCCCCCAGGAAAGAAAGGAATGGCGACATCTCAGAAAACAAAAAGAGACCCTGGAGCAACTTGAGCCCTGAAACCCACTCTCTCAATATATTTCATGAGACAACAGTCTTGAAAGCCAAGCTCTGTGGGGGAGGCGACGGTAATTTTCAGAATTCCTTGGGTTTCATTAGCATGGCAAGGGCTCCACCTAAGAGACTTGATCTTGGAGATTATCTAACTATATGTCAGAGGCAGAGGAAATCTAGAATACAACATAGAGGAGAAATCCACTTCCTCTAGTTTGGACAGAAGAAGGGCTTTGTTTCTCCAGCGTGTTTCCAGACCTTTCCATGGGGCATGCAGGAAGGTGTTGGGAAGTTCCTGTATGCTCCATGGGTAGACAGGGAAGCTAATGGTACTGATTGGCAAACTAGCAAGGGAGTTATGCCAGTGAGAGCAAAGTGCCCTTGTAGACAAGGGATGCAGAGCACCGGGACTGGGGGTCTAGGGGAGTCACCGTGTAAGCAGATAGGTTAGGGGTCCCCGGAGAAAGAGAAGCAGGAATGGCTTTCTTGACATAAAAGAACTCATTTTGGCCTAAGCCATTTTTTGATCTCAGCCTGGCTGCAAGGCTTGCCCTTGAACAGGAGAAAAGTCAGTCAAATAAGACTGCAGTGATAAAACAGAGTCCTTGGGCCTCCTCAAGGGATATACATGACAATATATCTTTGAGTTCTGCGGGAACAAAGGCCCCCAGGACAGAATGATGACGTTGACCCTCCTGACTTCAGTCAACTAAAGCTTGGACCCTGTGGACCTTTGCCCCAATTCTAGGCTGAATTCTCCTCTGCGCAAGCCCCCTCATGAATATGCACATACTTTTAGCTTAGAACTTCCCCAATTTTGCTGTTCTGGGAGACTCTGCTTTAGGAAGGATCCCCAGTGTTCTCCTTACTTGCTGCAAGTAATAATAAATCCTTCCTTCTCCCAGTCTTTGGCTTGGTTGTGCCTATTGGCTTGACACCCACCAAGAGGCAAACCCGCGGCTCAAGCTCAGAGAGCTCACCTGCTATGGACGTGGATAGCAGATGCCGGTAGAACAGGCAAGGAACAGCGTGGATGCAGAGGACAGCAAGGGTCCTGTCTTAGTCTACTCGGGCTGCCATATGAGATACCACATACTGAGGGGCTTTTCTAACGTAAATCTGTCACATTTCTGGAGGCTGAGAAGTCCAAGATCAAGGTGCCGGCAAGGTATATTTCACTTCAAGGTCTCTTCCCTTGGCTTGCAGGCGGCCGCTCTCTTGTTGTGTGCTCACACGACCTCTTCCTTGTGCCCTCGGAGACACAGAGTGCCAGCCCTCTGCCATCTCTTCTTATAAGGACACTAGTCCTGCCGGATCAGGGCCCCACCCTCGCGTGACCTCACTTAGCCTTAATTATTTCTATAGATGCTCCATCTCCAAATACAGCCACAGGGAGTGAAGGCTTCACAAAGTGAGTTTGTGGAGTTACAAACATTCAGTCAGTAACGGGTCCATTGCTATCTGAGGACCTGAAAGCAGATCTGAGACTCTGTTTTACTCACCCCTGAGTTCTTCCCATGTGTATATGAGACTACATGTTAATAAACTTGTTTGTCTTGGTCTTCTTAGTCTGTTTTTTGTTACAGAGCCCTGGGAACCTAAGATGGATAGAGGGAAAATGTCTCCCTGTGTGACACGTGGTTAACACTCAAAAAAAAAAAGAAATTCTAAGCTATCATTTTTAGAAACACTTGGATGGGATCCTGGGTTCAGCAGTTTTCTGTTCAAGCTCTCCTCTTTTCTGTTCGGAGGATGCTCACTGTTGACCAATCCAAGACCACTTCGTGTGGGGCGGGGGCTGGGAGGTAGAGGAATCTTGCTTGACTGCTAATTGAGAATTAGGGTTGAAACACCCCAATCTGAAACGAATTCCGCAAAAGCATATATCACCAATTAGAATCAATTTCACCATCTAGAAATATTGATGTCTACACACCCCAGTTTAATCCATGCACAAATCTTTCTTATCCATCATAGAGACGTAGGCTTAGCCTTGCTAATGAAATGTCACGGGCTACCAAAAACCCAGAAAAATATCCTGGATTATTTTGTCATTTTGATTTAATAAACGTTTCAACTGAGAGAGAAAGACTTGGAATTATAATTATGTCAGCATATAATAATTAAATCTGGCCTAAGCAGCCTCCAGGTATATTTTTAAACAAAAACAAACACAAAAATTCTGTACGTGAGCTCAATAGCTTTTAATGGTAAGCACACATTTGGCAACACATAACCGTTAAGTGGATCATCGCTAATTCCTTCAGTATCCGTGTAATAACAACAGTCACGAGGAACCACAGTGGATTTAACACACAGTGTGGGTTTATTTCTTTATAAATAGGCAGCAGTGAAAAGATTTATAATTTCCCTCTTGCTGACATCAGTGGGCAAGTAAGGCAGGCGGCCCCGTCGGCTCTGATGAAAAGATATCACACGTTGTATGCAGTTAACATGGGTAACGGTTGTAATATCTTTCCTCTGATGTCAGTTACAGCTGTTGCCCCATTTCAGGCATGTCAGCAAAGTTCAGCTATTTGCACAAAGGGAGGATGCTCTGAAAGTCATCCACAGGACATTTTTCCTATGTCTTTCACGCTGGGCGTTGTCTCATCCAAAAGATTTAAAGAAATCCTTAATTGTTTTTCCCCAGCTGCAAGTTAGACCCCAAAACTTCTTTCTCTTCCCTTTTAAGCTTTGACAAGAACAAGCCAGCCTTTCTGAAGGTCCTAGAGGCAAGGCAAGTCTCCCCACCCCCGACCCCTTTGTCAAGGTCCTGATGTGTGAAGATCTGAGAGAAAGACCACTGCTTGAAGTCACGTTTCCGGCTGCAGTCTGGCAGGTAACAGCAGCCGCCCTGAAGCGGATGTGAAAACCTTCTTAGAGAAGCAAGAGAAACGGGAAGGATTTCAACGCCTGCCGCCCTACGCACACCCCAGACAACTACCTCAGACAGTCTCTTGGGGTCCCAGCATCAGAACTCTGCCTGAGGCAGCCGACGGACTTGAAAGAAACCCTCCATTTGGGGGGGCAACGTGCCAATATCGTCACTATGCTCCAAGTGGGGAAAACATCTGCGCGGAGGAGCCCGCCTCTCCCAGACCAGCAGCCTGACGGTGGCGAGACGGGCCGTGGATTCTCAGGGAAGTTTCTGACAGCCTGCTCTCCAAAGAAGTAGGAGACATCGTGTCCACGGGGGACAGAGGAGGCTGGAGCGACTTCCAAAGTGTTTCAGCCCTTGGGGTGGCTCGTTCAGCTCAGGGACAGCCGATTCCAAAAGGTTTCTATTTAGCTAGACATTCGTGGGTCATTATCAAGTATTGATGAAAGTACAAATCCAGTGAACTCTGTAACGGAGAACCATCTGCTGATAGACTCATTTTAATCACTTCACAGATCATTTCCTTTGCTTTTAATACACGTGCCCACACTCTCACACAAACCCACAGTGAATCCTTTTTGTTTTTGCCATCACGTTCTTACTTCCTTAACCCAGAACCCGCCTGTCCCTGCTGTCAGAGACACTCCAGTGGGGCGAGGTGGCCGCACATCCCCTTCCTCTTGTTCTGCATCTGATCTGCCTCATGCTCAGACCGTTGGCCACTTGATACGGTTGGAGACCAGGCCCATGGCCTGCAACTTTTATACCGACAAGTGCTGACGTGGGAGGACTTCTGAGGGAATAGGATTTTCAAACGCTCTTCAACAATTGGTTGTTTCGCAAATAGTTCTTTCAATGAGCCTTGTTTCATCTGAGCAAGCATTTGCTGACTCACCCAGGGAGCACACAGCTTCCAGGAAGTTGGATTGGCAATAGACGCTGGCTAAAAAAAACCCAGACAATTGTTTTCCCATTATTCCATTACCAGCTGGCAGAGAGGACAAATCACCAAAATAGGCATTTCTCCTTCGACGTGAAGTCATGGAGACCACGGGAAGGCAGGCTGGTGCTGGGACCGTCTGGTCTGTCCATCTCAAATGATTCCAAATGTTGCCTGGTCCGAGCTCACAAATA
Source organism: Monodon monoceros (assembly GCF_005190385.1). Lineage (NCBI taxonomy): Eukaryota > Metazoa > Chordata > Mammalia > Artiodactyla > Monodontidae > Monodon > Monodon monoceros. Next base: position 76,537,361 of record NW_021703781.1, read on the forward strand.
CCAGCTACAAAACTTTAACTCCTGCTACTCGCATTATCATTGAAGGATTGCTCCATGCCAGAACCCAAACAAACTTAGTGGTAAAGAAATCAGCTCTATGGGCTTCCCTGGTGGCGCAGCGGTTGAGAGTCCGCCTGCCGATGCAGGGGACACGGGTTCGTGCCCCGGTCCGGGAAGATCCCACATGCCGCGGAGCGGCTGGGCCCGTGAGCCGTGGCCGCTGAGCCTGCGCGTCCGGAGCCTGTGCTCCGCAACGGGAGAGGCCACAACAGTGAGAGGCCCGCGTACCGCAAAAAAAAAAAAAAAAGAAATCAGCTCTAGGACAGAATTTGATTTTTGATTATTGAAGTTACAATGATAAATTCTACTTAGAATTTCAAAACCCTACTCTTTCCCGAAGCCTGATTTTAATAAGAGAATCCAGCACGTGGGTGACCAATTCCTGACAGAACTATAGAGACAGCTATTATGATTCAAACCTTTACTTCCATATTTATTATAACATTATTATATTTCTGTTACAACCTCATTATAACAGAAAAGAAATGCTGGATACCTGAAATTCAGTCATCAGCATTCAAAAACAGAAAAAACAACAACTACGATAATAGAGAAGAAATCAGTCGAGCGGAAACCAAAACTTTAATTTGCAGCCTTGTCCTGAGCTGGCTGTCCAGAGGGAAGCCCGGCTCAAGCCAGAGAGCGTATATTCCTACCCACTACTTACTTCAGGCACCTTAGCTAAGACTGTCCTAAGAAATACATTATTCAGTGGCATTTAATCTCAGGTGGGCTTTGACTTATTCTTTTGATTTAAACACTTGGCATCAGGTTTGCAAAGAGGGGGGAAGCCCTTCGTGGACATTGTTGAAAGCTGGCTCCATCAAGGCATTCTGAGATATTTAGATGTTAGCTCACATAAATCCACTTTTTAGAAAGTGTCACTGAACTGTCTAGAAGTGGTGGGCCCTGAATTTAAATTATTGGTTAGGGAAAGCTTTGGAAACTCTCTGAAGATATTAAAGAAAAATAAGAAAAAGGTGTGGCAGGACAGCTACCCAAGAAAGACTGCCCTAAACTAATATCAGATTCGGTGAAAAAACAAATCCGGAAGAGGCCTAGTAATTTCACAAAAGCCGAATTAAGCTTAAGGGCAAGCCTAACCACGCTGTTGAAATTGTTTCTAAGAGTGAGAAGAGCTTGAGAGACAACACTTTGCAAAGCATCCAGTTTGTACGACTGATTTTTGCTGTAGCAACATCTACAAATTCAACCGTCTTTTTGGTGCATCTTCTCAGTGCCAAGCTAAGGGGTTATGAGAATGAACAACTGCTGGCTCTGTGCTCAGGGTTTATCAGGACACTCTACTTCCACATCAATGTACCTATGACAGGACACACTCAGGCTATTTGCTTTGGGCCAGGTACCCTTCTAAGCACTCAACTCACACTGGCTTATTCCATTCCTATAACAAACTTATCTCCATTTGATAGATAAGCAAACTGAGGCAAGGTTAAATAACTGGCCACACCAGTCAGTTTATCATCCCACACCTCCAAAGGCAGCCTTTTTGCCTTCTCTGTTAAAATGGATCCAGGCCCTTGTAATGTTTCCCCTCTACCTGCTGGCACACTGCCATGCTTTGCCAGTAGAGGGAGCGGGGAAGACACTGCAGGAGGAGAAGGGCATGGTTCCCACACCAGGGACAGTGGCTCAAGGTCCCTGCAAACGTGCACCCCCCCATCCACCCACCCGGTTCCTGCAGGTCAAGCTACTGGCGGCACTCGGTGGCCAGCTGCCTACCCCAGCACCTCCCTCAGGCGGTGTAGCAGAGCGCCTCCAAGGAGACAGTTTCCAACAATATCTAGATCTTCGCCCAGGAGCCTGGGGAGTACTTGTCCTCAGGGCAGCACTGCTCCTTTAACTGCTATTCCCACCTGTATTCTTTTGAGTTCTCTTTACTGCTCGGTAGCCAATCCCGCATCACTCCAATCCTCTCTTATGGTTTATAACTACGTACATTAAACTTCCCTGTTCACGTCGCTGCGAGGTTCCTCTCTCCTGAGGGGGTCCAGACTGATACACTTGCCTACAGCCACAGACCAGGGCGCAGTGCAGCCAAGACGTGAATCCAGAGTCTCCACTCATGGTGGCATATGGTCAGACCATCTTGCTGGGCAACACGGCAAAGGTTCTGATGCCACGTGCACCCAGAGTGAAGTGCCCATCCATACCGAGGGCAGGGCAGAGGAGACGTGACAGGAGAGAACTCAGGCTGAGCTTTCAAATAGTTTTCCAGCAGATACGCAGAGGAAAGGCATTCCAGGAAGAGGGGATGGTGCATGCAGCCGTGGGAGGAGGGAAAGGGACAGAAGTGTCACCAGGGCTCCTGCCTAATCCCCTAAACCGCCTTCTCATCCCCGGGGAGATTCCTAGTGAGATGTGGGGACTTCAGAATCCTAACCTTGCTCTCAACAACATCCCGACACCTCTCACACCAGCTCTCTGGGGAAAACCTTCTCCCCAGGCATCGGGAAGAACAAGGGCCCTGACCTGGGGGCTGTGATGGTCAGAAGGTGGTGGCACAGGCGCAGGTCAGAGGTCCCCACTGGACCTTGGTGGCATTTCTCTCTGAGCACCATCTGTACTGGCTGCTTTGTTCATAACACAGAACACGGAAAAGAGCAATACTTTAATTTTTGTAATAATTGCATTTATTTCCATTTTTGATAAAGCTATTGCTCTTCACTCCCCAAACACACATTTATAAATAATGGACATTGTAATTGTTTGGAGGAACAAACGTTAGAGTTGGAGCCATCAAGCCATTTTCAGCAACACAGCTCTTTTTGGGGGCTGGAGGGTTTACAGAAAACACTGAAGTTACCTACAACTTTTTTCAGCCAATTCTGCCCTCATGGCTTCCATGGAAATAGGCTCTTTTGCTAAACAAAGGCAGGTCCTGGGAGTAGGGTGGGAGTAGTGAGGGCCGCTTTGATCACCCCAGGTCACCAAGAAACAGGTCACTCGTCCCCAGCCCCTGCAGAGCGCCCGCCTAGTTCCAAAGTTTGCCTTCAGTATTTCATGGCACACACACCCAGAGAGGTTGCAAACACACTGTGTGATATCCCCAAATTTGGGGTTTGCAGAACTGGCAGAAGTTGAGATTGGTATTTTGAAAGTGATGTATTTTAGGTCCTAGAAATTTGATGAAAAAAAAAAAACCCAGCTCCCAGGGATCTAAGCCCACTTGAGCATAGAAGACCTTTCTGCCTGAGTGGAAATGGTAGGGGGAAAAACCAGAAGCAAAAGATAAAATTCAGAAGTAAAAAAACAAATGAAGGGACCGTATCGAGTGGGTTCAGTTGAGTTGATTACCCCACTGCGGTCTGATGATCCATTTCCTCAAGGGTTTTTGTTTCTGCTTGGTTTGGGTCAGCAATTCAGGAAGCTATGCTTTCCTTTATGAAAAAAAAAAAATCAAAAGTAAAATAAGTATTTCACGTCATGAAGATAATGCTAAGTTTAATGGCTTATCCAGCGTTTGAAGTCATCCCAGGTCCAGGTAGAGGGTCAGCAGGGCAGCCTGTGGTTAGACTGCGTTCCTTTGAAGGAGCTGGTCCAGTAATTGCTAGGGAATTAGAGACAAAGAAGTCAAGTTCAGAGTCAGCATCTGGGCACCACACACACGTCACACCTGCTGGCGGCCGGGCCATTACCTTTTTGAAGACTTCGGCCCGGAGTCTGTTACTCTGTAAGATCACCCTTTTCTTTTGTTCTTCTTTTTTCTTTCTAACTTCCGGCAAGTTATTATAGATTCTGAAACAGATTCAGAAAACATTCTGAATGGTAGCGAGATAGCGTGTGTCTGCTGTGGATCTGTGTCCTCTCTTGTCAGCAGGCTCTTCCATTTCAAAGGGATGATCAGCTGCATATGGGCCACCTCGCATCTGTGAGACCCCAAGACCCGGGGCTCCCCTGAGCATCTCCAGATGGGACTGCCCAGGCAGGGGCCACGCAGCAGACGGAGCCCCACCCAGGGCAAAGCTGGAGAGGCCGGGTGTTTAATCAAGAAGTTACTTTTCTTGTCTCTCCATCTTCTACGATAATTAACCACTTGCTTGTAAAATGAGAGATTCTAGACCTATGCTTTGCCACTCTGAGTGTAAACTTACCTTTTACCAAATACCTAATACCTTTTCGCCACTCTATTTTTGTCTCCCTATGACTTAGAAAAGGAGCAGCGAATCAATGGAAGTAGCAGGAATGGTACTGGAATGACACACACATAAAATATGTGTGTGTCTGCCTCTTTATCTACTGCATTCCTAATGAAGCTGTTTCCAAATACCTCTCAGGCATATGTATTGATATTATGTTCTTGTCCTGGTGTAAAATTAGCAGCTTCCAAGACACAAGCAGGGCCTGAGGGACCCTTCTTCTGGGCCCTTTCTTCTTACTTCCCTACAGAAATTGTTTATGTACTGATGCCAAACAAGATTTCTGCTGGAATCCACAGACACAGAGGAGACACTGTAGCCTGAGCTTTTGGGGTGCTGTACACGTGGCACTTGGATTAACATCTCTTGTTTTATTTTCTCTCGTGTTTGAAAGCCTGACAAAATTTAACATGTTGCCCTCTTAAAATAATAATTACAAACTATACAAGTATTGATGATGACAATATTAGCAGGTGACATTGTCTTGGTTATAGGGCACTAGGTTATCTTTTTATGAATTTACCTTTTAAAAATTTTTATCTATTTATTTTTTATTGAAATATAGCTGATTTACAATGTTATGTTAGTTTCAGGTGTACAGCAGTGATTCAGTTATACATATACATATATATTATTTTTCAGATTCTTTTCCTTTATAGATAATTACAAAGTATTGATTCTAGTTCCCTGTGCTATACAGTAGGTCCTTGTTGGTTATCTATTTTATATATAGTAGTGTGTATGTGTTAATCCCAAACTCCTAATTTACCCTTCCCCCCCTCCCCCTTTGGTAACCATAAGTTTGATTTCTATGTCTGTGGGTCTTTCTGTTTTGCAAATAAGTTCATTTGTATCATTACTTTTTTAGATTCCACATATAATTGATATCATATGATATCTGCCTTTCTCTGTCTGACCTACTTCACTTAGTATGATCATCTCTAGGTCCATCCATGTTGCTGCAAATGGCATTATTTCATTCTTTTTTAGGGCTGAGTAATATTCCATTGCATATGTAGACCACGTCTTCTTTATCCATTCGTCTGTCAATGGACACTGAGGCTGCTTCCATATCCTGGCTATTGTAAATAGTGCTGCAATGAACATTGGGGTGCGTGTGTCTTTTCGAATTATGGTTTTCTCTCAATATATGCTCAGAAGTGGGATTGTTGGATCATATGGTAGTTCTGTTTTTAGTTTTTTAAGGAGCCTCCATACTGTTCTCCATAGCGGCTGCACCAATTTACATTCCCACCAACAGTGCAAGAGGGTTCCTTACTAGGCCAATCACCTGACATGAATTTTCCCGGGTAGCCCTCACGACAGTTGGAAGAGACACCGTCCAGTGTCCTGCTGTTATGGGAGTGAGGAACCCATCCCCAGCGAGGTCAGGAGGCCAGTGGCATCCCTCGGCTGGTGAATGAGGGGCTGGGAGTCCGGCCTCGGTCTGTCTGACTTCATGCAACACTGTTCCCCAATCATGTAGTGTAGAGTGACCTGGGAATTGCTGGCACATGGCACAGTGCCTGGCACACTGAGGGCATCGACATGATCTAAATGAACACACGATTGCCAAATCGAAGAGCAGTTCTAGAGGGGACCAGGAGAAGTCTGTCAGGGTCAGTAGGAAATCTGACATGTCCCAAAGCTCCACAGTGGAAATCCTTCTAGACACGCATCTTCCCGATCTTGACCATCTGATCTTGTGGGGAGTTTAGGATAAAAATTCCTAGGCCTCAGCCCTGGAGCTTCTGCTGCAGTATTTTCTTAACATCCTCAATAAATTATGGCACATTTGTACAATGGACCACTCTGCATCAATGAGGAAAATCATCCATGTCTTTTGACATAGAAAAAGACCTCACAGACACAAAGTAAAAGAAGCAAGCTACAGAAAGATAATATTGCATATAGCATGATCCCATTTATGGTTAAGGATTAGATAACTAATAATAGTTATCTAATTAGATACTAAATAGTTATCTAATTTGTACATCTAAATAGACGTACAAATAAACGTCTATTTTCAGGCAGAGAGAAAGGCCTGAAATGATATACAGGATGCTGATAACTGTGGTGTCTCTGGAGAAAGTACAAGGCTGGGAGGTGGGGCAGGAGGGGGGCCAGTCAGTCATGAGGGGACTTCAGCTCTCTCTCCTCTGTTTGAATTTTTTTAAATGAAAATGTAATTTAATAATATAACTGATAACAAAGAATACAAAAGAAAAGGAAGCTCCAGTGTGATTCTGTGGGTGCGTGAGGTCTGAGAACCGGGGACTGAGCCCACCCAGGGCACAGCCCACAGAGCAGAGTGGAAGTCCTGTTACTGACCGCATCTGAGGAGACCTGGCTTCCAGCCAGGGAAGCCATGATGTGGGGAACAGCATTACTCTGCTCATCGGTCCTCTCAGAGCCTCAGTTTCCTCTCAGTAGAATGATATGGTGATACTCTGTCCACGAATGCTGCTTTGAGATCTACATTTTAATTTCAAGTCTCCATAATAGCAGCTCTGGACTTAGGGACCAGGAGGGGAAGATGTGGCTGAATTTTCCACCAAATTGAAAAAGGAATACTTTTGGCATGAGGTATACACAACTTTGCACTTCCGAAACGGCAGGTCTTGAAACCCAGTGGCCCTTTAAAAACCCCAGTTAGAAAGCTGCGCATTGGGTCATTAATGGGATGGTCCCCTTTCTCCTCACTTTTACTTTTTTATTTACAAAGAGGTTCCCTACAGATAATCAAAGTTGGCTAATTGTCATGGAAACAATATAATCATGGGAAAGCAGAGATTTTACGCCTGGAGTGGGGAGAAATGTATTCTTCCTGTTTTAATGGCTTCTCTAAGTTGTACTATCAATTTGGTTAAATTGTTATAGGTCCTCCCAGTGCTAGATACTTTATTATAAACTAATGGCATTTTACTTGGATGAACTTGGCAAACTCTGTCAAGTTATTACATTTGGGTTGGGAGGCCAGGTCTCAGAAAGAATGGCAGCCTTTGTGTGTTGGTGAGAACGAGTGGGCGTCTAGAATAGCAACCAGCCAAGCAGGACAGGGAGAGTTTGCGGGCAGCAGGGCCGCCAAGCCCGCCGGCGATGCGGTGCCAAAGAGGCTGGCTCGCGGCCCTCTGTGGCTTCGCTGGCCCCATGTACCATCGGCCTCCAAGCCTGGATGCTTTTCTCCAGGCTCTGCCACTGTCAAGGCCCTCAGGAGACCTAGCTTCTCTCCTCCTCATAAAATTACCTGCGAAGGTGCACAGTGACAAACAGCACCTGCCCAGAGCAACGATGGGAAAGTGCAGAAACATTCCTGTTATGAGTCTGGGGATCTCTTAGAGACCAATTACAGGACTGGCTCAGAATCCAAGACCCACCACGTTCCTAAGGTTTTTCCAAGAACGACATTAGCATTCAGAGGCGCGATTCAACAACTTCGCTTCTTTCAGCCACAGCTTTTCAAATCCACGGCCAAGAAGACCTCAGAACTTAAACGTGGACCTAGAAATAGTGGCCCAGCTGGACAGTGCCTGGATCCATCAAGCCATCCCTCCGCCCTCCTCCCCCACTTTTTTTGACCGCACACAATATAATCAAGTACCTTTTAGATCGCATGTGCATCTCCTTCTCTGAAATGTACCTTTCTTTCGGTTTGAACAAGTTATCTGGAAAAAAAAAAAAGTGGAAAGAGGATTAATTTCAGAAGGTACAGATGTTGCACATTTCTAGAGAAACATCATGGTGGGCTTAGTTCACTCCCTGTTATCCATCCTTAATCTAAGCCCAGTCTGTTACAAACACGCAGGACTCAGTAGACACACACACCATGCACAGTTGTATTGAAATCAACAAACAGTTAAACATGGGCATGAAATTCAAGGTTAACATCTAATAGACTTTATGGTCAGTGACTCCTTTGCCTGCGGCATTTAGCAATAAAGAGTCATAGTTAACTGGGGTAGTGCCACTGTGGCATGAAAATGTGTTTCAGTGTCGCTCTGGGTGCAGGGCCCTGGGTGTGAGGTCATCCCGTCCACAAAAAATCTCCACACTAGGTTTTTGGTGCCTCTGAGGACAAGGAAATCTCCCACAATTGCTAGAACACTTTCAGAGCTGGAGCTTTCGCTCACAATTGTAGTCTCCATCAGGGATGCTCGGCCTCTGCATCCTTTCTAATGGAGGGATTAGCCCTTTCCAAGGTCAGAAAATGTAATGGACAACAACATAAGAGTAATGTCTGTCTAGTGTCCTTTAAGAAAGTACACGGTGGCTAAAGATGACTTTGAGTCTGGAATTTTTTTAATGAAAGTACATATTGCTCATCACAAGGATGTTTACAGATGGCACACTTAAAAGTGGTCTGTGTTTTTTCAAAAACTGTGTATACCTTTTTGCGATAACTCTGAAATCCCCATGAGACTCTCAGCGCTATGGGTTAGCCAAGAGGCTGGCACACAGAAATGTTTCATGGGGGTGCTTGTTGCATGGGGATACACCTGAACAGCCACCACACATACTGTCTGGAACCCCTGGACGGTAACCAGCTCCACTGCCTTCATTCAGCACAAGCAGACAGGTGACTCGATGTCCTTCAATCATGGAGTTGCAGAGTGGGCTCCCTATGACCCCCAGCCAAGACTCCACCATGTTTCTATCAGTCTCCTCCACCTGGGCCTGTCCCCCCTCGCTCAACACTCCAGTGGAGCCACCGAAGATTTCTCAGGCTTGAGAATATACCGAATTTTCCAGGAATATACAAGAAGGTGGGATAGAGGTGTGGATACGAAGACATCTCTTCCCCTCTGGGGAACTGTAACATAGCTACCGATTTACAATATGGAAACAACACAGTGGCTGAACTTGTATTCTGTCTGGTTATAAACATAAAAGAAAAAGATGGCACCATTATTCAACTTCAGAGACAAGATTCAAAGGAAAAATAGAAGAAAAGAGAAAGAAATCAGAAGAGTTTTCCCAGGGAAGGGAAAACGTCCCCAGTGTTTGGAAGGGCACTGGGCCGTGTGAACCAGGAGAGTCAATGTCTCCATGAAGACTGATCTGCAGAGGCGCCTCCCAGCGCCCGCCCTCTGCTCACCCTCCAGACAGGGCCCGGCCAGAGCCCAGGACCTCAGGAAAATCCCAGCAGCATTCCAAAGAAATGGGCTGTCACCTTAAGGCAGTCAGCATCTTGGACAAGCAAATACACGTCCGCCTGAAGGCCCCCACTGAGGCAGGGAGGAGCCTCCGACAGAGACTTCGCCCTGGGTCTGCACCAGCATTCCTCAGGAGCCACTCAGGATTAGGGAAAGGGTGACGTGAACAGATGCACGGTACCCCAAGGGAATAGAAATGTTACAAAGTGCATTTACAATATTTCTATAATCTCAGTTCAATCGTATGTGGTCTCCCCTCAGAAGTTAGTTCTGTTTTTGTTTTGGTTCGGTTTGTTTCTTTTGAGCACCTGATACCACAATGAAGCTCTGGTCTTACTTCCAAGAGGAAACAAAAGCAAACGTGAGCTATCTGGCACCTCCACTGTTTTGTTTTCTGAACTCTTCTCCGCCCGCTGTGCCTCAGCACAAGTTTAAATTCTGGGCCCAGCAGCCCATGTTAGGTGCAAAACAAGCATGTCTGTATCCAAGACGGCCCACCCCAGCTGGCGGGCTCCACCCCGCACCTCGCTGGCTGCTGTTGATTCTGAGTTTTCACAACAGCACCAGGCCCACGTGACGGATAGTGGGGATGCTTTCTGGATGGGATGGAAGAGAGGAAGAAAGCGAGGCTCTACCTTCCTGGAGGAAGTTGTTTGAAATAATCAAGTGTGTCGCTAATGGCTCCCAGCCTCGCTAGAGTAAAAAGAACCCTATTTGGCACTTTGAGAGGGAAAGCGGCAGGAAGAGGGGAGGGGGCAGGGTGACACCTGAGGGTCAGCATTACTACTTATAATAAACAGCTAGTGTTTATTGGATCGCTATAGATCTTCACACCAACCCTGTGACATACTCATATTTCTTTTGTATTTTAGGGTTGGAAAATCAAAGTTCAAAGGGCCAAGGGTTTCCTGCTCAGGTTTATGCAGTGAATGAGTGAGTGGCAGAGCTGGATTTCAGTCCAGAGGAGTCCAGTCCTGTCCACACATGCCCTCAACCTCAGAACACGGCCACCAACCCGTGGTTGCAGATTTCGTCTTTTGGTCGCCCTGACACGTGTTGGTCCATTTCCCAGGAGACCAATCCAAAATCCCTTTCTCTTCTTCCTTCTTCCTGCCTCCTATATTTAATGAGCAACTATTATGCCTCCAGGGAATGCTCAGAAGAAAATAAAAATGATAAGATCCTGCCACCATGAGACTTCATTATTGAAGAAGGAGTCAGATAATTAACAAACCAGCTACAAAGTATCAGGTAGGTGCTGTGATGAAAAAGAATCATGGCCACATGGTCAAGGAGGAACGGGGTGGTCAGGAAGTATCCTCAGGGAGGAGTTATTTAAACCATGACCCAAATGACCACAGGAGCCGGCCATGGGGGCCAGTAGAGGGAAGAGTGAGGAAGGATCGGGGACACAGTACATACAGTGTGAGGGAGGGGGCACGAGGGCATGAGAAGGCAGGCCGGGAGTAGAAGTAAAAGCAAAGACACTGTGGTTCTCCACCCAGGTTATACACCTTACCACCGCCTGCAGAGTCTAACCACGATTCCCACACGTGGGCACTGGAACCTGAACCAGAATCTCCGATGATTCTAGTGGGCGCCGTGTGATAGGGAAGAACGAATCTGACTCCATATCAGCAATGTTTCTTTTACTTGAACCTTTGTATTCCATTGCTTTTAGCTCTGAGTTAAGAATGTTGCCTATAGCCTGAAATAGAGAGGAAAACCCATTCTCAAGGCTCTGACCTTTAATAAGGGTATAATACTTTTCTGTTCATATAGAGATGAAAAGTTGCAGAACAGAGACTAACATTTGTCTTGTTGGAGGTTTACAGGAACATCGTGACCTGACCTACACCGACAGCTGCAAGAACAAAGGATTCCAACACCAGGAAATCTGCAACAACCAACCACGCCCCTCCCTCAGGTTGCCTTTAAAAAGGCTTTGCTGAAACCCTTTGGGGAGTCTGGGCTTTTTGGGGGCATGAGCCACCGTCTGCTTGAATGACCCTGCAATAAACCTTTCTCTGCATTAAACCCCTATGTTTCGGTATTGTTTGGCCTAACTGGGTCAGGCACACGAACTTGCATTCTGTAACAGCAGGCGACAGGAAGCATCAGTGCTGGGTTTTGCAAGCCTACTAAAGAGATTTGCAAGTCTGTTGAGTTTTCCTCCAGAGTAAGAGATGGAGAGCCAGGTGGGTTTTTTTTTTTTTTGGAATTTTATTTTATTTATTTTTATAAGCACGTTCTTATTAGTTATCTATTTTATAAATATTAGTGTATACATGTCAATCCCAATCTCCCAATTCATGCCACCACCACCCCCCCCACTGCCACTTTCCCCCCTTGGTGTCCAAACGTTTGTTCTCTACATCTGTGTCTCTAATTCTGCCCTGCAAACCGGTTCACCTGTACCATTTTTCTAGGTTCCACATATATGTGTTAGTATACGATATTTTTCTCTTTCTGACTTACTTCACTCTGTATGACAGTCTCTAGATCCATCCACGTCTCTACAAGTGACCCAATTTCGTTCCTTTTTATGGCTGAGTAATATTCCATTGTATATATGTACCACATCTTCTTTATCCATTTGTCTGTCGATGGGCATTTAGGTTGATTCCATGACCTGGCTATTGTAAATAGTGCTGCAATGAACATTGGGGTGCATGTGTCTCTTTGAATTATGGTTTTCTCTGGGTATATGCCCAGTAGTGGGATTGCTGGGTTGTATGGTAGCTCTATTTTTAGTTTTTTTACAGAACCTTCATACTGTTCTCCATAGTGGCTGTATCAATTTACATTCCCACCAACAGTGCAAGAGGGCTCCCTTGTGTCCACACCCTTTCCAGCATTTGGTGTTTGAAAATTTTCTGATGATGCCCATTCTAACTGGTGTGAGGTGATACCTCATTGTAGTATTGATTTCCATTTCTCTAATGATTAGTGATGTTGGGCACGCTTTCATGTGTTTGTTGGCAATCTGTATGTCTTCTTTGGAGAAATGTCTATTTAGGCCTTCTGACCATTTTTGGATTGGGTTGCTTGTTTTTTTGATATTGAGCTGCATGAGCTGCTTGTATATTTTGGAGATTAATCCTTTGTCAGTTGCTTCATTTGCAAATATTTTCTCCCATTCTGAGTGTTGTCTTTTCATCTTGTTTATGGTTTCCTTTGCTGTGCAAAAGCTTTGAAGTTTCATTAGGTCCCATTTGTTTATTTTTGGTTTTATTTCCATTTCTCTAGGAGGTGGGTCAAAAAGGATTTTGCTGTGATTTATGTGATAGAGTGTTCTGCCTATGTTTTCATCTAAGAGTTTTATAGTGTCTGGCCTTACATTTAGGTCTTTAATCCATTTTGAGTTTATTTTTGTGTATGGTGTTAGGGAGTGTTCTAATTTCATTCTTTTACATGTAGCTGTCCAGTTTTCCCAGCACCACTTATTTAAGAGGCTGTCTTTTCTCCACTGTATATTCTTGTTCCTTCATCAAAAATAAGGTTACCATATGTGCATGGGTTTAGCTCTGGGATTTCTAGGCTGTTCCACTGATCCATATTTCTTTTTTTGTGCCAGTACCATACTGTTTTGATTACTGTATCTTTGCAGTATAGTCTGAAGTCAGGGAGCCTGATTCCTACAACTCCATTTTTCTTTTTCAAGACTGCTTTGGCTATTCGGGGTCTTTTATGTTTCCATGCAAATTGTGAAATTTTTTGTTCTAGTTCTGTGAAAAATGCCAGTGGTAGTTTGATAGGGATTGCATTGAATCTGTAGATTGCTTTGGGGAGTCATTTTTAAAATGTGGATTCTTGCAATTGAAGAACATGGTATATCTCTCCATCTGTTTGTATCATCTTTAATTTCTTTCATCTGTGTCTTATAGTTTTCTGCATACAGGTCTTTTTACTCCTTAGGTAGGTTTATTCCTAGGTATTTTATTCTCTTTTTTGCAATGGTAAATGGGAGTGTTTCCTTAATTTCTCTTTCTGATTTTTCATCATTAGTGTATAGAAATGCAAGAGATTTCTGTGCATTAATTTTGTATCCTGCAACTTTACCAAATTCATTGATTAGCTCTAGTAGTTTTCTGGTGGCATCTTTAGGATTCTCTATGTACAGTATCATGTCATCTGCAAACAGGGACAGTTTTACTTCTTCCTTTCCAATTTGTATTCCTTTTATTTCTTTTTCTTCTCTGATTGCCGTGGCTAGGACTACCAAAACTGTGTTGAATAATAGTGGCGAGAGTGGACATCCTTTTCTTGTTCCTGATCTTAGAGGAAATGGTTTCAGGTTTTCACCATTGAGAATGATGTTTGCTGTGGGTTGTTGTATATGGCCTTCATTATGTTGAGGTAGGTCCCCTCTATGCCCACTTTCCAGAGAGTTTTTTATCATAAATGGGTGTGGAATTTTGTCATAAGCTTTTTCTGCATCTATTGAGATGATCATATGGTTTTTAGTCTAAAATTTGTTAATATGGTGTATCACATTGACTGATTTGCATATATTGAAGAATCCTTGCATCCCTGGGATAAATCCCACTTTATCATGGTGTATGATCCTTTTAACGTGTTGTTGGATTCTGTTTGCTAGTATTTTGTTGAGGATTTTTGCATCTATATTCATCAGTAATATTGGTCTATAATTTTCTTTTTTTGTACTATGTTTGTCTGGTTTTGGTATCAGGCTGATAGCAGCCTCATAGAACGAGTCTGGGAGTTTTCCTTCCTCTGCAATTTTTGGGAAGAGTTTGAGAAGAATGGGTGTGAGCTCTTCTCTAAATGTTTGATAGCATTCACCTATGAAGTCATCTGGTCCTGAACTTCTGTTTGTTGGAAGATTTTTTACCACAGTTTCAATTAATTTCATTACTTGTGATTGGTCTGTTCATATTTTCTATTTCTCCCTGGTTCAGTCTTGGAAGGTTATACCTTTCTAAGAATTTGTCCATTTCTTCCACGTTGTCCATTTTATTGGCGTAGAGTTGCTTGTAGTAGTCGCTTAGGATGCTTTGTATTTCTGTGGTGTCCGTGGTAACTTCTCCTTTTTCATTTCTAATTTTATTCATTTGAGTCCTCTCCCTCTTTTTCTTGATGAGTCTGGCTAATGGTTAATCAATTTTGTTTATCTTCTCCAGCTTTCTTTTGATTTCCATTTTCATGGAATATCTTTTTCCATCCCCTAACTTTCAGTCTGTATGTGTCCCTAGGTCTGAAGTGGGTCTCTTGTAGATGGCATATATATGGGTCTTGTTTTTGTATCCATTCAGCAAGCCTGCGGCTTTTGGTTGGAGCATTTAATGCGTTCACGTTTAAGGTTATTATCCATATGTATGTTCCTATTACCATTTTCTTAATTGTTTTGGGTTTGTTTTTGTAGGTCCTTTTCTTCTCTTGTGTTTCCCACTTAGAGAAGTTCCTTTAGCATTTGTTGTAGAGCTGGTTTGGTGGTGCTGAATTCTCTTAGCTTTTGCTTGTCTGTAAAGCTTTTGATTTCTCCATCAAATCTGAATGAGATCCTTGCTGGGTAATCTTGGTTGTACGTTCTGCCCTTTCATCACTTTAAATATATCATGCCACTCCCTTCTGGCTTGTAGAGTTTCTGCTGAGAATTCAGCTGTTAACCTTATGGGAGTTCTCTTCTACGCTATTTGTCATTTTTCCCTTGTTGCTTTCAATAATTTTTCTTTGCCTTTAATTCTTGTCAATTTGATTACTATGTGTCTCGGCGTGTTTCTCCTTGGGTTTATCCTGCCTGGGACTCTCTGTGCTTCCTGGACTTGGGTGGCTATTTCCTTTCCCATGTTAGGGAAGTTTTCGACTATAATCTCTTCAAATATTTTCTCGGGTACTTTCTTTCTCTCTTCTCCTTCTGGGACCCCTATAATGTGAATGTTGTTGCATTTAATATTGCCCCAGAGGTCTCTTAGGCTGTCTTCATTTCTTTTCATTCTTTTTTCTTTATTCTGTTCCATAGCAGTGAATTCCACCATTCTGTCTTTCAGGTCACTTATCTGTTCTTCTGCTTCAGTTATACTGCTATGGATTCCTTTTAGTGTATTTTACATTTCAGTTATTGTATTGTTCATCTCTGTTTAATTCTTCTAGGTGTTTGTTCTTTAATTCTTCTAGGTCTTTGTTAAACATTTCTTGCATCTTCTCAATCTTTGCCTCCATTCTTTTTCTGAGGTCCTGGATCATCTTCACTATCATTATTCTGAAATCTTTCTAGAAGGTTTCCTATCTCCACTTCTTTTAGTTGTTTGTCTGGGGTTTAACTTGTTCCTTCATCTGGTACATAGCCCTCTGCCTTTTCATCTTGCCTATGTTTCTGTGAATGTGGTTTTCCTTCCACAGGCTGCAGAATTGTAGTTCTTCTTGCTTCTGCTGCCTGCCCTCTGGTGGATAAGACTATCTAAGAGGCTTGTGCAAGTTTCCTGATGGGAGGGACTGGTGGTGGGCAGAGGTCAGTAAAACTTTAATCTACTTGTCTGCTCATGGGAGGGGCTGGGTTCCCTCCCTGTTGGTTGTTTGGCCTGAGGCAACCCAACACTGGAGCCTACCGGGCTCTTTGGTGGGGCTAATGGCGGAGTCTTGTAGGTCTCATGCCAAGGAGCACTTCCCAGAACTTCTGCTGCCAGTTTACTGTCCTCACGGTGAGTCACCCCCCGCCTCTGCAGGAGACCCTCCAACACTAGCAGGTAGGTCTGGTTCAGTCTCCCACGGGGTCACTGCTCCTTCCCCTGGGTCCCGATGCGCACACTACTTTGTGTGTGCCCTCCAAGATTGGAGCCTCTGTTTCCCCCAGTCCTGTTGAAGTCCTGCAATCAAATCCCACTAGCCTTCAAAGTCTGATTCTCTAGGAATTCCTCCTCCCATTGTCAGACCCCCAGGTTGGGAAGCCTGACGGGGGGTTCAGAACCTTCACTCTAGTAGGTGGACTTCTGTGGTATAAGTGTTCTCCAGTTTGTGAGTCACCCACCCAGCAGTTATGGGATTTGATTTTATTGTGATTGCGCCCCTCCTACCGTCTCTCTGTGGCTTCTCCTTTGTCTTTGGATGTGGGGTGTCTTTTTTGGTGAGTTCCAGCGTCTTCCTGTCGATGATTGTTCCTCAGTTAGTTGTGATTCCAGTGCTCTCACAAGAGGGAGTCACCACGTGGGGTTTTAAGCAGGGGATCTGATTTGAATTCTTAAAGGCCGACTCCAGCAGCTGTTCAGAACACGCGCCAACTGGATGGAGGAAATTCAAACGTGGCAGCAGGGTGACAGGTCAGACCATTGCAGCCAGGTAAGCAAAAGATGACAGCGGCGCTCAGCACAGCTGGGAAGTGGGAGGACTCAGGACTCACCTACACTCACCGAACATGAGCCATGACAGTTATGAAGGTGGAAGAGAAAACCAGGCTTTACGCGGGAGGGATGGATTGGAAGTTTGGGGTTAGCAGATGCAGACTATTATATATAGAATGAATAAACAACAAGGTCCTACTGTAGAGCACAGGGAACTATATTCAATACCCTATGATAATCCTTAATGGAAAAGAATATGAAAAAGAATGTGTATGTATGTGTGTGTGTGTATATATATATATATATACACACACATATATATATATCTCACTTTGCTGTACAGCAGAAATTAACACAACATTGTAAATTAACTATACTTGAATAAAATAAATTTTAAAAAGAGAAAGAAAAAGAGAGAGAGAGAGAGAGAGGAAGGAAGAGAGGGAGGGAGGGAGGGAGGAAGGAAGAAAACCAGGCTTTGTGTTGGAGCAACCCTTCATTTGACTGTTACGTTTTCACCTATCTGGGGCTCGGCAGACTCAAAGATCAATAAGACAAAGGGCTCACAGCCCAGGGTGAGAGCCAGATACACGAGGCCTTCAGGTGCCAGGACTGATGTCTACACAGGGAGAGGGCTCATGGGGGGTGAGCAGTCCACCAAGGAAGGGGTGGGGCTGGGGAGACTTCACAGCAGGAGACAGCTGAGCTGAGTCTTGAAAAAGAAAGAGGCGTCCCAACAGTGGGAGGAGGGCTGGTAGGAGGGTGGCCCAGGTGGAAACACAGCAGGACCATGGGGACCAGCCTGCAGCAAGAGACAGCTCTTCAGGGAATCATACAGCAGGACCTCATTTCATGAGATGGAAACCATCCTGCACGCACTTTGCTCAAAAATACAGTGAAAGCCCATCTATCAATTCCCTTTTAATGGAAATTCTACCTTTATAAAATTAAAGTGACTGGTGAGAACAATTTTCAGCTAGTTTATGGGTCTTTTCTGGATTTTCCTTGAAGCTGTATGCGTTCTAATTCACTAATACAGAGGAAAGAACGCCCTTGTATTTACCTCCTGCTTTATCATTCAAACACAGCAGGGGTTTTCTCCACCCCCCAAGCAAATTACTAAGGTAAATTGCCTATTTCTGTCTTCCTGGAAAACTCTTCTTCTTTTTTTTTTTTTAAACCTGAATCTCTTGTGTCTGGCTTATCATCGTATCCAAACTACTGGCCTGTTGCTAACTTCGCGTGGCAAAGGCCAGACACACTGAGCCCGATTCAGGTCAGCAAACAACGAGCTACCGAGAGTCTGGTGCTTCTGAGGCTGTTCTTGGGGAGCAGTTGAGTCAAAGCCAAGTCCTGACATCCCATCAATGTCTATAAACACACGCGGGTGTTTATTACAACCCTCACGTCACACATGTGCAAACACGCATGCACAGATGGGGACAGGTGGCCTCAGCACCCAGGCAGCTAGCTGACAGTGTCAGCAGGAGGCAGCAAGGATCCCCCAGACACCAGCATGATTGGTTGTTTATGAGGCCAGAGCTCATTTTCCTCCACACAGAGTCCTTATCTACAGCTCTGATTGCAAAGCTTCATTTTTCCTATTGAACAAGTAATCTAAATGATAATCAGGTTCACACCGGATTTATTAGTGCAACGCCCTCGCAGAAGCTGATGTTCTGCAGTCACCCTGAGCACTTTGAAGAGTCTTTTAGAATTTGCTTCCCCTAGCTTAAAAACACCAAACCCAAGAGATGCCTGTGGGAGAGAATCCAGCCGGGAGCCAACAAGCCAGTTTGGAGGGTAGATGCCAAGTCTACACTGGCCGGCATCTTCTAGGAAAGACAGGGCCTCCCAAAAGGAATGGAAATGGGATATGTTTTAGGGAAGAAAATCTCTAGAGGATTCTTCTCCTGAAAAGGGGCCCCAATACACGAGTATTCTAAGGTCACAAGGCTGTTCATTATGTCAGTTTCCAAGCCAGTGAGCAGCTGGCCCTCCTGCCTCTGGAATAATTACATCATGGCCTTCAGGAGTTACATCCAGTTACTTGCACATCATTTCCATTCAGCTCACCTCGCTGGGACCTCCAATTTGCTGACGTGGGCAGCAGCCTGAGTGGCCTGCCTTGGACCAATTAACCCTCCAGAAACTAAACGGTGTGCATTACACTGTAGAAAAGCGAGTTGAAGACTCATGGGTTGTTTGCCTTCAAAATGCTCTTGTGATGAAAAAATCTTGTGCTGGATAAACATCCTCATTTTTCTGAAATCCCTTCTATCCTTCTGTGGGATCCTGAATGACAGTTTGTGGATGAGCAACCCATTCTAGGGGCCTGGAAGGCCGGTGGAGGCTGCACATTTTATTTATATAAAAATAATGCTCAATTCCCATTTAGACACAAAAGAGAGATACTAATGTCACAGTTCAGAAAGGCAACGAGCCTCTCAGATCCTTCAGGTAAAGGCATACAAAATTAAGAAATGAAAAATAAACCAGAGGTCTGTGGGGAGATCTATTTCTCTTTTCATGCTCAGGTCAAGAAATGAGATTGACCACAGGCTCCTGGTTAAGATGAGTGAATAGTTCTCTCTGCAGAGAGCTTGGCTCCTGCACAGACAGACTGATCCTTGAGTTTAGAGCAGGACTGAAGCCCGTTTCAGGGCTTCCATGAACTGATAGGGCGCTGGGAGCTAAAGGATGGATTTGAGAAAGGGTCTGCCCTTGGCTGAGGGGGCTGGTGATGAGAAGGATCGTGGGCTTGCCAGTCTGCCAAGCACACTGGCAGCCCACGAGCCTCCCTGCAGATCCTCGTAATAGTAGAATCCTTGATGCAACACAGGCAGATGAGGCCCAGGGACCATGGTTTCAGCTCCTCCACCTAGAGGAACCAGATCCCCAAGTGAAACATCTCTGCTTCAAAGGAGACTTAATACAATCCCCGGTGCCATCCTACTCTCTCTCTTGGACCCAAGAGCTCCATCGCAAGCTGCTTTCCCCCCTGCCCCCCAGGGTCTTCTCCTTTATGGTTCTAGATTCACTTTACTTGGCTGTCAGCCTGGCCAACTCTGTTCCCAAGGAGCCACCGAACAAGCTGATATCATGAATATTCAGCTTACCCCACTGTCTACAGCATCAGAGATTCACAAACTAACCCAGATTCCTACTCAAGACCAGACACTCACAAACTGAACCCTCGTCAAGGGCTCCCATCAGTTGCCTAGAACGTGCGTTTTTCTGGGGCCAGCAAAGCGATGTAC
Source organism: Monodon monoceros (assembly GCF_005190385.1). NCBI lineage: Eukaryota > Metazoa > Chordata > Mammalia > Artiodactyla > Monodontidae > Monodon > Monodon monoceros. Next base: position 76,557,292 of record NW_021703781.1, read on the forward strand.
AGCATTTCCCACAATGAGCGCACTGGTGAATTTAAAGGCAAACCAAAGGAGCTGGACAACTCCACCCAGACTGTAAGATGTAATGACCCCTGTTCTTAGTGACCTCACTACACACGGCAGGAAATTCACTGTTTCTGCTTCATGAAAATAATACGAGCATTAGTACATTAAACATCGTGCTTTTATGATGTACCTTTTTTTTTAAATTAATTTTTTGGCTGCATTGGGTCTTCGTTGCTGTGTGCAGGCTTTCTCTAGTTGCGGGGGCTACCCTTCGTTGCGGTGCGCGGGCTTCTCATTGTGGTGGCTTCTCTTGCTGCGGAGCACGGGCCCTAGAGCATGGGGGCTTCAGTAGTTGTGGCTCACGGGCTCTAGAGCGCAGGCTCGACAGTTGTGGCACACGGGCTTAGTTGCTCTGTTGCATGTGGGATCTTCCCGGACCAGGGCTCAAACCTGTGTCCCCTGCATTGGCAGGTGGATTCTCAACCACTGTGCCACCAGGGAAGTCCCTATGATGTACATTTGATGATTCCTTTGGCCTGCCTGACCCTCCATACCATGAAAAAAGTGTCCATTTGGGATCCGAGTCTGCAGGTCTGGGTCAGTCTAGGCCTCAGCTCGGTGCTCTGTGCCCTGGGACAGGCCACTCAAGCTTGCTGACCTTCTGTACCTCCTCTGCTTGGTGCGGGGACAGTATCTGCTTTAAAGGTCCTTGGAAGGTCTCATGGGATGGTCCGTATGAAAGTGCACTTTAACCATGGAGATGCCAGTGACAGCAGCAATGCTAAGTAGCACCACTCTCCATGAAAGCAGGTCTTCCGTCTTTATAGATAAGCAAACTGAGGCCTTGCAGTTCAGTAGCTTAGCCTAGGTCTCAGAGTAAGGTAAGAGGCCTGTGAATTGAGTCACTGATGGAATCAATGGACTGTTTATTCTCTGCACAAGATAGATGGTTGTGGTTCTCAAAGTGAGGCTTATATTTTCACATAAATGCTAATAACATCTGTGTGGCTTCTGCTTCCCTTTCCTTCCCTGAACCGGCAGCCTCAGCATCACTTGCAAGTCCTTGGCCCCGCCCCAGGTTAGCTGGACCGGAAATTCTGGGGCTGGACCAGTGGTCTGTGAGTTCACAAGCCCTTTAAGTGATTCCGATGCTTGCTCACGTTTGCGGAACACTGAGAGAACGTAAGAGTGATAAGGAAAAAAGCCAAGTCCCTACACGGGTTTCCAGGATTTGAGGAAGGATTGCCAAATATAATACAGGATGCCCAGTTAAATTTGCATTTCAGATCAACAATGAAACATTTTTTTAAGCATAAGTTATATCCCATGCAATATTTGGGACATACTTACGCTGAAAGATGCTTTGATGCTCTGAAATGCAAGTTTAACTGAGCATCCTATATTTTCATTTAATGGATCTGGCAACCCTATTCTGAGGGAATGGAGAACCTCTCTTTGCCATGGCAACAGACAAGCAGATCACCAGTCCCAGAGACCCCAGCGGCATAGTCTGATTCAGCTGCCTGTGTCACCGTCCTAGTTGCACAGTTAGTTCTCTCGCAGTTTACTGCTTCCTCTCGCCATTTTCTCAGCTCTTGGTATGGACGACGCCACCCGCCCTGGTTATTTCACATTATGACATTTGTGAAGTGCTTTCCAAGGGGATTTTGACTGGTTCCTCTTTCTCTGTTGAACTCTGTGCTGGGTGACAGCATGATGGCATTGTTACAGATGCCAGGGGAGCCCACGTGGAGACAGGTCCAGGGCCTGTCAATGGACAAGCTTCCAGTGAGGCAAGCTGGCCACAGACTGTGAAATCGGCACCACAAGCCCACTGCCCAGAGGTTCCCAGGGTCCTCGGTCATCACCTTCTGGAATTGCTGGACCAAAGGGATTCAGATAAGGAGAATAAGACCTCCTTCTCACAGTCCCAGATTCCTGTGGGAAATGGCAGATTGAAACTCCAGTTGGGGTTTCTTTGGCAAAACATGGTAGATATTTTTATAAGCAAACATTCCTAGAGCTATATTTCCAAAGTGGAGTCTCAAGAATCAGGTAAAAGCATTCCAAGGTCAAAGAAGTTTAGAGAACTTATCAGTGCCCTTGACATACATGAGCATTGTAAACCTCCCAGAGAATACAGCATACAAAACAATCTGAAGGGATTGGTCTCCCTCGGGAATGCATTTTGGATAGTCTAGGCTTAAGGATGCTGGGGAGAAAAGTGACAATTGCAGAATATTAACGGTTATAATTCATTTTCAAAGTTAGTATTTGTGGCTACAGAATAGGACTTTATATATATTGATATATAAAATCTGGTGTACTTTCGCCACATTTTCTTAAGAATGTGTGTGCTTGAAAAGCAAGTTTAAATTACCCATATAAAGGAAGTGTAACAATGGCTCAAATCGCACTTCACCATAAAAGAGCAACATCTAGAACATGTCTGAAAGGCTAGCTGTTGATGTGAGATTCATTGCTCCAATTCCATGGTTTCCCAGCATTATCTAGAGCAGGGGTCCCCAACCCCCAGGCCACGGACTGATACCGGTCCGTGGCCTGTTAGGAACCGGGCTGCACAGCAGGAGGTGAGTGGCGGGCGAGCGAGCAAAGCTTCATCTGTAATTACAGCCGCTCCCCATCGCTCGCATTACGGCCTGAGCTCCGCCTCCTGTCAGATCAGCGGCGGCGTTAGATTCTCATAGGAGCGCGAACCCTGCTGTGAACTGCGCATGCGAGGGATCTAGGTTGCGCGCTTCTTATGAGAATCTAACGCCTGATGATCTGAGGTGGAGCTGAGGCAGTGATGCTAGTGCTGGGGAGCGGCTGCAGGTACAGATTATCATTAGCTGAGAGGCTTGACTGCACAGAGACCATAATAAATCAATTGCTTGCAGACTCATATCAAAACCCTACACAGCAAGATCCTTTTTGACCCACCTCCCAGAGAAATGGAAATAAAAACAAAAATAAACAAATGGGACCTAATGAAACTTCAAAGCTTTTGCACAGCAAAGGAAACCATAAACAAGACCAAAAGACAACCCTCAGAATGGGAGAAAATATTTGCAAATGAAGCAACTGACAAAGGATTAATCTCCAGAATTTACAGGCAGCTCATGCAGCTCAGTAACAAAAAAACAAACAACCCAATCCCAAAATGGGCAGAAGACCTAAATAGACATTTCTCCAAAGAAGATATACAGATTGCCAACAAACACATGAAAGAATGCTCAACATCATCAATCATTAGAGAAATGCAAATCCAAACTACAATGAGATACCATCTCACACCGGTCAGAATGGCCATCATCAAAAAATCTAGAAACAATAAATGCTGGAGAGGGTGTGGAGAAAAGGGAACCCTCTTGCACTGCTGGTGGGAATGTGAATTGGTACAGCCACTATGGAGAACAGTATGGAGGTTCCTTAAAAAACTACAAATAGAACAACCATATGACCCAGCAATCCCACTACTGGGCATATATCCTGAGAAAACCATAATTCAAAAAGTGTCATGTACCACAATGTTCACTGCAGCTCTATTTACAATAGCCCGCAGATGGAAACAACCTAAGTGTCCATCATCGGATGAATGGATAAAGAAGATGTGGCACATATATACAATGGAATATTACTCAGCCATAAGAAGAAACGAAATTGAGCTACTTGTAATGAGGTGGATGGACCTAGAGTCTGTCATACAGAGTGAAGTAAGTCAGAAAGAGAAAGACAAATATCGCATACTAACACATATATATGGAATTTAAGAAAAAAAATGTCATGAAGAACCTAGGGGTAAGGCAGGAATAAAGACACAGACCTACTAGAGAATGCACTTGAGGATACGGGGAGGGGGAAGGGTAAGCTGTGACAAAGCGAGAGAGTGGCATGGACACATATACACTACCAAACGTAAAATAGATAGCTAGTGGGAAGCAGCCGCATAGCCCAGGGAGATCAGCTCGGTGCTTTGTGACCACCCAGAGGGGTGGGATAGGGAGGGTGGGAGGGAGGGAGGCGCAAGAGGGAAGAGATATGGGAACATATGTATATGTATAACCGATTCACTTTGTTATAAAGCAGAAACTAGCACACCACTGTAAAGCAGTTATACTCCAATAAAGATGTAAAAAAAAAAAAACCCATCAGTGACAAGTGACAATTGGTAAGTGACAATTAAGCTGCATCTTATGTAGTAGACGGGACATAAGCAACACACTTCGGGTGTCACTGTCTCCCATCACCCCCAGATGGGACCACCTAGTTGCAGGAAAACAAGCTCAGGGCTCCCACTGATTCTGCATTATCGTGGATTGTATAATTATTTCATTATATATTACAATGTAATAATAATAGAAATAAAGTGCACAATAAATGTAATGTGCTTGAATCATCCCGAAACCATCCCCCCACCCCCCAGTCTGTGGAAAAATTGCCTTCCACGAAACCAGTCCCTGGTGCCAGAAAGGTTGGGGACCGCTGATTTAGAGAACCACAAAATACTGTGATTTATAGATGATGAATAAACTTTCATTCTGGTTGCCAAGTAGATTTATACCCTTAGTGTCACTGCAAGGTTTATTACTGAACTGCACTGTGGGATAAAAGGGAAATCATTTGGAAAATAAAATCCAGGCAATTGGGAGAGTTCCCATAAAGACATTTTCCCTTACCATTCTACAATTCTGTGTTTAATTATTTTAATTAGAATAAAATAGGTCTACTTCTAATCAACAGACATAAAGTGATCTTTTTTTCCCCTCGTTTCTTAGAAAAAGACACAACACGAAACCTTTATCATTGGTCCGAGAAGGACACCAGTAACAGTGTACGTGCAAATATCTTTGAATTAGGCAAACAGTCTTTTAGCTAAATCATGCTTCTTGTTTTCTTTGCAGACTGATGAAGTAACAATTGACTTTTATCTGATAAGCGCATTTAAAATTCCTTTGTGAGTAATATTGGGAGAACTAGGCCCAAATATTTATTCAGAAGATTGATGGAAAAACATTCATGAGATCAGATCAGCACTAACAGGGGCGGTGTGGCCCGTGCTAGCTGCGTGATGAACAGCACATTTTTATTACTGCAATGACTTCCCCAGCCATCTCATATCTGCTGGGTCACTTTCCTAGCTACATGCTCAGAGAATGCAAATTAATTTTAATACCTGCTCCAGCCAAAAATCATCAGCGAAAGCAGATCAGCCGGAGAAGGAATTCTGCAGTGCCTTCAGGAGAATTCCGCTCCTCTGCTGGTCTGAGATTTAAATGGCTGTGCTTGGCTCACCTTGGGAAGTACGCTTAATGCAATTCAGATTAAGTTAGTCTGCTTTGCTACACGCGGCAGAGCTTCCCAGAGTGACCTGGTGTGGTGTGTGCCCACTGGCACTTAGAATCCAGGGAGATTTTTCTGGCCCACTCACATGGCTATAATCCAAAGTGAAAAGGTAAGAAGGTAGACCATGTAGAGAGATACAAGAGACAGGAGTGCTCCAGTGGAAGAGGTAGGGAGGTGGAGACTGGATGGGAGTAGTCAGGGAGGGCTTCCTGGAAGAAGGGTTTTCCTGAAGCCATCTTCCTGATGGGTTTCCTACACACTCACAGGTTAAGACGACAATCTGGAAGAGCCAGGAGGACCACGCCAAACATTAGAGGGGACATAAACTGAGAAGGAGGCAAGCCAACCCGAGCTGCGTCTGGGCACTGCCCAGCTTTCCTAGTGGCTGCAGCACTGAGTACAGAGCAGCGAGCAGCAGTGATTCCCAGTGAGCAAAGTGCTCAACTGAGATGTGAAAGTCAGCACGCAGCCCAGGTCATGCATTACAGGAGTCACGGGAAAGAGCCTTGGGGGGAAGATATTAAGACAGAAGCTAGACTTGAGATGGACTAGGGGGGTTAGGCAGCATGTTGCAGGGCAGAGAGGAAGAGGGACAGACAGGGCTTCTATCAGGTGGTTTGGGGGCACTGATGGTGAATGTTCCCGGAGATAAAGAAGGACAGCCAATGAGACCAACTGGGACAGGTAGGCACTCTGGTCCCAGCTGGTCCTGAAAATCCCCCATCTCCACACAGGGAGCCAACTGAAAACTCACACACGTGAGCATGCACACGCGTGTCCGCACACGTGTGTCACTGCCCCTGTGCCTTAGAGGCTGCTCAGGATTCATTAGCCAACAGGAACCCGAGCTGGCCCTCTGGCCCTCGCTGTAATTGTCCTGGATATCAGGTGCGCGCTTTCCCGGCAGCCCCTCCGCAAGTGGGTGTTTGTCAGCTGCCGGAGGTCCCACCCGAACCTCTCAGGTCTGTGCCAGGCGGGCCCTGATCAGAGGCAGCTATCTCAGCTCGGAAAGCAATCCGAGTCTTCCCTCTAACAGATGTCTTGACACTGTAGCCGGAGCTCGTTCACGAATATGATTTATTAACTAATTTAGCGTGTAAGAAAAACATCTGCATCTTGCTTTTATCATCTTGCCAGCAGACAGGCTGAAGACAAGATGTGTACTGCAGACTCGATTAATGGAGCCTTAAGCACTCCCTGCGCTTGTCCAGAGCTCGCACAAGGCTCTCGTTTCAGAAGTTGTCTGATGGAGCCGACCTAACACAAACAAACACGAGAGTAAACCTCTCATCAACCATAAATACCGCGGGGATCGGAAGAGCGGCCATAAAATCGTGCGCTGAAGCCTGCCCAGAGCATTCTAGTCATCAGGACCGTCTCGGAATTAGGGTAATAGAAAGGTGCCTCGGTTATTTAAGACTATCGACTGGGTCTGATCACCTTTTATTATATACACGATTTTAAGATTTTCATTCAAAGGAATGTGAACATGTAAGGATAATATCTGTTTGGGGCAAAACGTCACCACAGGATGACGGAGTGGATAGAACTGTCTCCCCAAAAAGATATGTTCAAGCCCCCTCCCTTGTATCTGTGACTTGATTTGGAAATAGGGTCTTTGCAGATGCATGCAAGTTAAAATGAGGTCATACTGGATGAGGGTGGACCCTACTTCAATGACTGATGCCCTTATAAGAGGAAATTTGGACACAAAGACACACAGACACAAGGGAGACAAAGGCGGGGATTAGAATGACGCATCTATAAGCCGACCAATGCCAAGGAATGCTAGAAGCTGCCAGAAGCTACCGGAGCGAGCAGAGGGGCATAGGATGGATTCTCCCTCTGAGCTTCAGGAAGGAATCGATCCTGTGGACACCTGGATTTTGGATTTCTGGCCTCCAGACTACGAGAGAATCAAGTTCTGTTACTTTAGCCACCCACCCAGTCTAGGGTCATTTCTTACAGCAGCCCTAGGAAATGGATACAGATGACCAAGGCAGCTTCCCTCTGATATCTGAGATGATGATATTCCAGGACACTGAGGCCCACGGTATGGCACGGCCGGAAGGCAGCTGGCCCAGGGGACGAGCAGGAATGGCCCCACGCATAACAAGTTCCCAAATGTCCATGCGTCTCCATTTTCTTCTACACAAAGTGACGGGAGCTGACCGAAAAGGAAGACTCTTAGACACCAGTTTTTGTGTATACGTATGTTGAGCTCTAACGTGACACTGTTTTATATTTGTTGACAACACATTTGTTTATCTAAGCATTTTCATCAAGCAGGATCTTCAAAAACGTGGAGGCCAAGTGGCCCACACACCATGGGCACCCTGGCAGCCCTCCCCAGAACAAGCCTGGACACTGAAGGCCCTGGGGGGACCCCCGGTTGTAACTGACACTTGGTGCCTCATGGCAACCTGAGAAATCTGTACCCGAACCCAGATTGCTCTCTGTTGAGCCAGAAACTAAGGAGCCGCCAGAGAACACACCCAAATAGTCTATATCTGCCAATCGGCTCCCAAAGCCGATGAGAGACACATTTTCAAGCAGGGAAAGTCTTTGCACGTGTATTTTGTTGATTTCCTTTTCTTAGCATCCTGGGAAGTGTAACTGGGGCTGAGAAGCAGGTATACTACTAAATCCTTCACCATGAGAAGGATGCATTCAAGTTTGCCCTTTCTGGGGTCTTGGACGCCTCCCCCAGCAGAACTGCGGGGGGGGGCGGAGGGGGACCTAGCCTGCCCGTGGTTAACAGGAATCCTATTCCAACCCCTCTGTCCTCTGTCCCCCCCCCCATCCCCCTTGTAAGATCTTGGTAATATTTGCTAAGCTGCATTTTATTGAATATGGTTATTTCCCCAGAGGACTTTTATTCAGAATTAGACCCATGATTTCACCTCCTGGGGGCCGGAACATTTTCCTAGGAAGAAAGATCTTGTTCGTCTATCCAAAGAAATAAAACGGAGGTTTCCCCAGGCCTCCAGATTTTAAGATTTGAGTTGGCAGGCCATCAGAATGTGCTCCCATGTCCCCATCTGTGCCCTTGTCTCTTCTTATTCTCGCTGGTTTAATAGTCTGTTTATAAGCTCCACGAAGAAAGGACGGAGGCCAGCCTTGCTCACTGCACTCTCCCCAACTCCCAGCACGGAGCCTGGCCCAGAGAAGGGGCCTGGTAACGACTTCTCCAGTGAGTCAATGAGCGCTGCCCTTGCAGGGTCAGTGCGACACCGGCCTCCTGGCGCTTGGAAAGCTGGCCATCCCTTCTCCGAGCTCCCAGCAGGAAAGGGGTTTCAAGATGATGAATGTTGATATAGACAAACTGGAGTCAACCTCTCACCCCGAGACCTGTTTTGCAATCTATCAAGGGCAAAGGGCACCTCTTGCAAATATCTGTTAAGGAGCCAAGAACCTGAGCCGGCTGCCCTGGGCTGCTGCTTTCCCAGCTGAAATGGTAAATCTGTGTCCCAGGTTATCTCTGCTGAATTCACTGCCCGTACATGACTCTCAGGATGGGCTGGCTTCCGGGGCAGGCTGTATGGCCCTGAGGTTTGGGTACTTGGGCGAACATGAGTCCTGCATAGGGCAGGGGCACCATTTGGACCACCGGCAGCCCCAGGATCCGGCAGTCTCGCCAGCCCTCCCGAGCCACCTGTAGCTTACCGCTAAGAGGGTGGGGAACGGTGAACTGCTTCTTATTGGCGCGGACAGGAAGGAGACTCTGCTTCTGGCCCAGGCTCTCCTTCTGCTGGGCTTTTCTCTGCTGTACCATGTGTTCGAGCTTCTTCAGACGTTCTTGCGAGCGAGAAATGAACTGAGGTTTGCGGACTTCCAGGGCCTCCTAAGAGGAGCCAGGAAAGCATTTTCTTTTTAAGATAAATGACGCAGAAAGGCAACACACCTGTCTGATTGGGTCGAGAGGCTGATGCATGAGCACATCCCAATTTTCTCCCAACACCTCATGGAAAGATGGCAACAGACACGTTGGTAACATAGGTCTCAGTCAGCACCAGGGGCCCCGCTGCAGCACGACTGACAGTCACCAGCAGCAAATTGTGAGTGCAAAGGCACACCTCCGCCCATTCCTTCTCCTCCCTGTCAATTAATCCATTTCCAAAATCTGAATGCCCTAAATTCCATATTCCAAAGCGACACAGGTGGGAGAGGAATGGAGGCGTTCCGAGTCAGCTGCTTCTGCAGGGAGCTGGATGCCTTAAGAAGCACAGAACCAGATCACCCTCCCAGCGTGAAGCATGTGTCTTTTCAGGAGAAACAGTAATCATAGCTAACGGAAACAGCTTCTCCTCCCAGGAAGAAAGAGCCGGCAGGAGAGCTCTGCCTTTGCAGAATGGTTCTGCAAGCTCCATAGGGGAGGTCAGAATTCCCGTATTTCCTCTTCGGCCTCAGCTCTCACCGCATCCACCACTCCGTGCATGGACGAAGCCCCTAACGCAGATTTACTGAAAAGGAACAACCACCACTGACGCACCCTGCCCTGTGCTAGACACTAAGCTCAATGCTTTATGTGTATTTGTTGTCTGAGAATCCCTGCATTGATTCTGGAAGGCAGATACATTTATCCCCATTTGACAGAGGTAAAAACTGAGGCTTGTCGTAATTTGGTAGATTGTCTGGCGACCCTCAGCTGTGGGTGTCCCATGCTTTTCCCACCCTGCCTTTCACTGTCTTAACCTGATATTCCTTACAAGCCGCTGTTCAAGTTGATCCCCTGCCTGGAGTACCACCCCCAGCTACACCCATCGGCTCAAGTCTCGGTTCTCCCAGTAAACTTCCAGGTCTCCCTGTTCAGCCTGAGCTTCCTGGTACTTCATGGATCACCCCACGCGAGTGATTCACGCACATGTATTGTCACGCTAGGCTGTGAGCTCCCGGATGGCAGGTGCCCTATCTCCTCCACATCGCATCCCTTACAGCCACTGCCCCAGCTCTGCAAATAGCAGGTGCTCAGCATAGGCCCTCTGGAGGTGCTGCCATAGCGTAAACGTCCTCTGCCTCATTCCTCTCCCAGCCCTCGGGGAGCTCAGGGTTTCCAGGGAGTGGGCGACGTGGGCTCCATCCGTGTCGTGCTCGCACCCCTAGCTGCTGTGCCAGGAAAGGAGTCTCTTGGCCAGTTGGCCTCCAAGGTGCCAGCCCCAGGTCCCAGGCACGAGTCACTGGGGCCTGGAGAGATGGCCCCTGGGGATGGCCTGTGGGCCCAGGCGTGGCCGCTGCCCCGGCTGCCCGCCCTGAGGATGGAGGCTCAAGCTGCCTTGGGAGCACATGAGTCTCTCACGGTGGGACCACCTGGGGGACAGGGGTGCAGGGCCGGCAGGTGGAGCCTGCTGCACACCAGCAGGGCTGCTGACAACGCATCATGTGTCTCCCAGAAGGCGTAGTTGGCTTTCTCCGGATTGTTTGTCCTTCTAATCTTTATACCTATGTATTTTTTGAACTTTAAAAAATGTGTACATATTACTTCTACAATTGGGGAAAGACACAAATGAGAGGTTCCATATCATTGAACTCAAGGCCATGACTTTGGGACTTCCTTAATCTTTCAAAGGCTTATGTTCTTATCTGAAGATAGGGCTGTAGGGACTCCTGCCTCACGGGGGTGCCATGAGGAGGCAAGGCCCTGACGCCCATGAAGTGACCCTCTCCGTGTCTGGGTACCAGAAAGTTCTCAACAAATGCTGTCATTGCTCCAATCACAGTCACTACTGATGTTATGCGATTCCCATCCTAGCCCGGGGGAGCAGACATCATCATCTCCTTACTCACATGGTGGAACAGAGGCCCAGAGAGGTTAGGGGACCTGCCCAGAGTCACACAGCCACCAGGAAGCTGAGTCAGGTCTCCAGCCTCAGAAGCAGAAGTGAGGTCATGTGCCCACAGGCTCCCCGGGAAAAGTCTCCCCTTGGTGGGAATCACACCGGGATGCACGGAAGGCCTTACCTGCAAGGTCAAGGAGCCTGCGGGCATTTGCTGGCTCTTGGAACAGTCTTCCGGCAGGTCGTGGGTCTCTGGTCCCTGGGGGTTTTCTGGCTCAGTGGGCGCTGGCTCGGGCTCGGGCGTGGTGGGCTGCTCACTCTTCTTGCATTCCTTTATTTTAACAACCAAGTCACAGCACGTGTAATCTCCTGGGAGAGAAGATTAGAATTCCATTTAGAGAGCACCCAGTGATTTTCTCCTCGTTCCTCAAGGCCATGAGACACAGAAGACAATCTTGAAAATAGAAACACCAGTGGGTTATTAATGGGCCTCGTTAAGCCCACGAGATCACGCCTCATTACAGACGCCCAGCTGCCCTGGTCACGGGGAGGCATGTTTGTAGGCAGCCAGACCTTGAGACTGGCTAGTGATGCCGTGGAGGTATTCCCTTGGCTTCTGACGTTCAAAATGCCTTTGCTCCCGCTGCAAAGAAACTTTTTCTATTCTGCGCTTCCTATTACGTGTGTCCTGTACAATTATTTCAGTTGGGTTGTTTGGGGACCGTGTATTAATTTACCTTATCTTTGCTACGCTAATGATGTAAGACAGAGGAACGGTGTTCAATTATCTATCCCTCCCCTTAATCTACCAGAGACTAGCCCTGGCTTTACATTCATAATTGGAACTCTCTCTGTCTCAGTGCGGGATTGGGCTCCACCCTGAAGCCATTTTGACATTCCTTGGTGGAAGAGATCAGAGGATGAGTTGATGCCACAGCATTTCGGGCAGGGTTGCCTTTGGGGTGGTGAAAGTGGGCGATTCATACGTATTCACTCAGCCCTTACTGACCAACTGCTCCACTTGGAACACAGTGTCTGTCCCAGCCCACTCTTCCCATCTGGGCTCCCTGACTCCCCTCATCACACGAGCCCTAACAACAGCCTTACCAACCCTCTCCGGTTCTGAGACTCACTGGTGGTCCCCTCACTCCTCGTACACACGCCTTCCCATCTCCACGAAGCCCCTTTGGTGCCCACCCAGTGACCTCCTACCTCTAGGCTGAGTTTTTCAGGAAAACGCCCCCTCCTGCCTCCTCTGTGTACCTGCCGTGGAGCACGCTTCACACAGCAGCATCAGTGGGCCCATCACAGGATGCTTCAACCCCACAGGCCTGTGACTCCCTTGAGGGCTGGACCGCGTCATACTCACCATGCCTCTCTCCACACTGCCAGCCCAGGTGCCCAGAAACAGCTAGTTCTGTTGGGCGTGGAGAGGTGGCCACAGGACGCACCTCCATGGTCCCATGAATCTCTTAACTGACCCCCCATTATAACCTCCACCATTCACACCCAGATCCTCTGTGGTCTGGACCAGCTGTCCCGTCTCCACCCCAAACCCATCGATGTTCCCTCCTACCTACAAGCCCTACAAGGAGAGCAGACTTCTCATGGCTCGTTCATGGTGGGTGTTGCCCTCCAGCTACCAATTTTGATGCTCTACCAACAACAGGCTGCTTAGAGGTTCGCAAATCCTTCTCCTTGCTGTTCTAAGCATTTGCTCCAGTTTTTTTCTGGAGATTTCCCTGCTGCTCCCCCATCCCTGCTTCAGGCCTAACCACTAACCCAGATATCTGTCCCCCAACCCCCTACGGCTAGAGCTAATTACACTTTCCGTGGTACTGTTTCCATCTCTCGTGAACCTTTATTCTAGCTCACCCTATACTCAGGGAAGCCACGGTTTCCTCCCATCCTTCCCCACCGCAGATCCAGCGACGCAAGGGCAGTCCTGACACACTCATCTTCTCCATTGCTCACGACAAAGCTTTGTCCATTATCTTCAAAGCCTCTACTACTGTGGCCAGTCCTCCCCAGTGGCATGGTCTGTACTCATCTCTAACCAGTCTCAGCCTCCCTGCCTGGCCCTCTCCCATCCGGCCTCCACACTGTCCAGGAGACAATCACCTTCAGAGCAAACCTAATTAGGTCTCTTCCCCTTAAAGGACTTGGCCCAGGCTTCAGTCCAGACTCTCTTAGTGGATTTATACGGACCTTCCAACTCGACCCACGGGACCTTGGATTCACACTAGCCCCCCCTCCACCCCTGCACTCCGGCCCCCTGGACCCCAAATCAGCCATGCTCTTTCCATCCATTCTTTGCTTTGTGTGTGCTTTTCCCTCAGCCTGCAATGCTCTTCACCTTAGGGTCTGATTTTTAAACCTCTAATCAGCTTTCAAGTTCTTTCTCATTTCCTTGAGGAAGGTGTCTCTGTCCAGCCTCTCCTTGCAGCATCTGGGGCCGTCCTCAGCTTCCTGATGGCTCACCACAGGCACAGTTACAACCCCGACGTCTCTGGTACCAGACTGAGAGCACCTGGAGGGCAGGAAGCACCGTACACAGTGCCTGGCACACAGTAGGTGTTTAATAAATGCTTCTTTGATGGTAGACAGTGGGTATTCAATACATACTCCTTTAATGTATTGATGAATAATGAGCTAGAGATTCACTTGGGTTTCGGGAAAAAGTGTTTTTATCAATTACCATAAATATTGTAACTTTTATAATCCAAAGCTCTGTAATCTTTTCCTTTCCGTCCTCATCCACAGCTCTTTGGGAAAATCTTTAGAGTGACAGGAAATCTAAATTTCCCTCTGTTACAACTGGGCACCACACATCTTTTTTCTATTTTATTCCTATTTTTTAAATATATCAATGGTCACTGCAATATTCGTAGGGGTCAGCCACTTGGCCTTTAGAGAAATGATGGCCTGGTTTGACTTCTGTGAGAGGCTGAGACGGGTACCTATCTTCAAGGCACTGTGAGGTCAGTGCACTCTGTTTGTTGAGAGCCTGGCACATGTGGGGTCTCCACGCCCCGGCCATTATCCTGGCCAGTCAGTTACTGAGGACCACTCTCAGCCTGGCGCACCTGCTGCCTCTAGGGCAGCCACTCCAGGTCTCAACTCTTCCCTAACGAGGCCCGAGAACCTGCCGGGCACCTGGGAGTGGCCTTCTTCCCAGCTTCAGGCAATGCTGGCCTTGTACACAGTAGGGCTGGGATTTCCTGACCCATGCAGTGCTGACTTCTCGCTGCTTGGGAGGTAGAACTTGCCCACTATTTAAACCTGCTGGTCCTGCTTCTTCTCTGCTTGTACAGTTGGAGAAAAGGCAGATTCCTAAGGAAAGCTCAAGTGAACCAGGGACCAGGAAGACCCTGCACCATGTTCCCTATGAAGATTAAGGAAGAATCATCTCAACCCTATACTTCCCTCGCTCCTTACCTTCCAGGAACTCTCTTTCTATCTGAACACTGTGGTCTTCCTGCAGAGATGTGCATAAATCTTGGAAGGGGCAAAGGGACCCAGGTAAAGGGAAGCTGAGTTTCGGGAGGCTTTGCTGTTGACTCTCTGCGGGTTCAGAGAGGTCACTAGACTGACAGCTGTTGCTTGGAGAGCTAGACCCATCAGGAAGGGGATCTTTAACCAGCTTCTGTTCCACTGGGGAAGCAGACACAGTCACGTGTGCTCCTTCTTGTTGCTTCTCGTGGCTTCCAGAAAATACTTTTGGTTCTACTAAAAATAAAATGAGAATTGTGCTCAAAACATCTGATGGGCCCGCGTCTAACGTGCTGACTTCTGCACGCCACGCTCTCCCAGAGACAGGCAGATGGGCTGCAGTGCTGCCTCAAGGGGACAGGCGTCATTGATGCCGACGTGCATGTGCTCACCCAGCAACGACATGTGGTCACCAGTTCTGGCCAGACGTCCCCGGGGTTCACTCGGGAGCCCCTCTACATGCACTGCTCTCATGCACGTGGCTCTGAAGAGACTGTGCTCCCTGGTACCCTTAGGAGCTCAAAAGACCTTCCAGACAGTAGATAATTGAATGGGTGGTTTAGCACATTGACTCTGGGGGAAGATACCTTGGGTTCAAATCCCCCCTCCACCACTTATATGCTATCTGGCCTCGTCTATAAAATTGAGATAATACTATAACAAGGTAATAATGTTAAATATTATATGTTTAATTTTGATATATTTATTTTTATAATCAATTTACCTATTTAAATAATAAGTAATATATTTATGGAATGTATATAATCATATTTTATATGATAAACAATGTAAGCATATTATTAATATAAATACTAAATGTTAAAATCAAGGTAATACTATAACAAAATAATGATCCAGCTAAGGTGTTTAGCACAGTACCTGATACATAGTAAACATTTAATAAATGTTCATTATCATTATTATTCCAGAAACAATGATGCCGGGTTACATCCTATGGCAAGTGCAGATGCAGGATGTAATTTATCAGCTGTCTGTGCTCACCTCTAATAAAGCAGTGGGTCTAAAAGGTGTACAACGTGTTGCTTGTTGCCACATTGTAATATCAAAGGTCTGGAAACCACCTTATGCTCACCAGCAGGAGACTGTTAAATAAATTACAGCACTTCCCTGCTTTGCAGCAGTGAAAAAGAATAAGACACATGCTCCTGGGTAGAGGGGGAATCATCTCTAAGATTCATTATCAAGTGAACAGAGTGTGGACAGTGTGCCAGATCTGCTTCCCCAGTCAGTACTTATCTGCTCAGAACATCTTTGGAAGGACCCCAAAGACCCTGGGAACTGGATTGTCTTGGGAGGGGGCAACTCAGGACCAGGAACTGGGGGTGGGAGAGAGACTTGCTTTTCACACTTCGCCTGTGTTGTACTCTTTGCTTTTGCTTTCTTTCTTTTTCTTTTGGAATACTCTATAAAGTTTTAAATGTTATTCACTTTAAACACGGCGGTGACTCTTGACCAGGTGTCATCTCCTCCCTATGCTGAGGTCACCTAAGGGGAGACAGGCACGGCTGCCGGTGGGGGTGGGACGTATCCAGACCTCCTGCGTACGGGGGGCGGAAAAAGGGTCCTGGGAACCACTGGAATAATCGAGATTCTTGGAAGATTCTCATCATATTTTCTGAGATGTCTTGTACACAAAAAGGAAATGAGCCCATGACTACCAGGCACTGATTAGAGTGGTGACTTCTCTTAAAATGCCAGTTGTCTGCAATTCCTTCCAGCCTCTCTGTCCCTGAGTCCTGGCATCCCAGCCAGTGAGGATAGGCTGAGCGTGGTGAGGCCGGCAGGGTAGTGGGAAGAGATGGAACACAGACGGTCCCCTCGCTGGGCGTCCTGGCTGTGGGACCTGAGGCAGGAGGGCCAACAAGAGGGTGGACCCAGCATTCCGATTCCCACAAACAAACAAAATGAAGGTAAAGTACTCCCCCTGGGTCCCTGTGCCTGTACGTGAAAGTCCCCCCAAATGGTGGTTGTTACAGACCTTATCATTTGGAGAGGGATATGGCCTCCTATGGAAAAGTTGGGCTTTGCTAATTTGTACAGAAAAGTCTTTCCAACCATGTATTTCAAAAGCTGTCAATTCTGTTTAAGTATAAAATAGCATAAGCAAAAAAAGTCCTAAAATAGTTCTTCCTTTCTCCGTTGCTTCCTTTTATTAGAGGTTCTTTTAAAGAATCAAAAACCAAATTATCAGTGATGCAGTCCCAATCTACTAGCTCCATCCTGACATTAGACTCTTTAAATAAATGGATTATTTATAGACTCATGGAGAGCTAACTATCTATCTGCTACCTATTTACCTATTTATTAATTATCTAACTTTCTATCTGGTTTAATGTAAATTCTTGCATGAATGATTCTACGCAAGACAGATGTTCCAGTTGTGACTTGAAAGAGTCAAAACAAAGCCTCCAAAGTAGAATGTAGTTGGTGAACTGGGGAAAAGAAAAACACGCAGTCAAAGAAAAACTTTCCTGACAACTTATTGATCAGGGCCCTTTGTGGGTTCTGAGGAGTGCAATCACCAGCCGTGAAGTGACCCCCAGGCAGAGCCTTTGCCAGGCGACATGGTCGTCTTCTTCCCCACACACTCTGCATGCAGGTTGTACTTCGAGTTCTCTATTCATGGCTCAGATTTTAAACTACATCACTCTCGTGAAGACCCGTCACCTCCACAGGCTCTGCCCGTCTTAGGAGAAGGTGAATCACGCAGCAGCCTCTAGCAGAGGTTTCTATTTCTTGGACTGAAACTCAGAGCCTGATCCCTGGGGCTGATGCTTGGAGGGGCTGGGGTCCCGCAGGTTTCCTTTCAACAGCCACAACCCCCATTCCCTTCTCTAAAACGCGATACCCACTGGGTTGATATTCTATAGCTCAACTACTCAACTAGCTCCAGCAAACTCACCTACTCAGAGCTGAGCTAGGCTCTAGGACGTAAACCAAAACCAACCAAAAGATCTGCCTGACAGTCATGAATTCCCTCTATTAAACTCTCATCTTTGACTCAGAGACGAGCTCCTTGGACCATTACACGGTGCTTCTCTGTGCTCCTCCAAAGCTCATTTTTTTGTTGTGAAATGTATTATATTTGTAATTAAAGATATTAGAGCACCTATGAGCCTCCTAGATTAAGAAGCAGAACTTTCCTTGGGCTTCAGCTTTCCTATCTGAGCCCCTTCTGGATCATACTCACCCAGACAGAACCACTTGCCTAAATTTTGTGTTGCCTGACTCACTGCTTTTGTCTATAATGTTCCCACCTATGTAACGATCCATAAACAATATATTTTCAGTACCAAAAATCTGAATAGCAAGCACAAAGCCAGCTGTTTTAAGGTAAAGACATCACTGTATCCATTAGGAAAAAAGCTTTCAGGAGAAGAGAGTTCAGCGTCTCAGGGCCACTGCTTCCCTGAGACTTGATGGGGTGTGACTCTGGGGAAGACAGTGATGAGCCGTGAATGAGTCCTGAAAACAAGGGGCTGACCACAGTCAGGGCGTCAGGCAGGGCTGGCGGGCAGCAGTACAATCAGGGCAGTGGGCTGTGCTGGATTTTCTGTTCCTGACCTCACCATGTCCAACTGCAGACCTCGGGGCGAAGTTCCAGCAGGGCGCTTCTCTGCACTGAAATGTGGGCCCTGAGCTGCCCCAGGTGCAGGGCAGGGAGGGGAGAATGGAGACCTCACCGACACAGCATCAAGACCAGCCAAGAAGGGACTTGAATCTGGGGCCAGGCAAGGGCACCACCAGCGCATGCAGATCCTTAGTACAAAATGAGGAAAAGCTGCCCGAGCCTCAAGACAAGGTGCCTCCACGGGCCAGAAAGTGTCATAATGAGCCCATTTGATAGAAAAAGATCCTTCACTGCTTCTTTCCAAATATTGAGGTGATACATACTCTTTCGTGTTCTCAGACGAGCCCCACACTGTCACACAATTCTAATAACTGTGGCAATTCGGGCTCACGATAGGAAACGAGCAAGTGGAGGGCGGTTGCTAAGCAGCGGACCAGCACAGTCGCCAGACTCTGTCAGTGGAATCGCAAAGGATGAGCGGGAAAACCATAAAAACCATGCACAGTCCCAGAGAGCATAGCTGTGTGGGGACCCTTAACAGCCCAAGGCAGGTAACTAACATAGGGGACACATATTAGAGTCATTTATCTCCAAGTTAGCTTAGAGTCGTTACAGGTGTTTTGGTGTCAAAACTGAAACCAGCTCTCTAGAAAGATCTTCTCTTAGGGTTTGGGTGTCAGCTCCATACACCTTCCTGCCTTCTAACACCGGCCAATGAACCAAAGAGATGTTTCCAAGTAAAGTGGGCTTCCTTGAATCCAAGGCCACATTTTCTCTCACATTTTAATGTTTCGGGAAGTTATATTTTCTCCCCTCAAACGCTAGACCATCTTACAACAGACTGTCTTAGAAATAACAGTAACTGAAGCTTGTGTTGATATTTCTGGGTCATCGATAAAAATACCAGTTTCTAAATGCAACTACGGTGGGTCTCAGGCTCTCCTAAAAATCTGATGTTACTTGCCACTACCCTGAGTGGCCCCAGACTTCCCTCCACCCATCATCACCTTTTTAAAGCTCCTGCATCTACATTTTATGTATAGCTTACCTATCTGATCTTCCTGCCTCACCTGTGGGCTTTCCTCCAGCAAACCCCATAACTGTGCATCTCACTGGAAATCAAAGAAGTGAGCTGGAGAGGACTGTGTATCCATCAAGTGGAAAGCCACTCTGAACAGCGCCAGGGGGTGAATCGCGGACCCCCTCACTTTAGGCAGGATTTTGCTGTCCCCAATTTTGACACAGGGACACGGGAGGCTGCTGCTGAGGGGAAAGGCAAGATATTCTCTGCTCAATACATGCTAATTCGTGGACACAGATATCGCTAAAGAGGAAGGGAAAGGCGGTAACCCTGGGTACTCAAAACACGCACAATTTCTCCAGCAGGTGAAACTCTCTCCCCTTTTAACAGGAGAGAAATCCTCAAACTACCTGCAATTACAGTACACAGAAGATGACATAAAAGAGTCTGTCGATGACCCATAGAGAAACAACCAACAGAGAAAGCAAACGGCAAGCTTTTACAATGGACGAGGCTGGTGGGTACTTTCTCTGCTTTTTAACTGGTCAAGGCTTCATCTTCTGGCAGCAGATGAAAACTTGATTTCCTCATGGAAAGAGGTGTCCATTTGGTACCCTGCCTCCCACCCGATCTAGACTTCTGTTTAAAATCAGCCAATAATTGTTTCAGCATATTTCTGTTAAATTTCTACACAGAGATGTTGCAACCCAGGCAGGGAGTCAGAAAGGGGGGAAAGAGCGGGGGCAGCAGCAAATGAGATAAACGGCTCCTGACAGAGAGGAGAGAATCGGATCGGGAAGAGAAGCTGTGTTTGGGAATCTGCATGTCCCAAAGCCCATCCACTCGGCCGGAGCAGAGCTGGAGCTGGCGCCTTCAGGAAGAGAAGAAGTCAGGGAAACAGACAGCAACTTGAAGATCAGACAGCAAGGACGAAGGGGCGTCCAAAGGCAGCGGGGCCAGCGGAAACACACGAGCGAGTCCTTTCCTTTCCAGGAAACGAGACTTCCTGTCCATATGAGCCCTTCCTAGACAGTAAACAGGTTTCTTCTGCTGTAAGCAGTAAATATTTCTCCCTAAAGAAGGAGACCTAAGTGGGGAGGGGCGACGGCCAAGAAATAAAACCGACTTGGGAAAAGTGGTGGCAGTAGCTCCAGACCTCTAAAAGGAGCCTTCCCTTTTTGGAACCTGGAGCAGATAGGGGTGGTGGGGGGTGCCGACAACTGTTGTTAAGATGTCAACACGGTGTTAGGACAAAATAGGCAAGCCCCGGCATTGGAAAAACCCTGTATTCAGAGGGAAAAGGGGGAAGATGCAGTATGTTCATTGGTATTGTTCTAGGGTCAAGTTTCAAGATACCATGTGGGTTAAAGCCACTGTGGAGAACTGTATGGAGGTTCCTTAAAAAACTAAAAATAGTTACCATATGATCCTGCAATACACACACACACACACACACACACACACACACACACACACACACACACACAGAATGGAATACTACTCAGCCATGAAAAAAGAAGGAAAAGCCATTTGGCAGCAACATGGGTGGACCTGGAGATTATCATACTAAGTGAAGTAAATCAGAGAAAGAAAAATATTATATAATATTGCTTATATGTGGAATCTAAAAAGAAAGATACAAATGAACTTACTGACAAAACAGAAAGAGACCCACAGACATAGAAAAAAAATTAAGGTTACCAAAAGGGAAAGGGGGAAAGGTGTAAATTGGGAGTTTGGGATTAACGTGTACACACTACTATACATAAAATAGATAACTAACAAGGACCTACTGTACAGCACAGGGAACTCTACTCGATATTTTGTAATAACCTATAAGGGAAAAGAATCTGAGATATATATATATATATCTGAATCACTGCACCATACACCTGAAACTAACACAGCATTGTAAATCAACTATACTTCAGTTCAAAAAAAAGATAATACGTGGGGAGTTTGCACACAGCTTTCATGTACAGTAAAGGGTCATTCATGCATTGAGAATATCTTGAATGGACACTGAGAAACTGGACGGAGCTCTTTTTCCAATTATGTCATTATCCTACAGTTTTAAGACTGTAGAACAAAAATCTCAAAACATACAAATATTTGGAAGGTAAAAATAAAACCCACACATACATATACACATGCACACATGAAAACACACACAAACCTGCCTGTTTTCTAATAAATGAATTACCTGGACTTTCTTGCAGGTGATAAGAGACACAAGTCCCAGTCAATGATTAGATCACACCTTTCTACCTGACACCAAGGAAACAGAGTCCCAAAGTATCAGTTGTCCCATAATCCTTCATCCCAAAGCATGACTCAGATTCCTGAAGCACAGAAAACACATTTTAAGCTTTTCTCAAAACTTGCTGCTAGTTTCCAAAAGTGACTATTTGAGGTGATAATTTTTTTCAGTAAGGCGTATTTCCTTTTAAAAAACATTTTGTAAATTATAAAAGCAATTAATTATCACTGTCAAATTTGAAATATTAAAAAAATAAGAATCATTGACAATCTGTCACTCACAAAAATGTTCACAGTGGTTTTCTTTGGGAGGTATAGCACATTTCTAGTGGAGTAATGCACGGCTGTCTCCCCCTTTCATTTCCATTTTGGGCATAGCTTATAACTAGACAGGACCACCCTGTGCCTTAGCAGTGGTACACAAAAGCACAGGTTCATTATCATACTGTTATCTGGGAGATTTATTGCCATTGATGGGCACCTTTCCATTCTGTTTAATAATTCTGTCAGGCTTTCATCTCTCCTCCTCCTCTGGCTTTTCCTGGGTGCTCTGAGAATTACCAAGCAGGTTATGCTACACGGTGAAAACTGATAAAAAAAATCAAACCGATCTGCCAGGGGTCAAAGGGAGCAGCAGAGAAGAATCTTAGTTAAGGCTCCTGCAGAGTGAAATGCCCGCTCAGAGCCAGGTCTCATCCCAGAATCACGTGTGTGTGTGTGTGTGTGTGTGTGTGTGTGTGTGTGTGTGTGT